>NC_090652.1:292190063-292505063 GCF_040937935.1 Hyperolius riggenbachi
AGTGTGAACAGTGAACAGTGAGTGTGTCCCCTAGTACACTAACTAGAAATTACAATAATCAGTAGTAATCACAAGGAAATAGAGTGTGTGTACACTACAGACAGTGAGTGCACGCACGCGCACACACGTGCAGGAGCTAGCCTATGAACAGTGACTGAGTGAGTGTCCCTAGTACAGTAAGTAAGTAGTAACAGTCAGGAAGTACAACTAGAAATTACAACTTAATCAGATTCAGTAATCAGTAGTAATCACAAGGAAATAGAGTGTGTGTACACTACAGACAGTGCACGCGCACACACACGCAGGAGCTAGCCTATGAACAGTGACTGAGTGAGTGTCCCTAGTACAGTAAGTAAGTAGTAACAGTCAGGAAGTACAACTAGAAATTACAATAATCAATAGTAATCACAAGGAAATAGAGTGTGTGTACACTACAGACAGTGCACGCACACACACACGGTCACACGCAGGAGCTATGAACAAACAGTGACAGTGAGTGGCCTAGTTAGTCCTAGTACAGTTATATAACTACAGTACAAAATACAATCACTCATTAGTACTAGTAAAGGACAGCAGAAATACTGGTATAGATGAGAAAAAATAAACTAACAGAGGACAGGAGAGAACAGCTGAGCTGCCCACACAGGCAGGCCCTGAGGCCTAAAGTTGTGTAAGCTTGCCTGCAGCAGCTGGCTCTCTAGTAACACACAAGCTACTAACTAAAATACAATGTCTATCTAACTAACAACAATATAGGTGTATATAGGAGGTGTATGTGAGCAAAAACGCTAGGTGAATGACCACAATAAAGCTCTTGCTAAGCCAAAGCACAAAGGAACAGATCTCTCTCTGTACAAAGTCAGGCAAGGACGGAAAAACCGAACATGGCGGCCGCTATTTATAGGGTAGGGGCTGGCCAGGGTCCCCCTCAGTGATTGGCTGCCGTCAGAGGGCCTGGGAGCCCTCTGATTGGCTCTGAGGACATCAATCTGGGCTATCACGCTATTCGAGCTCGGTATTCGAGCTCGAATAGCGCTGTTAGCTCGAATAGCGCGAATAGTGAATGTGCTATTCGAGTTCACTCGAATAGCCCATTTGAATATCTCCAGTTATTCGGAGCTCGAATACCGAGCTCGAATAGCTGAAAAAGAGCTTGAATATTCGAGCTACTCGAATATTCCAGCTCTGTTGAGCACCACTGGTCACAGTGCCCCAGCCTCACCACCACTGCCAGCAGCAGCCACAGTGCCCCAGCCTCACCACTGCCAGCAGCAGCCACCACTGCCAGCAGCAGCCACAGAGCCCCTGCTTCATCACTGCCAGGCACTGGCAGCAGCCCCAGTGCCCCAGTCTCACCACTGGAAGCATCCACAGTGCCCCAGCCTCACCACCACTGCCAGCAGCAGCCACAGTGCCCCAGCCTCACCACTGCCAGCAGCAGCCACCACTGCCAGCAGCAGCCACAGAGCCCCTGCTTCATCACTGCCAGGCATTGGCAGCAGCCACAGTGCCCCAGCCTCACCACTGCCAGGCATTGGCAGCAGCCACAGTGCCCCAGCCTCACTACTGCCAGCAGCCACAGCCCATAAAATACACAGTTTATTGAATCTTACTCTTGCTTATTGTTGGAAAAAAAAAAAAGTACTTTCAGTGCCAGCTGGGAACAGTTGTGCCCAATGCCCATAAAATAAACACAGTTTATTGAATTTTATGCTTGCTTATTGTTGCCCAAAAAGCAGTACTTTCAGTGCTAGCTGGGTTAGCGTTGCCGATCCCATTGGTAGGACTGCTTTTCAGGAATATCTAATTTCTATTATATTTATAATGCATGGCGACAAAATGCATTGCTTTAAGCATGCATTTTCAGCAGGGGCATGTGTGCCCCTGCTAAACCGCCGCTATCGCGCCGCACAATGGGGGTCCTTTACCCCCCAAAACCCCTCCGTTCTCGCCGGGGATCTCCTCTGCATTGAGGCGGGGCTAACGGCTATAGCCCTGCCTCACGCGCGTCTGTCAGCGCGTATCTCCGCCTCTCCCCCGCCCCTCTCAGTCTTCCTTCACTGAGAGGGGCAGGGGAGAGGCGGCGATGCGCCGCTGATAGATGCGCTGTAAGGCAGGGCTGCAGCCGCTAGCCCTGCCTCTAGGAGCAGCAAAATCTACGACCAATTTGGTCGTTGATTTTGCAGGGGGGGAATTGGGGGGTAAGGGACCCCCTTTGTGCGGCGGGATAGCGGCGGTTTAAGAGGGGCACACATGCCCCTGCTGAATATAAGAGAAGAAGCGAGTTTTTTTACTCGCTTCAGTGTCTCTTTAAGCATGCATTTTGTCATCATGCAAGGCCTGGGTTGTGTCATAAAGCGTGGCTTTGTTCTCATGTACCTCCTCTTCCATCATGTGTGCTGGGTTAGCGTTGCCTGTCCCATTGGTACTAAACAGCTTTTCAGGATCTCATTTGTATAAAATTTATAAATGCATGGCGATAAACTGCATTGGCCTTAAGCGTGCAGTTTTTCCCCATACACGTATGAGTTTTATTTGTTTTATTGCCTAAGATCTATGTGTAAATGCCCCCCCCCCCCACACACACACACACACACACTATTTCCAACCCTTTTTGCAGAAGTTTCCCTCATTTTGCAAGTTTTTCAGGCATGCTCGGGTCCCCATTAACTTTAATTAGGCTCAGTGTTCGGTCGAATATCCCGAAGATCTGGACCATGTTCGGCCGAGCCAACCCGAGCCCGAATAACTGGGTGCTCGATCAGCACTACACCCAAGCACCTACAGTACATGTAAAAAAGAACTTCTAATGAAGATAACAAAATATATAAGACAACCAAGGCCTATATTTCAAATGTAACTTTTATTGAAGCCATCTACAAAAAATCTTTAAAAACACTAAAACCAAACATGGCGTGGCATAAGGGGAAAAAATACAAACGCAGACCAATCAAATAAGAGGTCTGTAACCACAAAATCAATCACAAAATGACAGAGTAATGAAAAAATATATAATGATACAATTTAATGCTCTCTACATACACTGTGCATCAATGGCTA
The DNA here is from genome assembly GCF_040937935.1 of Hyperolius riggenbachi. Lineage (NCBI taxonomy): Eukaryota > Metazoa > Chordata > Amphibia > Anura > Hyperoliidae > Hyperolius > Hyperolius riggenbachi. The sequence continues at coordinate 292,193,124 of NC_090652.1, forward strand.
TCAGCTAAGTAGTTGCAAATGAATATGATGTTAAATAGAACATATAAACATAAGCCTCAATCCCAAACTACTAATAATTATGATGTATAAAGACCTCCACGAATAAGTAATCCATCTGTTGTGGGAAAAGAGGCTCAAATAGAAACTGACACCGCCAAGAGCAAAGTGGAAAAAAGTAAAGGAAATAGTAGAATCAAATTACCTGCCGTAGAGGAGATGAAGGTAAAGTGGCCCCCTGTGCACTGTCCCTCCACGCGTATCGCGGAAAACCGCTTTTTCAAGAGGTAACCCTCTGTGAAGATGTGCCCCGTTAAATAGCAGAGATGGAATGAACGCCGCGCGCCGAACGCCTGGTGCGCACAGCGAAATTACGTCATGCGTGGCCACGCATGTACGCGATGACACAGGCCGCTCTGACGGAGCAGCCCACCTCATCACGCAGCTACAAAAACAGTGAGCGGCGCCGTTCGGATAGAGAAAGAGGCGACGGTTGTCAGCTGGTACAACAAAGAAAATATGCTGCTGCTAGAAAATAAAAATATAAATATATCAAACTTCGGAATTCAAATTAATGAGCCATTGAAATTTTTTTATAATAACAACTATACAAATATTCACCTAGTTAGTATATGTATTGTAAATAATCATGAAATAGCCCACACATAATCCTAAATAGGGAATCTACTGCCATCTAATGGCCAAATTTGATAAAGTAAGAAACACACTGTGCTTGGAGCTACACTTAGAGTGAAACGGACTGTACTGCCAATATAATAGCAATTAAGAAATGTACAAACTAGATGCACTGGATAAAAATATATATATACATATAAAATTATACACACATCTATATTACTGCTGGATGACTGAATATCATAAATAAACAACTAATAATGAGACTAAAAAGCCAACAATAATATATATTTTTCCCTAATACTATGTGTCACGATTGTGGAACTTTCCCCGTGATCAGCGCACAACGCGTGCGCTGACACGGCAGAGATCCTCCACAAGCGTATAATTTGCAGGAACCCAGCAAAAGGTGCTACGCACCTGTAGAGGGAAATTCCTGTCGGCAGATGGCGCTGGGGAGTGCAGAGGAACCAATCCTCTGTACCTCCACAAGTGCCAGACAGGAATTGTACGAAGCGCAGAAGGCAATCGCAAGAGAGGCGATTGCGAATGAGATTGAGCAAAAGGGATAGGTTGTATGTGTGTGCGCCAATCCAGTCGCCACTCCGCGACCGCGCACACACAACAGCAGATACGAAAATAGGAACGCGATCGCGAGACGTGACACAAGGCAGAACAGAATAGAATACGAGGGTAGCAAAGGCACAGCAAATACAATAAGGAGATATGGAAAATAACAACGCTAGCTAACCGCGAACACCGCACTCATTCGCAACAGTGCACGCGGTCATGCGCGATCTCCACGTAATAAGCACAATAGAGACAAGCACGCCTAACTAACCATAAACAGACAAACATGAAACAGGGGACGCGAGCGCTTGCTTAACGGTTACCTCACCGAGCCTGTAGCAAGCGCAGCGGACAAGACAGACACACGAAAAACAAGAACTAGGCAGGAAGGATCCACCGCTCTTCCGCCAGAGCAAGTGTGATCCAAGCAGGAACACAGATCAGAAAGATCCACAGCCGCTAACGCTAGCGGCTAGTGCGATCTCAGCAAGACAGAACGATTCGCTATCAACCGCCGCTGGTGACAGCGCAATCGCGACCGACAAGACAGAACAGAAGGATCCCCAGCGCTCGCACAAAGTAGCTAGCGCGATCCCAGGAGACAGAACAGAAGGATCCCCAGCGCTAGCACAAAGTAGCTAGCGCGATCCCAGAAGACAGAACAGAAGAGATAGCTGGTAGCAACCGCTGCACCAGCTATACTCCAAGAACATAGATCAGAACCATTTCCTGTCAACCACCATAGGGACAGGACAATGGCAAACAGGCAAGACAAGACAGAACAGGCAATACAGATAATACAACCTGACTGGGCTAGAAGGGGAGCCTAAAGCAACCCCCAGGAATTAACTATACTAGATAGCAATGGCTGACACTCCAGCAGTGTCCATCAGGAACTGAGCATGGAAGGGAAATGACCAGCGAAGCATTCTGGGAAACATAAAGCTCTTATAGTGCCAGTCATCAAAGAAGGCAGGTAGGGGATTTGCATAACGAATGTATGCAAATTCCCCAGCAAGAGAACAGAACAGAAACTTGCAATGGAAAGACAGGTCTCTGTTCCAGAGACCTGCAGCCCACAGACTAGAGGAATGGACAAACAGCTGTCTGCCTGTGCAGCCAGCTGAGCGGATCATCACAGTACCCCCCCTTCTAGGGATGGATTCCAGACATCCCTCAAGACTGGTAACATCACAAAACTCTAACTGAAGACTCATGAAGGTCAGGACAGCCCGACAAGGCCCAATTCCAGAGTCAGTCCATCCGAAACCGACCTCATCAGAAGCAGAAGCCACCGAAACATGCTCATCAGCACTGCAAGTCTCAGCGCAACACCCATCAGGACTGTGGACACCAGAGAAGAAGCCATCGACACCCTCCAGACAATACCCACCACCTTCCAAGGAGCGTCCAAGAATACCAAACCTGCCGCAATACCTGTTCGAAGTGTCCCTTACAACACCAAAGCCATTGCTGATCGCATTCAGGGCACCAAGCAAAACTTTTCCCGGAATCTCCCAGAACGCCTTGAAGCTCCGCAGAGATCCCAAGAAGCCAGAACGCTCACCAGGCTCACATGGAGAACCACCAAGAACCCCTATGGAACCTATGATCATTCCAGACTCAAAATTAGCAGGACACCCATCAAGATCAGGACTTTCAGGGACCACTTCTGGGCATGCAAGCAGGCAGGCTATATCAGAACATGTCTCCACAGAGGAAGCATCTGAGTACGCTGGTAACCGAGGCACACTTGGGCTTTCTGGGTCACAGAGCACATCGGGGTACACTAGTACAGGAGAAACCTCAGGACATGTCGGGGAACTGCCAACCTCAGAGTCCGACACGACAAGACCAAAACCAGTACCGGGCAGAAAATCATCACGAGTAAAGATCACAGGTACTGGTCTTTCAAAAGAAGACTCGGATTCAAATTCAGAATTTTCTGTAACTGTAATATCATCATTGACTACACATGAATGAAGCTCCACAAGAGCTGCAAAAGTAGTCAGCAAGGCAGCAATGCCTATTGAAGTGGGCAACACCTCAGAAGGACCTGGGGGGCAGGAGACATCTCCCACAAGTTCTGCACCCCTTGGGAGGAACTCGGAGACCTTTAGATCATCGAACAAGACCTCAGGAACATCATTTTTCAAGTTGTCTAAGAAGGATTCTGTACTATCCATGTTACAGGGCAAAACTGGAACTTTATTTTGAGAACAGGGCAGATGTCCCAGGGAAGGTTCCACCATAAACTGAGACTGAATTTCATCATCATGAGTGGAACGTACAGGAATATTCACTGGACCACACACTGACTCCCTAACTTTAATCTCGCTGCACCCAGAACTCTGCGTAGTAGTCAAACTAGCTTGCAATTCCAAAACTGCAGAAAGACAGGTAAAAATAGCAGCAATACCTAGACGAGCCTCTAGGGGCAGGGCAGGAGATATTGTACAAGGCAATATTGACTCATCCAGAGTACTGGGTGGAGAGTCAATACTTTCTTCAGAATCAGACTCGCAAATGTCAATGCAAGTGGACATCATGCCTTCATTCATGGTACAGGGCAGGTTCAGAGAAAGCTTCTCTGGACAAGGCAAAGAAGCTTCAGCATCAGATTCGCAAAACCGAAGCGCTGTCTCATTCTTAGATTCGGCTAACAATGTCGAATCCGAGGAGTCAGAACGCAAAATTTGCGGATCCAAGATCGCTTTAGGTTGCGAAACTGACGCTTCCATATCGCAAACTTCCGCGATCTGCGGAGCAGACTGCAAGGTATCTAGGACAGAAACACTGGAGCAACTGTCATCAGGCAACAGGCCTGCACAGGTGTGAACAGGGTGAGACAGAAACTCATTTGCAGAAGAAATGGCGACATCAACAGGATAAACTTTATTAGGCATAATAATTTTACTTTTGACGCTGCATAGTCGAGAAATTTTCCCCATAGCAGGGTCACAGACGGAAGATCTCAAAGATCTGTTTCTAAATGACAAAGGATCCCACACATCCTTGAGGAAACCGGCAGACTCATGCCGATCACAATCTGCAGGAACATCCGAGAAACAGGCATCAGATCGCACAGATTCAAACTGCACACTGTCATTCATTTCAGATTGCACAAAGTCAAGACTCTCATGCTTTACCCCAGAAAGGCAGGAACAATCATCCGACAACGATGTCTCTTTATTGGAATCAATTGGTTGGTGTGTGTGCAACTCATCCAAAATCGTTTGCCATACATAGATCACCAGATCCACATCATCCTTGTCACATTCATCGGAATCAATCAGAAGGTACATAGAATCGAGACAAGCATTCAAGACATCTTCGCTTTTTGCGATGTAAAAATCGCAAAAGGCTTTCCAATCAAAATCGAATTCTTCCAGCAAGGCCCCAATATCCCAGGAAGCAAATGGGGGTTCAAACAGGCCAGTATCCAAATAATCTCCATAGGGGTGGAGTTCAGGAACAAGAACAGATTTTTTAACTGCTTTAATGTAGTGTGCAATCCTACCTATAGCAGGATCCACATAAGCTTTGAATTGGGGCAAAAAACCTGAAAACTGATCAGCAGATGCATTATAAACATCATTATCATACTGCATGGTTTTGCCCATTTCAGACTTGACAGAAATAACCTCTTTATTTGTGGTTGCTAGGGGCAACGGATCTTTCCGCTGGGAAGCCTTCCTAGATCTTTTACGTTTAGACTTAAGGCTCATACACACATCAGACTATAGTCTTTGGAAAATGAAAGATCACAGACCAATCTTACCACCCTTCATGTAGAATGAGAGCCATACTCTACACAGTCTTTTCTATGGAGCTGAACTCCACATCAGAAAAAAATCTTTGCAAGATGCTGCACACACAGATGCTGTACAGACACAAAAGATCAGTATCTGCAAAAGATCTGTTCCTGCCAAAAATCCATTCATGCAAATTGCAATGATAGTCTATGAGATCTGCAGATCATCATACACACTAGTGGTGCTCAAATACCTCTTTTCAAAATTCGAGTTAGGTCGAATTCGAATAGTAAATTATTCGAGATCAGTCGAATATTCGAGTCGAATAATTTTTACTATTCGATTCGACCTCGGAATTCGAGCTCACTATTCGAGTCGGTATTCGAGCTCATTATTCGAGCTGACTATTCGAAATGGCCTTAAATAGCTTCCAACACTTGTTTTGAGGGTGAATGATGCAAGAAACCTCTTTTTTTCCAAGTAACAACAGCAAGTGATTATGTGGGGATGTTCCTTTAAAAAAAAAAAAGTTGAAAAGAGAAGTTGTGTCCAGAAATTTCTTCTTCTTCTTCTTCTTCTTCTTCTTCTTCTTCTTCTTCTTCTTCATCTTCATCTTCTTTTTCTTCATCTTCTTCATCTTCTTCTTCATCTTCTTCATCTTCTTCATCTTCTTCATCTTCTTCATCTTCAACTTCTTCATCTTCTTCTTCTTCATCATCTTCTTCATCTTCTTCATCTTCTTCATCATCATCTTCTTCTTCTTCATCTTCTTCATCTTCTTCTTCATCTTCTTCTTCTTCATCTTCTTCATCATCATCTTCTTCTTCTTCATCTTCTTTTTCTTCATCTTCTTCATCTTATTCTTCATCTTCTTCTTCATCTTCTTCATCTTCTTCATCTTCTTCTTCATCTTCTTCATCTTCTTCATCTTCTTCATCTTCAACTTCTTCATCTTCTTCTTCTTCATCATCTTCTTCATCTTCTTCATCTTCTTCATCTTCTTCATCTTCTTCTTCATCATCTTCATCTTCTTCTTCTTCATCTTCTTCATCATCTTCATCTTCTTCATCTTCTTCATCTTCTTCTTCTTCATCATCTTCTTCTTCTTCATCTTCTTCATCTTCATCTTCTTCATCTTCTTCTTCTTCATCATCTTCTTCTTCTTCATCATCTTCATCTTCTTCATCTTCTTCTTCTTCATCATCTTCTTCTTCTTCATCATCTTCATCTTCTTCTTCATCTTCTTCTTCTTCATCATCTTCATCTTCTTCATCTTCTTCTTCATCTTCTTCATCATCATCTTCTTCTTCTTCATCTTCTTTTTCTTCATCTTCTTCATCTTCTTCTTCATCTTCTTCATCTTCTTCATCTTCTTCATCTTCTTCTTCATCTTCTTCATCTTCTTCATCTTCTTCATCTTCAACTTCTTCATCTTCTTCTTCTTCATCATCTTCTTCATCTTCTTCTTCATCTTCTTCATCTTCTTCATCTTCTTCATCTTCTTCTTCATCTTCTTCTTCTTCATCATCTTCATCTTCTTCTTCTTCATCTTCTTCATCATCTTCATCTTCTTCATCTTCTTCATCTTCTTCTTCTTCATCATCTTCTTCTTCTTCATCATCTTCTTCTTCTTCATCTTCTTCATCTTCTTCATCTTCTTCATCTTCATCTTCTTCATCTTCTTCTTCTTCATCATCTTCATCTTCTTCTTCATCTTCTTCTTCTTCATCATCTTCATCTTCTTCTTCTTCATCTTCTTCTTCTTCATCTTCTTCTTCTTCATCTTCTTCATCTTCTTCTCCTTCATCTTCTTCTTCTTCTTCTTCATCTTCTTCTTCTTCATCTTCTTCTTCTTCATCTTCTTCATCTTCTTCTATATCGTCTTCTTCTTCACTTATTTCTCTTTTCAAATTTTTTTTTTAAAGAAATGCAGCTATTTTTGAGCGTAACAAATAGCTGGTGGCGCACGCATGTTGGAAGCGCCATTGTATGTGCTCCCTGGCAGTGGAAACACACAGACAGCAGGAGGTAAATTCAGCAGCAGGAGGAGGAGGATGAGTGTGTGGCAGCAGGCAGTCAATGAGGCAGGCAGCGTGACATAATAGCCCTGGTACCTAGCGGTGATACCAGGGCTGTAAATAAACACAGCAGGCAGGAGGTCCCAGACAGCGGTCGTGTAGCCCACATTGTGTCCAATACACAACTGGGACAACACAGTTTTCAACCCGGGCACCTCAGAAAAATTAAACCTTTTTTTTTTTTTTTTTATGGTTTTGTAGTTTTGGTTTTACAACCAATTACACAGATAGATATAGCTATTTTTTGACGTAATAGCTGGTGGCAGAGTGGCAGCAGAAGGTAAATCTGTGTACCCTGGCGTTGGGAAACACAGACAGACAGCAGCATCAGCAGGAGGAATGGAGGAGTAGTGTGAGTCTGGCTGCTACTATGTTACTAGCCGACAGGCTATATCTGTAACTTGTTTTTAAAAATGTTATTTTTGCACCTTATCACTAATAGCACTTTTTAAGCACTTTTCCCTTGAAAAAGCTTCAGTTAGAAGTGAAACATGTCGGGTTGTTTGGTGGGGGTTGTGTAATGTAACTATTATCTATATTGCGATAGGACCAGAGCTGGCAATATAGCCATCTCCTTATTTTCTCTCTGACAGAGTTAATCCAGCAATATTTGCAAGTTATTAGCATATCACCTAGTTAGCCAGTTTTATAATTATATATAATAAACGTTATGTTTTAATTTATGTGATTCAGTATAGAGGGATAATTTTGTGTCTGTAAATAAACACAGCAGGCAGGAGGTCCCAGACAGCGGTCGTGTAGCCCACATTGTGTCCAATACACAACTGGGACAACACAGTTTTCAACCCGGGCACCTCAGAAAAATTAAACCTTTTTTTTTTTTTTATGGTTTTGTAGTTTTGGTTTTACAACCAATTACACAGATATAGCTATTTTTTGACGTAATAGCTGGTGGCAGAGTGGCAGCAGAAGGTAAATCTGTGTACCCTGGCGTTGGGAAACACAGACAGACAGCAGCATCAGCAGGAGGAATGGAGGAGTAGTGTGAGTGTGGCAGCAGGCAGGCAGCGTGACATAATAGCCCTGGTACCTAGCGGTGATACCAGGCCGTAAATGAACACAACAGGAGGTCCCAGACAGCGGTCGTGCAGCCCACATCGTGTCCAATACACAACTGGGACAACACAGTTTTCAACCCGGGCACCTCAGAAAAATTAAACTTTTTTTTTTTTTTTTATGGTTTTTTGGTTTTGTTTGTAAAACAAATTACACAGATATATAGCTATTGTTTGACGTAATAGCTGGTGGCAGAGTGGCAGCAGAAGGTAAATCTGTGTACCCTGGCAGTGGGAAACACAGACAGACAGCAGAAGGGCAGTACACAGCAGCCCACTGTAGGTGTAAAATGTGTGGCTGCAGGCGACGTAATAGTCAAAGTGAACCAGGCTGGCTTAGTGAGCAGGAGCCAGGAGGTGGTAAAGGGTGGTAAGGCACATTAACGATGGTTCTTAGCCAGTTCATGTCCCCCTCTCGCTGACAACAGGGGCCAGGAACTCGCCTTCCACCCACGCCTGGTTCATCTTGAGAAACGTCAGTCTGTCCACAGACTTGTGAGACAGACGTGAGCGTTTCTCGGTGACCACACCACCAGCTGCACTGAAGCAGCGCTCGGACAGCACGCTGGAAGGGGGGCAGGACAGCACTTCCAGGGCGTACTGCGCCAGCTCGCTCCAGATCTCCAGGCGCTTGACCCAATACTCCATGGGATCAACAGGGGCATCGCTGTCAAGCCCGCTGTAGGACCCCATGTAGTCAGCCACCATGCGGGTCAGGCGCTGGCTGTGACCGGTGGAGGATGCTGCTGCATGCACCTCCTCTCTAGTCACTGCTGCCGGAGCCTCTACAGTCCTGTAGAGCTCGTGGCTGAGAGACAGCAGGTCTGTGGGGCGCTTGCTGCTGGATGCAGGCACCTGCTGCTGCCTCTGTGCTGGCTGCTGGACAGTGGGGGTGGAAGGCTGGGGGAAGGCTTCCTCCAAGCGCTCAACAAGGGCCTGCTGCAAGCTCCTTATTTGTTGCGCTGGGTCTCCTCCTGCAGGCGGCAGGAACTGGCTCAACTTCCCCTTGAGGCGTGGGTCCAACATCATGCTGATCCAGATGTCCTCCCTCTGCTTCATCTGGATCACCCTGGGGTCTCTGCGCAGGCACGTCAGCATGTGCGCTGCCATTGGGAAGAGGCGGGCCACGTCTGCTGGCACATCGACGGCAGTGCTGCTGTCCTCATCCTCCTCCTCTGCCTCGTCAGCCTCATCCTCTCTCCACCCCCGCACCAACTCAGCTGCACTGTGCTGATCCCCCTCATCAGCAGCAAGGTCAGGGACCTCCACCAAGTCCTCCTCCTCCTCCCCCTCAGAGGTGGACTGTGCAGCTGCTTGCCGCTCCTGCTGGTCCAAGGCTGCCGCTCCCTGTTCCAGCAAAGCATCGAGGGCCCTGTTCAGCAGACAAACCAGGGGCACCCACTCGCAGACCATAGCATGGTCCCTGCTCACCATGTTAGTGGCCTGCAGAAAGGGAGCCAGCACTAAGCACACCTGCTGCATGTGCCTCCAGTCATCATCGGGGACGATGGACGGGATGTTGCTGGTCTTGTCCCTTCTCTGAGCGGCGGAAACAGTGGCCAGGGCAAGGTACTGTTTGACAGCGCGCTTCTGTTCAACCAGACGCTCCAACATCGCCAGGGTGGAGTTCCAGCGAGTCGGAACGTCAAGGATCAGCCGATGGCGTGGCAGATCCAGCTCCTTTTGCACATCTTCCAGGCTCGCACAGGCTGCAGCCGAGCGCCGGAAGTGACGCACAACGTTCCTTGCCGTTTCCAGCAGTTCGCCCATCCCCTGGTAGGTGCGCAAGAACTTCTGCACTACCAGGTTCAGCACGTGGGCAAGACAGGGGATGTGGGTCAGGTTTCCCCTGTCTATTGCGGCAACCAGATTGGCCCCATTGTCGGCCACCACCTCTCCGACTCTGAGGCCTCTGGGGGTCAGCCAAATCCTCTCCTGCTCCTGGAGTTTGGCCAACACATGGGTTGCCGTCAGCTTGGTCTTCCCAAGGCTGACCAAGTGCAGCAGCGCTTGGCAGTGGCGGGCCTTCACGCTGCTGCTGAGGGGGGGGTTTGGCCAGGTGTGCCGGAGGATGGCAGAGGATCGGAGGAACCTGCTGCAGTTCCCCTGACCCTGCGGGGTGGCACCACCCACTGTGTTGCTGCTGCTGCTGTGCCCGCTGCTGCTCTCCCATCCTCACCCCCTTCCACCAAGCTGACCCAGTGGACAGTGAAGGACAGGTAGCGGCCTGTCCCGAAGCGGCTGCTCCAGGAGTCCATGGTGACGTGGACCCTTTCACCAACCGCGTGCTCCAGCCCTCGCTCCACATTGGCCATCACAAAGCGGTGCAGTGCAGGAATGGCCTTGCGGGAGAAAAAGTGTCTGCTGGGGAGCTGCCAGTCTGGGGCTGCGCAAGCAAGCAGCGCACGAATGTCGCTCCCCTCCTGCACGAGCGTGTACGGCAGGAGTTGGGAGCACATGGCCCGTGCCAGCAAGCCGTTCAGCTGCCGCACGCGACGGCTGCTGGGAGGCAGAGCCCTAACCACCCCCTGGAAGGACTCGCTCAAAAGGCTCTGGCGTGGCCTTTTGCTGGCACGGGAATCAGCAGACACAGCGGAGGAGGCCACTGAGGACTGGCTGCCAGAACAGGCCTCAGTGTCGGCGGCAGGAGTTGCAGAGGGGGGAGGAGCAGTGCGTTTCCGCACTCCTGCTGGTGCTGCTGGAGGAGCAGGAGGGCGGGTGGCTGCTGTTGCTGCTGCTGCTGAAGGCTGTGCAGTGATGGGTGTGGTGCCACTGCCAGCACCAGATGCCTTCAGCCTCTGGAACTCCTGATGCTGGTGGAAATGTTTCGCAGCAAGGTGGTTGATGAGCGAGCTGGTGCAGAACTTTAAGGGGTCTGCACCTCTGCTCAACTTCCGCTGACAGTGGTTGCAAGTGGCGTACTTGCTGTACACTGTGGGCATGGTGAAAAAGCGCCAGATTGGTGACAGAAACATCCCCCTACGGCATGGAAGCGCTGCTGCCTGTCTCCCTGTGATGGTTGGGGGTGGGGCTTGGGGGGCTTGGGTGCGGCTGGTGGTGGTACTGGCAGATGCTTCTGCTGCTGCTGCTGAGCCTGAGACACCAGCAGGCTGTGGGACCTGCCTACTGCTGCTGCCAATGCTTGCAATGATGCGCCTCCTTGCAAGGCCCACAAGAGCATCCTCCTCCTCCTCCTCAGAGCTGCTGAGGACGACATCCCCTGGAGGTGGTGGCACCCAGTCTCTGTCTGTCACCGGGTCATCAACATCCTCCCCCTCCTGAAACATGTCCTGCTGGGATGAGGACCCCCCAAACTCCTCTCCTGATGCATGGATGGGCTGCTTGACTGTCGCCACAGTCTTGCTGTCCAATCCCTCATCCCCCAAAGTGCCCATCAGCATCTCCTCCTCAAGATCGCCAACAACAGCAGACAATTTACTCATGATGCCTGGGGTCAAAAGACTGCTGAATGACAGGTCGGCGAGTGACGGTGAACTGGCCTCCTCCCCAGACCCTGCTGGGCGGCTGCTGCGAACAGGAGTGGTGGTGGTGGTGGTGAGGGTGGAGGCCTCAGATGCAGAGCTGATGGCGGGCTGCTCATCCTCCGTCATGAGTTGCACCACAGTGTCTGCATGCTTTTCCTCAATGGGACGTTTCCGACCCGGCTGGAGGAAAATCGGAGCAGGCATGGGCGTCCCTACATATGGCAAAATAGGGCAGTTGCCTCTCCCTGGCCGCCAGCTGCCCCCCCCTTGCCGTCCACTACTAACATTTACTAAAGTTCCCGATCGTTCATTCATTCTCCCCACAGTGCTCTTACTACATTCTCCTTCCGCCCCCTGGCCAATAGAGACACAGCTCTTCCCCACCTCTCCGCCCCTTCCTTATAGCATAGTATCCTATCCACAGAGCTTGTGGATCTGCCACTGGCCCGCCTTTGCCCCGCCCCCACCAGCCAGACGTTCGAGGTCTCGAGTGCTGCTACAATGCATCCCCCTGAATGTGATAGCATGGCAGAGGTGAGGGCGAGCTGCGGGGGGGTGGGAGACTGGAATCAGCGTAGAGGAGAGAGGACAAGTCTCCTGACAGGCAGCTGTTCCCTGTGTGAGCCCAGAGCTGTGTATATCGGCATGTAGCATATGAACAGTAGGATGCTGATATACACAGCTCTGTGCGGCTCACAGTGCATAGCTGCCTGTCAGGAGACTCACACATCCCCTGCTCTAATCAGCGCTGCTGCCAGGAGATCAGGAGATTGTCACTCCTGATAAAAACAGAGACTGACCACCTGCTGGGGAGAAAGAGCAGCAATAAATACATACATGCTGACAGTGTGGGGGGAAGGGTGGGGAAATAAACAAGGGCACACTAAGTTAGAACAATTATCTAGGACTTTGCTCAGGGACCAGGGTGCCCATAGATCTAACGATTGTGGGCAGATCCACTAAGAGACAGATCTCTCTCTGACTAATCTGATCAGAGAGAGATCTGTCAGCTGCCCATACACCACAAGCTGATTCTCGATTGATTTCAGCATGAACTCTGTCGAGAATCAGCCTTGTGACCCCACATCCACCCCTGCACTGACCCCATAATGTAAAGTGTGTCCCCGGGTTCCCTGTGCAGTGTATGTTACCTGTCAGTGTCCGTCTCTGCACTGCCTCACATACATATCTGCTCTACGTAGTTGCCGGGGTATGCGTGTACATCAACATGCACCCACGTATATGGCAGTAGCCACCCAGGGTGTGTGTATGTGAAGCAGTGCTGAGACATTGGTGGACACAGACAGGTAACGTACACGCACAGGGCACCTGGGCGCACACTTTACATTGGGGGACAGCACAGGGGGTTCTGTAGCGTTCGTGGGGGTCCCTTTCACTACCTGAACTGGGGGTCCCTGTCACTACCTGAACTGGGGGTCCCTTTCACTACCTGAACTGGGGGTCCATTTCACTACCTGAACTGGGGGTCCATTTCACTACCTGAACTGGGGGTCCCTGTCATTACCTGAACTGAACTGGGGGTCCCTGTCACTACCTGAACTGGGGGTCCCTGTCACTACCTAAACTGAATTGGGGGTCCCTGTCATTACCTGAACTGAACTGCGGGGTCCCTGTCACTACCTGAACTGAACTGGGGGTCCCTGTCACTACCTGAACTGAACTGGGGGTCCCTGTCACTACCTGAACTGGGGGTCCCTGTCACTACCTGAACTGGGGGTCCATATCACTACCTGAACTGGGGGTCCATTTCACTACCTGAACTGGGGGTCCCTGTCATTACCTGAACTGAACTGGGGGTCCCTGTCACTACCTGAACTGGGGGTCCCTGTCACTACCAGAACTGAACTGGGGGTCCCTGTCTTTACCTGAACTGAACTGGGGGGTCCCTGTCACTACCTGAACTGAACTGGGGGTCCCTGTCACTACCTGAACTGAAGGTCCCTGTCATTACCTAAACTGGGGGTCCATTTCAGTACCTGAACTGGGGGTCCCTGTCACTACCTGAACTGAACTGGGGGTCCCTGTCACTACCTGAACTGGGGGTCCCTGTCACTACCTAAGCTGTGGGTCTCTGTCACTACCTGAACTGGGGGGCTCCTTTCACTACCTAAACTGTGGGTCTCTGTCACTACCTGAACTGGGGGGCTCCTGTCACTACCTAGACTGTGGGTCTCTGTCACTACCTGAACTCGGGGGGCTCCTGTCACTACCCACACTGGAGGGCTCCTGGCGCTACCTTAACTATCCAGGCCAGCCAGCCCAGCATCACCACCAGTCAACCAGCCCAGAATCACTGCCAAAAAGGCCACAGCATCACTGCCAGCCAGGCCAGCCCAGCATCACCGCCAGCCAGGCCAGCCCAGCATCACCGCCAGTAGAGGAAAATTCAGAAGCCAGGTGAGAGGTGTCTACCATATTAAGGGGCATTCTGTCTATATTGTGAAATGCTGTCTATTTATGTGCCTCATGACTGCTGAATTTGTCTTGTTGGGGGCCTCACGGTTTGTTGGGAGCCTCATGATTGCTGAATTTGTCTTGTTGGGGGCCTCATGATTTGTTGGAGGCCTCATGATTGCTGAATTTGTCTTGTTGGGGGCCTCATGATTGCTGAATTTGTCTTGATGGGGGCCTCATGATTGCTGAATTTGTGTTGTTGAGGGTCACATGATTGCTGACTGCGAGACTATGGAAAAAGCTGAATCATCATCATGATAGCATTAAACCTACTTTTTTAGTTTTTTTAAAAACAGAAAATGAAAACTGGGACGTTCTAAAAAGATGAATACATTTTTCAGGAGTAGGATGGATGAAATTGTTTATCTTCACAGTTTATTTTCAACTTGGATTTTCCATAATGTTCATGTACGAGTTAAAACGTTTGTATTTAGTTTAAATTGCCATGTTGGTACTTTGCGATAGATAAGTGACTTTTGGGTTGCAGTTTGGACACTCGGCCTCCAAAAGGTTCGCCGCCACCACTGTCCTAGTCTAATGTCCCACTATTGCTTAATTCATGTAAATTTAGCTCCACCCGTGACCACACCCGCATTCTGGTCCTTGGCCACACCCATTTTTTGGCGCGGCGCGCTACGCGCGCCGCACAGCTTACCGCACAGCTTACCGCCCCTCCTTTTTGCCCCCCCCTGGAAAATTTTCTGCGGACGCCCATGGGAGCAGGTGCTACACGCTGCTGCTGCTGTGTCTCTGCAGCGTGAGTTGCAGATGCTCCTGCTGGGCGGCGCCCAAGGCGTCCACGGCCAGTGGCTATGGGAGGAATGTTAGCCACTGACGCTGCTGCTGCTGCTGCGGAACTGTGCATGGTGGCGCGCCCGCGGCTTGCCACAATGCTGCTCCCTCTCCTCCTGATTCCCTTGCTGCCCTTCCCCTTGCCCAAACCGCGCTGGCTGCCACTTCCAGACATCTTCGATGTTTTGGGCGTATAGACAAAAGTTTTTTAAAAGGGCGGGTGAAAAGTGGGGTACTTTAATGGAGTGGGTTGGTGGGTGAGGTGACTGAGTGAGTGTCCCTAGTACAGTAAGTAAGTAGTAACAGTCAGGAAGTACAACTAGCAGTTACAATAATCAGTAGTAATCACAAGTAAATTTAGTGTGTGTACACTACAGACAGTGAGTGCACGCACGCGCAAACACGCGCAGGAGCTAGCCTATGAACAGTGACTGAGTGAGTGTCCCTAGTACAGTAAGTAAGTAAGTAGTAACAGTCAGTAAGTACAACTAACTAATTACAATAATCAATCAGTTATCAGAAGGAAATAGAGTGTGTGTAGTGTGTACACAGACAGTGAGTGCACACACGCAGGAGCTAGTAGCCTATGAACAGTGACTGAGTGTCCTAGACTCCTAGTACAGTAAGTAGTAACAGTAAGTACAACTAACTAATTACAATAATCAATCAGTTATCAGAAGGAAATAGAGTGTGTGTAGTGTGTACACAGACAGTGAGTGCACACACGCAGGAGCTAGTAGCCTATGAACAGTGACTGAGTGTCCTAGACTCCTAGTACAGTAAGTAGTAACAGTAAGTACAACTAACTAATTACAATAATCAATCAGTTATCAGAAGGAAATAGAGTGTGTGTAGTGTGTACACAGACAGTGAGTGCACACACGCAGGAGCTAGTAGCCTATGAACAGTGACTGAGTGTCCTAGACTCCTAGTACAGTAAGTAGTAACAGTGAGTACAACTAACTAATTACAATATTCAATTACAATAATCAATCAGTTATCAGAACTTGGAAATAGAGTGTGTGTAGTGTGTACACAGACAGTGAGTGCACACACGCAGGAGCAGCTAGTAGCCTATGAACAGTGACAGTGAGTGCCCTAGTACAGTTACAGTATATAACTACAATACTAATACAATCAGTAGTAAAGGACAGCAGAAATACTGGTATAGAATAGAGAGAAATAAACAGAGGACAGGAGGACAGCTGCCCACACAGGCAGGCCCTGAGGCCTAAAGCTGTAAGCCTGCAGCAGCTGGCCTGTCTCTATGTAACACAAAAGCTACTAACTAAAATACAATGTCTAACTAACTAACAACAATATAGGTGTGTATAGGAGGTGTATGTGAGCAAAAACGCTAGGTAAATGACCACAATAAAGCTCTTGCTAAGCCAAAGCACAAAGGAGCAACTCTCTCTCTATGCAAGTCTCAGGCAAGGACGGAGAAACGTAACATGGCGGCCGCTATTTATAGGGTAGGGGCTGGCCAGGGTCCCCCTCTGTGATTGGCTGCCGTCAGAGGGCCTGGGACCCCTCTGATTGGCTCTAAGGACATCAATCTGGGCTATGACGCTATTCGAGCTCGGTACCGAGCTCGAATAGCGCCGTTTGCTCGAATAGCTCGAATAGTGAATGGGCTATTCGAGTGTACGCGAATAGCCCATTCGAATAGCTACAGCTATTCGGAGCTCGAATACCGAGCTCGAATAGCTGGAAAAGAGCTCGAATATTCGAGCTACTCGAATATTCGAGCTCTGCTGAGCACCACTGATACACACATGATTTAACTGACATTCATCTGCAGATCAAGCAATCATCTGCAGATCTGAAAATCCATCCTGGTGGATCTGATCTGCAGATGAATGTCAGTTAAATCATGTGTGTATGATGATTTGCAGATCTCATAGACTATCATTGCAATTTGCATGAATGGATTTTTGGGAGGAACAGATCTTTTGCAGATACTGATCTTTTGTGTCTGTACAGCATCTGTGTGTGCAGCATCTTGCAAAGATTTTTTTCTGATGTGGAGTTCAGCTCCATAGAAAAGACTGTGTAGAGTATGGCTCTCATACTACATGAAGGGTGGTAAGATTGGTCTGTGATCTTTCATTTTCAAAAGACTATGGTCTGATGTGTGTATGTGGCCTTAGAGGCTTTGTGGATGAAAGAGTAGATGGAACAGCTGATTGAGCTGCTGACAACAACTCATTAAGGGGGTATGGTAATTGAGGTAATCTCAGCCAATTGTGAATTAAAAAGGCCAAGAATTCCAGGGGTCTTTGGCTCAGGGTGGTATGATTTAACACATCATAACCCCACATTGACATTTCGCCCCCCAACAGAATGTAGACCATTTGGGGGGCCCAGGTAGACACTGGGGTGCATTGGAATTCAGGGTTCGCTAACAGTTTCGTACACTCAGACAAAAATTCGTCTGCTGATTCAGGTTCAAGTTTTTTAAATCTCTTAAAGGTACAAGAGCCATATTCGACAAAATCGTACAAATCGGAAATTCCGTCTACACTGGGGTTTTGGGTTGGGCTGGTCATTCTGTCACGATTGTGGAACTTTCCCCGTGATCAGCGCACAACGCGTGCGCTGACACGGCGGAGATCCTCCACAAGCGTATAATTTGCAGGAACCCAGCAAAAGGTGCTACGCACCTGTAGAGGGAAATTCCTGTCGGCAGATGGCGCTGGGGAGTGCAGAGGAACCAATCCTCTGTACCTCCACAAGTGCCAGACAGGAATTGTACGAAGCGCAGAACGCAATCGCAAGAGAGGCGATTGCGAATGAGATTGAGCAAAAGGGATAGGTTGTATGTGTGTGCGCCAATCCAGTCGCCACTCCGCGACCGCGCACACACAACAGCAGATACGAAAATAGGAACGCGATCGCGAGAGGTGCGATCGCGAGACGTGACACAAGGCAGAACAGAATAGAATACGAGGGTAGCAAAGGCACAGCAAATACAATAAGGAGATATGGAAAATAACAACGCTAGCTAACCGCGAACACCGCACTCATTCGCAACAGTGCACGCGGTCATGCGCGATCTCCACATGATAAGCACAATAGAGACAAGCACGCCTAACTAACCATAAACAGACAAACATGAAACAGGGGACGCGAGCGCTTGCTTAACGGTTACCTCACCGAGCCTGTAGCAAGCGCAGCGGACAAGACAGACACACGAAAAACAAGAACTAGGCAGGAAGGATCCACCGCTCTTCCGCCAGAGCAAGTGTGATCCAAGCAGGAACACAGATCAGAAAGATCCACAGCCGCTAACGCTAGCAGCTAGTGCGATCTCAGCAAGACAGAACGATTCCCTATCAACCGCCGCTGGTGACAGCGCAATCGCGACCGACAAGACAGAACAGAAGGATCCCCAGCGCTCGCACAAAGTAGCTAGCGCGATCCCAGGAGACAGAACAGAAGGATCCCCAGCGCTAGCACAAAGTAGCTAGCGCGATCCCAGGAAACAGAACCGAAGAGATAGCTGGTAGCAACCGCTGCACCAGCTATACTCCAAGAACATAGATCAGAACCATTTCCTGTCAACCACCATAGGGACAGGACAATGGCAAACAGGCAAGACAAGACAGAACAGGCAATACAGATAATACAACCTGACTGGGCTAGAAGGGGAGCCTAAAGCAACCCCCAGGAATTAACTATACTAGATAGCAATGGCTGACACTCCAGCAGTGTCCATCAGGAACTGAGCATGGAAGGGAAATGACCAGCGAAGCATTCTGGGAAACATAAAGCTCTTATAGTGCCAGTCATCAAAGAAGGCAGGTAGGGGATTTGCATAACGAATGTATGCAAATTCCCCAGCAAGAGAACAGAACAGAAACTTGCAATGGAAAGACAGGTCTCTGTTCCAGAGACCTGCAGCCCACAGACTAGAGGAATGGACAAACAGCTGTCTGCCTGTGCAGCCAGCTGAGCGGATCATCACACTATGTATATATAAATGTTGGTGCAAAGTTAAATATTCAACAAAAAATCCTTAAGAATCTCTACGTGATGAATCATTTGTTCGTTTTTGCTATCTAAAGTGACAAAGTGATTTTACAAGACAAAAAAGAGAGAACATGAAAGTACAACAATCAAAAAACATAATATCTCTCTTTTCTTGAATAGTGATGTTGTGGTACGGTTCTTGATATTCTTGATCCAAGTGAATAGACGCTCCCAAAAAACTTCAAGAGACTAAGGTGTGTCAAAACAATTAAAGTGCCCAGTGCAGAAAAAAAAATTTCTATAACAAAAAATATATAAAAATTTTTTTTAGTAATTAATACATGAACCTAAAAAGCCAATGATAAGGGAAGACTCCCAAAAAAGTGCTAGTGCTAGTGTCATTCCGTGTAATTCGTGAAGTATGAAGCAGAATTAATCCTAGTGTAAATATGGATGACCGGGTCATACTTACTAGGACCCAAATCATCTCACACCATGTGCCAAGTGCATAATCACAAAAGGCCACTCACCAAGGCTGAACCAACAAACAAACTAGTGATACAATATATATGAGTGGAACCACTCAAACCAGGAAATATATAAAATCAATACAAATGCTCACCAATTGAGCCATACTTACAAGAAATACTTGCTCATAAAATACGCCTTCTTAGATCGTTAACTTCCAATTAAATCCAATGCAACCAAGATCAGAGAGTCTCTATCTCAAAAAACAAAAACAAAAACAAAGAATATTATTATTAGCTGGTTATCACAGTAGTCATTAACCCAATGAAAAACTTGTATGTTATTACTTGAGTGTGTATCACCTACAAAGAGCTTGATCCAATGCTAATAAAAGACAAAATACACACAGGGATGCTGACATCATTTTAAACAAGTAGAACAAGTGGAAAGCAGAAATATGAAAAAGGAAAAACCATGAGATATAAGTCTATTGTGGCAAAAAACAGCCGAAAGTAAACTCTTCATTAAACCCATGTGGACTCAAAGTCCGTAAATCATGAATCCATCTGAGCTCACTTTTAAGGAGCTTGGTGACTAAATCTCCTCCCCTGATGCCTTGTTTAATTTGTTGTATAACTGTAAAACGCCAGCCTTTCAGCGAAGCATTGTGACTGTGCAAGGCATGTGCCGCTACAGGAGTGAGTTTTTTTCCATTATCATAATCTCTTTGTGCTAGCTTGATTGTCGACACATGTTTCTGAAGTCGAAGTTTGAGCTGATTCTTAGTCTGTCCAACATATTGTCTTTGGCATGGACATTGCAAGAGATATATTATAGCAGTAGATTTACAATTGATACAATCAAATATCTTATATGTCTTCTGAGTCATAGTGCTGGTAATTTCCTTAGTAGGCACCATAAATTGGCAAATGGAACAGCTACCACAGGGAAAACTCCCCTTGGTGCTTAGTGTTCAGCCCGGTCTCTGAAAATGACTTCTCGAGAGCAAATTTCTCAGAGAAGGCGCCCTTTTCGCTGTTATACTAGGTTTTTCTGTCAGATATGGACATAAATCCTGGTCACTCCTCAGTATTCCCCAATGTTTCTGCACAATCTCATAGAGATCTTGCCAGTTTGTGTTATACGGTGTAGTGAGCCGGATATAGTTTTGTTTCACCCGTTTTTTGGGGGTCAGTAATTGCAAGCGTGGTGTCGCTCTGGCTCTCCTTTTGGCCATCTCTACACATTTCCGAGGATAACCTCTCTGTTGTAATCTGTGACTGAGTCCTAATGCCTCTTTCTCAAAGTCCTCAATAGTTGAACAGTTCCTCCTCAGTCTGATGAACTGTCCAAACGGTATGTTCCTCTTGGTTCTGGTGGTGTGATGTGATTGATATTGCAGAACACTATTGACAGCTGTAGGCTTCCTAAAATTTGTGGTGGTCAATTCACCTAGTGCTCCTACAGATATCTTCAAATCAAGAAAATCGACTTCTCTATTTGAGATCTTATAAGTCAGAAAAATGTTGTGAGAGTTATGATTGAGCTGTTCTAAAAATTGCTTGCACAACTCTTGAGTGCCTTGCCAAATAATAAGTAGATCATCAATAAAACGGAACCAACCCACAATATGTGGGTGGTACCGTTCAAACTGGGGGGCCCATACAGTCTCACGCTCCCACCATCCTAGGAAGAGATTAGCTACTGATGGGGCACAACGTGCCCCCATCGCCACTCCTCTCACCTGTAAGAAAAATTGCATGTCAAATACGAAGAAATTCCTCATCAGTACAAACCTCAATAATTTCAGGATGAAATCACGTCTAATCGGTTGTAAATTGCCCATCTCTAGAAAGTAATTGGCTGCCTTTAGGCCTTCTTCATGATGAATATTTGTGTATAAGCTTTCCACATCACACGTTACCAGAAGCATATCTTCTGAAAGAGACAATCCATTAATATGGTTCAATAAATCACCTGTATCCTTAATATAAGAGTCAAGGGTTTCCACATATGGTTGTAAAAAGGAGTCTATAAACTGTCCACATTTCTCTGTTAGACTCCCAATGCCTGATATAATAGGCCTCCCCGGGGGCCTATCAGCTCGTTTGTGTATCTTAGGGAGCATGTAGAAAGTGGCAACCGTAGGTTTTTCTATCCAAAGAAATTGCCTCTCTTTCTCATTGATGGCCCCACTCTCTCTGGCATTATCCAGCAGTATCTTAAGTTCCTGCTGAAATCTGGCAGTGGGATCCTGAGACAATCTACAATAAAACTCTTTCTTGCTCAGTTGTTTGTGAGCCTCTTCGATATACATATTGGTGGGCCAAACCACTACGTTCCCACCTTTATCTGCTTCTCTGATGATGACATCAGATCTAAATCTCAATTGTTGCAACGCTTTTCTCTCCGCTGTATTTAAATTAGAACCCATAGTCTTGTTATTGACCCTCAAATTCTGTAGTTCTTTACACATAAGGTTAAAAAAGATCCTAATCTCTGGACTGAAAGTTGGTAAGTATTTAGATGCAGGCTTGAAAATTGGAGTCTCACCTTTGTTCACCACCTACCGCTCACCATTCACCCCACTATGCCACCTTCCCGTTGGGTATGTTTTGTACTTTTTATGCTAATATGTATGCTTGCAAGATGTATCCAATTTTTCTATATATTTAAATAAATAAGCCAACAAAGTAGTGCCGGTTTCTCTACTTATCGCTCTCCTATGCCAATTATCTTATGGTGTGTACCTAGCATAACACGCTGAGGCTGGCATCTTTCCGGATCGTTGTCGGGCCAGGCTGTGACATCACTTCCTGTTGGTGCCCCAGAGGTTTTTCCCACGTTCCACCACTTGTCAAACTGATCTCAGCTTTGCTTCTCACGTGTTGTACGTACAAAGCAGATATAGATTGTCAATCTGACAGTTTCCAGAACGTGATCCCTCAGCTACTCCTCTTAGAATAACACGTTTCAACGGTTGCAACCGTCTTCCTCAGAATCAGATGCCTAAATAGAGTTGTCTCGAACCTAGGATTTAAGATTCGCGAACATGCGAAAAAACGTTTGCGAACCGGCGAACTTCGCAAACCGCCATAGACTTCAATGGGCAGGCAAACTTAAAACTACAAACACTAATTCTGGCCACAAAAGTGATAGAAAAGATGTTTCAAGGGGTCTAACACCTGGAGGGGGGCATGGCGGAGTGGGATAGACGCCAAAAGTCCCGGGGGAAAATCCAGATTTGATGCACAGCAGCGTTTTAAGGACAGAAATCACATTGAATGCTAAATTGGAGGCTGACTACATATACTGGGCATTTAAAACATCTTGCGTGTGTATACATCAATCAGGTAGTGTAATTAGAGTTCTACTTCACACTGACACACCAAACTCACCGTGTAACGCACTGCAAACAGCTGATTGAGTTGTGACGGCCGTGCTGGACTGGTGCGCACCATGGAGAGAGTGCAGGCGATAGCGGTTTTCAAGCCCATATGGTCAGGCTGAGGTAGCTGAATGACAGAACAACAGTGACTGAGTGTCCAGCTAATCAAATTTGGTCTGTCCACAATAAAGCAACGACCTTATTATCTTGGGTGTGCCCCCCCCAACATACTCATTTAGTCGGTCATTGCTTCATTGTGATACCCAAGCCCCTTCACCGCGACAAGGTAACGATCACGAAGGGGAATTGACAAATGTATACGCCTTTTTGTTTTGTTGTTGCAGCTGCAGTGCAGCCAGAAAAATTAGGCAGGCATGTACACGCACCAGAAAAATTATTATAGCGGTCACGGCTAGCAGCGGCCTTAAAAATTCAGGAATCCACCTGGAGTCCTGGACCCTGTTTGTGGTGGCGGAGAAGGCAGTCAAGCGGCCTGCAGGCAGAGATGCTGTGTGGGGACCGACTTAGTCTTGGGGAAGGCAGTCACACGACATGCAGGCAGAGATGCTGTGTGTGGGGACTGACTTAGTCTTCAGGCAGGCAGTAGCCCTCCGGGATCCATGCCTTATTCATTTTGATACAGGTGAGGTACTGAACACTTTTGTGACCTAGGCGACTTCTCATCTTCTCACTGAGAATGCCTCCAGCTGCGCAGAAGGTCCTTTCTGACAGGATGCTTGAGGCAGGGCAAGACAGAAGTTGGATGACAAATTGTGACAGCTCTGGCCACAGGTCAAGCCTGCGCACCCAATAGTCCAGGGGTTCATCGCTGCTCAGAGTGTCTACATCGGCACTTAAGGTCAGGTAGTCGGCTACCTGCCGGTCGAGGCGTTGATGGAGGGGTGGATCCAGAATGGCTAAGGCAAGGCGTTGGACTAAAGAATGTCCGCATGTCCGACATCACCATGAGATCGCTAGAGTGTCCTGACCTTTCCTGCGTGGACATGGGAGGACATGTATACAGGTACAGTGAGCAGGTATGCAGTGACTGGTAAATAAAACTGCGTGCTGTTCCATAGGTGCAGTGAAAGGTATGCACGGACTGGTATTACAAATGTGCAGCTGTCACACACACACACAGGTACATTGAACAGGTATGCAGTGACTGGTATATAAAACTGTGTGCTTTTACACAGGTGCAGTGAAAGGTATGGACGGCACAGACTGGTATTACAAAATGTGCAGCTGTCACATGCACAGGTGCAGTGAAAAGGTAGGCACTGAATGTGCTGGGCCTGGCACCAGAGGCGTAGCTAGGGCTTTCAGCGCCCGGGGACAAAGACTATTAATGCGCACTCTAAGTTGAAGGTCGAGCGCCACGCCAAAAAGGGGCGTGGTCACATAATAAATGTGGGCGTGGTTATGGGTGGGGCCAAATGTACAGGAAGTTAGCAGGCTCACGCTCACCCACCCTCCCTCAGTATGTACCTTCCAGCATGTTCCAAGACAAATCCAGCAATCATGAGGCCCCCAACAAGACAAATTCAGCGATCTTGAGGCCCCCAACAAGACAAATTCAGCAATCAAGAGGCCCCCAACAAGACAAATTCAGCAATCATGAGGCCCCCAACAAGACAAATTCAGCAGTCATGAGACACATAAATAGACAGCATTTCACATAAATAGGCAGATGCCCCCTTAATATGGTAGACACCTCTCACCTGGCAGCAGTTCCCCAAAATACACTCAATCCGACAGCAGTGGTTCCCCAAAAATAGGTAGCCCCAGGTCTATAGGTGTCCCCAGAATAGGTGGCCAGCAATATAGATGTCCCCAGAATAGGTGGCCAGCGGCAGGGCAGTTTCTGGGCTAAAATGCACCCAGTGCGAGAGTGTAAAAATTGCCCCCCCCCCCCCCCCGTGCCAGAGCCAGGTATAGGTGCCTGCAGTATACTGTAGGTTAGCTAGGTCTAGTTGCACTCAGTATAGGTAGTGGGCTATAGGTCCCCCCAATATAGGTAGCCAGGCATAGGTGCCCCAGTATAATTGCCCCCAGTATAGATTAGCCAAGTAGGTGCCTCCAGTATAGGTAAGGCAAGTTAAATAGTTAAATAGTACTTGGTGGCTGGCGGGGGAAATTTCCGACCCCCCCCCCCGCGATCGGGGCATGCTCCCCCCTTATGCCTGCGACCCCATAGGGGGGCCGTATTGCGGCATGTTCGGGCGAACAGGGCCCTGTTCGGCGGCCATTCAGTAGTTCGGGGCGAACCCGAACTTAAAAGGCCGAACACCATCAGGTGTTCGGCCGAACTCGAACATCACCCGAACAGGGTGATGTTCTGCAGAACCCGAACAGTGGCGAACACTGTTCGCCCAACACTATATTACGCCAGTCTACTACAGGAATTCCCCGACCAGTGCTGCTCAAATCCGATCCGGATAGTTTTATTCCGGATTTCATCCTGTTAAAACTCAAGTCACCTGTGCGGGCTGGTTTAAATCTTACCTATCATGACATCTTCATCCATCCCTCGGCGCCTCCCACGATGTGGTCCAATCTAGAGTCACGTGATTAAAAACAATTCCTCCTTCCGGGTTGAAGGAGCAAGTTATAGTCACATGACGCCGGATTGGACCGCATTGTGGGAGGCGCCAAGGGACGGACAAGATGTCATGATAGGTAAGATTAAACCAGCCCACACAGGTGACTTGATTTTTAACAGGATGAAATCCGGAATAAAACTATCCGGATCAGATTTGAGCAGCAGTATCCCTGATCTTTTATCGTAACTGTAAACTTTATGAATTAGCACACCCGATGCGGTATTTTCTGAATAGAACCCAATGTAATTAATAGGAAATTTGCATGTGTATTCGCTATGTGAATTTTCCATGCAAATGTGTATATTTTTGCTTAATATCAATGTAAAAGCACACCCAGGCACTGACATGGTTGAATTTGCATACTTACAAAAATTGGAAAATTGTATACTTACCTTCGGTAATTTTCCTTTCCTGGTGCATCTCCATGGCAGCACTAGTCGGCAATATTTGTGTATTTTGCCCTGATAGGACTCCTAACTAACAGTACTCAAAGAGTTAAACTGCCAGAGAGGAGGAGATATTAGGCAGCTATTCCCCCTCCTCCCTATTTCTTAATATCATGTCCGAGTGAAAAAGGGCGGGAACCAATGCTGCCATGGAGATGCACCAGGAAAGGAAAATTACCGAAGGTAAGTATACAATTTTCCAATTCCCCTGGCGCCTCCATGGCAGCACTAGTGGGCCCTAACTATGAAACATAATAACACTTGGGTGGGATGCTCAAACATAATTTTAATATAACAAAAAATGCAGACAAAAAATACAATTCACATTTTTGCATTTACTGCAGAGGAAATTACAGCCTTTCCAAACTCTGCTGCAGACAACAATGCTGGATCTATCTTATAATGTTTAACAAAAGTATTATGAGAGGCCCAGCTGGCCGCTTTGCAAATCGTCTCCAAAGAAACCTTTCCATAGTACGCCCAAGAGGAAGCTATGCTCCTCGTAGAATGGGCATTAAAGGGACTCTGAGCAGTGCAGAAACTATGGAAAGATGCATATCATTGTAAAGCTCTCTTTCTCCTCTTTCCAATGATATATAAACCGCCACCCTACGCCTTTTAGTTTTCGCTATTTTCGCGATTGAAATTGCAGTGGCCGCAAATTCAATCGCGAAAATAGAGAAAACTAAAAGGCGTAGGATGACGATCTAGGTGTCGCCAGAAAGAGGAGAAAGAGAGCTTTAAAATGATATCCATCTTTCCATAGTTACATTGTATTACACAGGCCGACTTTTTCTGCTGAATGGAGCTGCTGACACTGGGGAAAGTGTCGCCCTGTGTAATACAATGTAACTATGGAAAGATGGATATCATTTTAAAGCTCTCTTTCTCCTCTTTCTGATGACACCTAAATCGTCACCCTACGCCTTTTAGATTTCTCTATTTTCGCGATTGAAATCGCGGCCGTGGCAATTTTAATCGCGAAAATAGCGAAAACTAAAAGGCGTAGGGCGGCGGTTTATATATCATTGGAAAGAGGAGAAAGAGAGCTTTAAAATGATATGCATCTTTCCATAGTTTCTGCACTGCTCGGAGTCCCTTTAAGTTCAGATGGAGGGTCCAAACCCTTGTCCTTGTATGCTCTTTTGATAAATAACACAATCCATCTAGCGATAGTTCTAGAGGTGGCAGCTTTGCCTTTGTTATATCCTGAAGGTATTATTAGCAAATTATCAGAACTTCTGAAGTCTCTGGTAGCACCAAGATATGTACATATACAGTCCACAGGATCTAGCGGGTGAGGATTTACCTCTCCTTCGGGATCCATATATTTGGAAAGTGTTATTTCCTGATTGAAGTGGAACTGGGTAGAAACTTTTGGTCTAAAAGATTCTAGTGGAAGCATCACTACTCTTTTTTCAAAGACTGTTAAATAGGGCACTCTACATCCCAGAGCTTGGATTTCTGAAACTCGCTTGCCTGAAGTTATTGCGATTAAGAATGCGGTTTTTGTCGTTAAATCTTGTAATGACATTTTCTCAGTATTAGAAAAGACAGGTGAAGAGGAGATAAAGTCCAGGACTAGTGAAAAATCCCATTTAGGAAATATATTCTTGATAGGAGGACTAAGTTTAATTGCAGCTGAAAGAAATTGTTTTATTAGCATATTTGCGGACCATTGTATACCAGTGACTGCTGACAGTGCTGATACATGACTCTTTAAAGTAGACTGGGAAAGTTTCATTTCTAATCCCCTCTGTAAGAAAAGTAAGATGTCCTTTACTTGTGGTTTTAACGGATCGAATGACTCCTCTGCTGCCAAGTGCAGAAATTTTTTCCAAACTCTATCATACAGAACTCTGGTAGTTGGTTTTCTAGCTGCAATGAGTGTCTTTACTACTGAGGAATCACAACCTGCTATTAGAAGTCTATCCCTCTCAACTTCCAAGCTTTTAAATGTAATCTTTGGGGATTCGAGTGTAGGAAATCCCTCTGAGACAACAATTCCCGGAACACTGGAAGATGTAGAAATGTTCATCGAGATAGTGTTAGAAGAAGTGAGAACCATGGCCTCCTTGGCCAATAGGGGATTACAGCCAAGATCATTCCCTTGAAATTGCTCACTTTCCGAAGAAATTTTGGGTTTAGAGGAATGGGGGGGAAAGGCATAACCTTTGTTGAAATCCCAGTCCTGAATTAGAGCGTCTGATGCTAGAGCAGCTTGAGTCGGAAACCTCGAATAAAAAAACTGGCACCTTTTTGTTCATTTCCGATGCGAATAGGTCGATGTCTGGGATGCCCCAGGTATCTGTGAGTAGTGTAAATACTGTTGGATGGAGAGACCACTCGTTGTTGTCTACATGAACCCTTGATAGATTGTCCGCTAACTGGTTCTGACTTCCTGGAAGGTAGACAGCAGAAATATTGGCTAGATACTTCATTGCGACCGTCATAATCTGAATAGTTTCCTCCATTAGGGACACACTTCTCGTGCCCCCTTGATTCTTGATATAGGCAACTGCCACCTTGTTGTCTAATCGTATGAGCACTGAATGTCCCTTGAGAAGTGGGAGAAAGGCACATAATGCTTGATGAGCAGCTCTGATCTCCAAGACCAGGCCCGTTTCTAGGGGCCATGCAGCCGTGGTGCTGCAGCCCTGAGCGCAGACAGCCAAAGGGCGCTGCAAACTCTCCCTCCCTCTCCCCAGGGGACTACAGAGTAATTTGCTCAGGGAAGCACTGTATACAGCTACACTGACTGGCCAGGGGGGAAAGGGGGCAATCTCCCCCCAGGCCACCTTTCATTCAGTGATTTAGGGCAGGTCTGGTGTCTGGTGTATTTGGATTTGTTGTAAGGCAATGTGAAACTTGAGGCTAGCTGATAAAAGTGCAATCAGAGGACAGGCAAGCTGGCAAATATACACAGCATGATGCAGAGCTTGCCTGAAGGGTCCGTGGGCAAACATCTGTCTGGTCTCTCCCCATTGGTATTATGACTGCATGTGTGGATAAGGTTATACAAGTTGAAAAGTTTTTGACAGTCCCTAGACTCCAGGAGGGCTACTTTCTGACTTGTGTGAAAGACTGGCAGGGACAGGCGTCCTATTACAGGCAAGTAGCCTCTGTGTGATGTGCAATACAGATAAGCTCTCTGCTCCATCTCAGGCTATTCTCAATTTCTCTCCACTCCTCTCTGGGCTAGTGCACGTCAAAATCGCAATAGCAATCGCTAGCAATTTGTGAGTGTGATTTTGTGAAGCGATTTTCAGAGCTATTTTTTAATGAATTGCTCCAAAAAATGCTACACACTGCATGTAGCATTTTTTGGAGCAATTCATTAAAAAAAATTGCTATGAAAATCGCTTCACAAAATCACACTCACATATAGCTAGCGATTGCTGTTGCGATTTTGGTGTGCACTAGCCCAGAGAGAGGAGGAGTGGAGAGAAATTGAGAATAGCCCGAGATGGAGCAGAGAGCTTATCTGTATTGCACATCACACAGAGGCTACTTGCCTGTAATAGGACTCATGTCCCTGCCAGTCTCTCACACAAGTCAGAAAGTAGCCATCCTGGATTCTAGGGACTGTCAAAAACTTTAACTTGTATAACACCTTATCCACACATGCAGTCATAATAACAATAGGGAGAGACCAGACAGATGTTTGCCCACGGACCCTCCAGGCAAGCTCTGCATCATGCTGTGTATATTTACCAGCTTGCCTGTCCTCTGATTGCACTTTTATCAGCTAGCCTCAAGTTTCACATTGCCTTACAACAAACCTGAATACACCAGACACCAGACCTACCCTAAATCACTGAATGAAAGGCGGCCTGGGGGGAGATTGCCCCCCTTCCCCCCTGGCCAGTCCGCCCCTGAACTATACTGGATACCTATACTGGAGGCACCTACTTGGCTAATCTATACTGGGGGCAATTATACTGGGGCACCTATGCCTGGCTACCTATATTGGGGGGACCTATAGCCCACTACCTATACTAAGTGCAACTAGACCTAGCTAACCTACAGCATACTGCAGGCACCTATACCTGGCTCTGGCACGGGGGGGGGGGGGGGGGGGGCAATTTTTACACTCTCGCACTGGGTGCATTTTAGCCCAGAAACTGCCCTGTCCAAGACATTGGATACTAGATGTAGCTTCCGACTGTTCCATACTCCTTGAACTGCCCACCCTTGGCATGTCGCTCCCCATCCCCTCTGACTGGCATCTGAGGTAATAACTTTCCATTGAACCTGCAGGAGAGAGTGACATCTTAGGAGATTCTTCTCTTGTTGCCACCACATGAGACTGATCATCTGATCTGTAATGAATATCGATTGATTGAGATCGTGATTTCTCCACTGACTCAGGAAACCCATCTGGAACGGACGAAGGTTCCAATGTGCCCACCTCACCATGGGTATGGTTGATGACATTGAACCTATTATTGACATACATTGCCTTGCAGGAAGAAAGTTCTCGGTCTTAGTTTTTTTCATTTTGAAGATTAGAGGCTTCAATTTGCTTAGTGGTAATGCAATCGTGTTCTTTATTGTACAAAACTGGGCTCCTAGAAAGACTAGCTGTTGGGTAGGCGTTAACTGGCTTTTTTTCTCGTTCAACAACCAGCCGAACTTCATCAGGGTTAAAATGGTTAGATCTCGATGTTCTAACAGAGCCGACCGACTCTGGGCCAGCAGTAGGATGTCGTCTAAATAATGCACGAGCCTCACTCCCTTTTCTCTTAGATGAGCAATTACTACTAGCAGTACTTTTGAAAACATCCTTGGGGAGGTAGCTAGCCCAAAGGGGAGACATGTAAACTGTAGGTGGAGGTCTGCCACCACAAAACGTAAAAAGCGCTGAAATGAAGGATGTATGGGCACATGAAAAAAGGCGTCTCTTAGATCTATTGAGCAAAGCCAGTCTCCGGGATGAATTATCATTGTAACTGAATTCAAGGTTTCCATCTTGAATCTTGGGACTTCGATAAAGTGATTTAGCCTCTTTAAATCCAGGACTGGTCTCCAGTTCCCTGTCTTTTTTTTTACCATAAATATTGGTGAATAAAACCCTGAATTTCTCTGCAGATATGGAACTGGAACTGCAGCCCCCTGCTGGATTAAAGTTTTTACATAATCTTGCAAAATCATTTTTTGTGACTTGATTGAGGAATTCTCGTCTGACATACCCTTGACATAGGAGGAGAGGTTTTGAACTTCCACTGGTGACCTTGCGAAACAGTTCTTAGTACCCAAAGATCCGAAAAGTGTTCTCCCCAAACGGAAGCAAAGCTCTTTAGTCGAGCTCCTACCAGATCCATTTGAGGACAAAAACTGTCAAAAAGACTTCTGGTCTTCTTTGGAAGTGAAAGAACTCTTGGGCTTGTTTACCTTAGAGAAACTTGTCTGAGCATTCTTCCAATTTCTATTAAAAGGTCTACCAGGCCTATATGATTTTGCTTCTCTGAATCTTGAAGACTGCTGTGGTTTCTGCTGGATAAACCTTTGCCTCCCAAATTTTCGGTCTTGTGGTAACAAACCGGATTTACCACCGGTCACTCTAGCAATCGCCTTGTCCATTTTGGATCCAAAGAGATTTTTCCCGTCATAAGGGATCTTGGACCAAGCCTGCTTTGAAGCAATATCTGCTGACCATGGTTTAAGCCACAATGTTCTCTTTGCTAATACAGAGAACAACATAGATCTACTTGAAGAACGTACCACATCAATGGAAGCTTCCCCCATGAAATCAGAGGCTAACTTCAAGTCTTCTAGAGAGGCAATTAAAGATTCCTTATCTGCATCCCTCCGGATGGCTTTTTCTATGTTATCAATCCATATTCTATTTGCTTTCGCTACAGCTGTGAGTGCAACTGCTGGCCTAGCTGCTTCTCCAGACGATAAGTATACTTTCTTAAAGAGAATCTGTATTGTTAAAATCGCACAAAAGTAAACATACCAGTGCGTTAAGGGACATCTCCTATTACCCTCTGTCACAATTTCGCCGCTCCTCGCTGCATTAAAAGTGGTTAAAAACTGTTTTAAAAAGTTTGTTTATAAACAAACAAAATGGCCACCAAAACAGGAAGTAAGTTGATGTATAGTATGTCCACACATAGAAAATACATCCATACACAAGCAGGCTGTATACACCCTTCCTTTTGAATCTCAAGAGATCATTTGTGTGTTTATTTCCCCCTGCAGAATCTCATGCACTGAAGTTTCAGGCTGCTCTTTTCTTCCTGCAAACAGCTTTGCCCTTGTCTATAATTCCTCAGTATGTGAAAGCCCAGCCAGCTCAGAGGACGATTTATCCAGCTTGTAAAAGATAAGAGAGAAGAGAGAAGCTGTCCTAATCTAAACAATACACAGGCAGTGTGCAGAGAGGGGCCTGGAAGGGGGAGTTCATATCAGAACCACAACACTGAAGAACTTGGCAGCCTTCCAGACACAGGCCAACAAGTCTGACAGGGGAAAGATACATTGATTTATTACAGAGACTGTGATAGTACAAAGTGCTGCAGTAAGCCAGAACACATTAGAATAGCTTTTGGAACTTGTAGGATGATAAAAAACAGGATGAAATTTTTGTTACGGAGTCTCTTTAAGATCTAAGTCTATCTGCCTATCTAATACATCTCTGAAGAGTATTGAATCCTCAATTGGAAGAGTTACATTTCTAACCACTTTCATGAGTGAAGCATTTACGACTGGATAGGAAGTCAGTAACTTTTCATCTATTTCATCAAATGGATATAGTTTATGTATTCTATTTCTGGAGGATGGTTTTTTGACTGCTTTTGACCACTCAAGCTGGATTAATTCTTTTATTTCTTCTAAAAAGGGAAAGGAAAGCTGCTTTTTGTCCAATCTTTTATAGAAACGTTTTCTTTTTGGTTTTGCTGAGTCTTGCTCATCCTCCCACCCCAACGTGTCCCTGACTTGGGCCACGAAAGGAGGAACTTTCACAAATTCAAACTCTGTGTCTAAATCTTCAGAAACATCTGATTCCTCTGAATTCTCTTGTTCCAGGGGAGAACTCTCAGCAGTTACTGCTGTAGGTTTATTTATTTCTGACATAGCGTCTTTAACAACTTGTTTGATTATTGCTGATAAGTCCTGATTTTCATTTGTTACATCACTGAGACAAGCTTCACAGACCATTTTGCCAGGAATCCTGGGTTTGCCACAAACCCAACATTGGTTCTCTTTAGGTCTCTTAGAATGAGATCTCTGTGGAGAGTGATGCTTGTGAGAGTGACTAGGTGAATCTGATTTCCTCTTGTCACTGTGCGATTTTGATTTGTCATGTGTGGAGGATGATCTTGCAACCTCTTGCCTAGAAGTTCCTTCTCCAGCCGACTCTTGCCTTGCTGAAGGGGAAAGTCTTCCTGCCTCTTCTCCCTTTTTATGGGCACTATAATAGATAAAATAAAACCTAATTAAAATGGATCCTCCGGCTAGGATCCTGCCTCTTTAATTATCACTTACCCTCTCCTTACCTTGATTTAGACTGGTGATCTTAATTAGAAGAGCGCCCCATTATTTAAATGGTAGCTGCAAAAAAAATAAAATTGCGTACCATGAATGCTAAGATCCTGACTACAGCTCTAATGTCAATTATAACACATGTCATGGTGCACACAAGAAAGTAACCTGCTTTACAGTACCTTAATCCTGTGTAAGTATCTCAGACCTCAGATGCAGCCGCAGGACCACGCCACTCCACGCTGGATCGCTTGTCCCAGCTTCACTGCGGAATTGGAAAGGAGGAAGGACGCTTACATCCTGATCCGGCTTGTTACTTCCTGTCTGACGTCATCGGAGACCAAGACGCAGACAGGAATCACTGGCAAAATGGCCGCCATCATTCTCCGTTCCCGGAAGTCGGAATAAACCTGCCGGAGACCACCCGGGACGGACACCAGCCACCGCCCTACCGGAGGTGTGAGGTGAGAGTATGGCACAGCTTAAGAAGCTATATCGCAGCCCCTGTACAATACGACAAGGGGGCTCCCCTGCAAACTGTCAATTTAGACAGGATAGCAAGGGACTCCATACAGGGGAGGCACAGACCCTGTACGGTAACCTACCCCATTTAGAGGAGGTGGTAAGGAGGAAACCAGGACATAGGAATCCCATCGTAGCGAGGACAAAAAAAAGTTTGCATACAAATTCACACCCGCATGCAAATTCATTTTCCGCAACAAATTTGCACAAGTGGAAATGGGCTCTCAAAGTTTAAGGGCTCGTTTCCACTATCGCGAATCTGCATGCGTCCAACGCATGCAGATCCGCACATGTAATACAAGTGGATGGGCCTGTTTCCACTGTAGCGTTGTTGAGGTGCGTTTTTTTCAGCGTGAAAAAAACGCACAAAAGAGCCAACGATTTCGCCTGCGTCGGGAATCCGTGCGAATCGCCGCTAATGTATTTAATAGTAAAAACGCATGCGTTTGTTACATGCGTTTTTACCCACGATTTCGCACCTTTTTCAATTTTATTTAGCCCTGGCAGTGTCATGGTTAATTTCGCATGGCACCCTGCCATGCGAAATCGCATGCGAAATCGCGGGTAAAAACGCATGTGGAAACGCATCCGCATGCGTTTTTACAAGCGTCGGAATGCGGCCGAAATCGCGTCGCAACAGTGGGAACGAGCCCTTAGAGGCAGAGTATTAGCTGGGCAGCCAGGCAACAGGTATTGCTTAAGAGGAGATAAATATGGCAGCCTCCATATACATCTCATTTCAGGCATCCTCTAACCTCCTTAGCGGTACACCTGACAGTGTCAGGCATACCACTCAGTGGCCCTAGGAGTCCCCCATGCTTAAATTTGATCTATTTGCTCCAAAACCTTTAGCTAGCACTAGGCTAGCTAGTACACATGTTCAGCCCATAATCCCCCGATCCAGCCAGTTAATACATAACCCCCCTGGCTCCAGTGATCCGCGCAGCCTCCCTTCACAGCTCCAGTCTCTCTATGGGGAGGATCGGGTCTGGGCATGACATCAGGTGCAATCCTCCCCATAGTGAAGAGCAGAGCTGTCCGGGGAGGGGGGGGGGGGGGGGGGGGGTAGGTGAAATGCAGTGATTGTCCATTGTTCATCAATGCTTCAAAATGAGTTTTAGTTAAAAGTGGAGTTGGAAATAAAAAAGACACACACACCACCGAGACTTCAAAGTATAAAAAGGCTTGGAGTGGTATTAGAAATAAAACATCACATCAGCCAACAAAAACATATTAACCACAGTATTTCTATAGTAAAAATAACCCCTCAAGTTAAGCACCAGACTTACTTTCAGGGGAGGACTTATCAGCAAAATGCAGACTGAATGCTTTACAGCAGGGGTCTTAAACTCGCGGGCCATTTGTGGCCCTCGATACAATATTTTGTGGCCCTCGCTGGCAAAAGCTTCCTTATAGTTCGCTTCAGTGCTCCCAAGTAATCCGCCGCATCCCCACCACTAAACGAGGGCTGCAGAGCCCCCAAATCGCCCGGGGGGCAATCCGCCAGCATTTCCTGGAAGGGGCAGAGCTTTCAGCTTCAGCTCTGCCCCTCCTGACATCAATCGCCGCACGGATCGCTGCCTCTCCCCGCCCCTCTCTGTGAAGGAAGAGTGAGAGGGGCGGGCAGAGGCGGCGATGCGCCACGATTGTGAAATTCCTTATGCGTCCCAGCCTCATCCTGACTTTGCCTCCTGCGGCCCCCAGGTAAATTGAGTTTGAGACCCCTGATTTACAGCCAGACAGCAGCTTATATGCTGAGCTAAGGAGTCCACATGTGCTGAGGGGGAGGGGTTTTCACAATCTTGAAATAGACATCATCACCAGGGCTGGTCCATGAGATGCAAATTATTCCAAGTTAGGCCTTTTTTAGGCCTCTTTTCCACAGACAGTTGATAGGCAGTGAAATTCTTCTAAAACTCTCACAGCTGCTCGCTGCTGCCTGGTAACTGCTCGCTGCTGCCTGGTAACTGCTCACTGCTGCCTGGTAACTGTTTGCTGAGTGAGCATACAGTACAACTGTCTGTAGAAAAGAGGCCTTAGGCCTCCTTTCCACGGACTGTTGAACTGTGTGCTCAGCAAGCAGTTACCAGGCAGCAGTGAACAGTTACCAGGCAGCAACGAGCAGTTTCCAGGCAGCAGTGAGCAATTGTGAGAGTTTGAGAGGCATTTCACTGCCTATCAACAGTTTGTGGAAAAGAGGCCTTACATGGACTGTTGATCGGCAGTGAAATGCCTCTCAAACTCTCCGAACTGCTTGCTGCTGCTTGGTAACTGCTCACTGCTGCCTGTTAATAGCTCACTGCTGCCTCATAACTGCTTGCTGAGCACACAGTTCAACAGTTCGTGGATAAGAGGCCTAATTATTGTAAGGGTTTGTTCACATTGCAAATCGCTAGCGCAATCACAAGCACTGAGCGTTTTATTGAGCTTTCTTCAAAGTGCTTTTCCCTGCGCTTTGTGCTTAGAAAAGCGCTTTTGTAAGTGCTTTTCTAAGCACTTTACTGAGCGATTGTGATTTTCACTTCCTGACGTTAATCAGGAAGTGAACTCTTTGAACCGGAAAAGAATAGACACTTAGGGCTCTATTCATAAAACTCTAACGCAAGTTTTCCACTCAAAACAGCGGACTTTCCCGACCATTTAGCAAATTGGCATTCATAAAGGCTGTTTCCGCAAGAAAAGTTACAATCCCCCAGCAGAGCGAGAAATTTCTGCCTTGTGCGGTGTTTTTCTAGATTTATCTAGAAAAAAGTAACAAAATGTCCATTCATAAAGATTAGAGGAAGCGGTATGTGGACAGGAAATACCGCTTCCTCGGATGTAGCGAGAAGCCTGCGGATTACATACAAGTGAATGGGACAGACCTCCCAGAGAGAGCAGCGCACGGAAGGGACTCTGCCGGCTTAAGTGTTTCCGCATGCCTTCCGCCAGCTTACCGCCAGCCTTCAGCGGGAGATTTCCGCTCTGCGATCGCAGCTGCCAAAATTTTTATGAATGCCCACCCAGAAGTCTAAAATACTGATGCGGTATTTTCCCTCCACGAGTATTTTCGACACAAATTTTTTATGAATAGAGCCCAAATGGGCTCTATTCACAATGACTTACCGCATGCGGTAATGTAGTATGTGAAAATACCGACCAAAATATCTCCTTTGGTTATCATTCATAAAAGTGTGTTCAGTAAAAAAAAAAAATTAGTGCGGGAAAATACCGCATTCGGTATTTTAGTTTTCTATGTACTCATTCATAAAAATGTTTACAGTTGCGATAGCAATGCGGTGATCTCCCGAACTAGGCTGGCGGCAGGCTGGCGTAACATGAGACGCTGCCTGAGTTGATACATTTTCTCTGTGCAAAGACAGCGTTACAATAAAGGAGGCATCCCCAGCTTCCCTTTAGATATGCATTTTTGCATATCTGCCTCTGTTTGCCCTGAATCTGCGCTGAATCTGTCTATTAGTCTTTCTAAACAATCTATTTAATTGCCACAGCTTAGAAGAACTTCAAGAAATGTTACACATGTCAGGCTTTCTGATGTGAAACTAAACATTAGCTTACCTGGTAATTTTATTTTAGGTAACCCTCCAGGACAGGTATACATCGAGACTTGGCCCCTCCCAGGAAACAGGAAACATCCACAAGCCTCTCTATAAATAAAAAAATCCGTCAGGTGATCGGCAGTATTATGCAAGAAAATAACCAAACAGGTCTAAACTACCTGACACCTAACTATTTATACCATGTAAATATATATATATATATACCAATGTTTAGAGTAAACATATTATACACAGTTATAATTATATGTTATATGGGCGGGTTACCCCACCTGTCCTGGAGGGTTACCTAAAATAAAATTACCAGGTAAGC
This sequence comes from Hyperolius riggenbachi, assembly GCF_040937935.1. Classification (NCBI taxonomy): domain Eukaryota; kingdom Metazoa; phylum Chordata; class Amphibia; order Anura; family Hyperoliidae; genus Hyperolius; species Hyperolius riggenbachi. Next base: position 292,230,751 of record NC_090652.1, read on the forward strand.
TAATGTTTAGTTTTTCCACTAACCCTCCAGGACAGGTATACATCGAGATGATGACCAAGAAACTAACCTTAGGGTGGGCTGACCGCCTGCAGGACCTTTCTACCGAAGTCCTGGTCCGATGACGATATATGATCCAATCTGTAGTGCCGCATGAACGTCCCCAAATTCTTCCACGTTGCTGCTTTACAGATTTCCACCGGGGAAGCACCAGCTCTGAAGGCCCAAGTTGTCGCTGTCCCCCTGGTAGAATGCGCTTTAAGATCTTTAGGAGGCGTGGCCTCCATAACCTTGTACGCTTCCAAAATACATAACTTTATCCAATTCGCTATTGTTCTCTTTGAAGCCCTCTGACCTATCAATTTCCCAGTAAAATTTACAAATAGAGCTTCCGTCTTCCTTATACTTTGAATTCTTTGTAGATAATTTAACAGCATTTGTCTCACGTCTAAATGATGTCGTTCTTCCTCCTTGTCATTTGACGGCATCGGGTAGAAGCTTGGTAACACAATCTCTTGAGAACGATAAAAAATGTCTCCTACCTTCGGAATAAACTCTGCGCTAGTTCTTAATACTACTCTGTCGTCATAAAAAATACAGTAAGGTTCTCTACAAGATAATGCTTCCAACTCGCTTACTCTCCTTGCAGATGTAATTGCTACCAAAAAAATAGTTTTAAACGTTAATAACCGTAAATCCATATCAGGTGAAAACTGAAACGAAGGTTTGGTCAAGGCCTTTAATACCACTGATAAGTCCCATTTTGGAAATGGCTTAACCCGAATAGGTCTGTTCCTTTCTACTGACCTGATGAACCGAGCGATTAACGGATGCACCGCTAATTGCTTGTCCAAAAAAACTGAAAGTGCTGATATCTGGACCTTAATAGTACTTAAGGCCAATTTTTTATCTACGCCACTTTGTAAAAATTCAAGTACGGTAGCAATTTCATTTGCTTTAAACCCTGTCTGTTCTTTCCACAGATTAAAGGTTTTCCAATATTTCATGTATATTGCTCTTGTATTCTTCTTACGACTTTTAATCAGAGTGTCTATTACTTTATTTGATAGTCCATAACTCTTCAGAATTAATTCCTCAGTAGCCAAGCTGTTAATTTCCATTTGTTTAGTTGTGGAACAACTCGCCCCCGAATTGACACTAAATTCTCTAGAAACGGAAGTAGTACTGGTTCCGCTATTTTCAACTTGAGAAGCATGGGATACCATGATCTTCTCGGCCAATTTGGTGCAATCAAAATCAATGTTACTTTGGATATTGCTACCTTTTTCAGTACTAACGGTAGAAGATTCAGTGGTGGAAAGGCAAACGCCAGTTCGAAATCCCATGTCTGTGCCAAGGCATCTATCGCTGTTGGATTGTCTCTGGTATTCAGGGAATAGAACTGATGACATTTGGTATTGTCCCTGTTGGCAAACAAATCTATGCTTGGACTGCCCCAGATTGTTGTTATCCATCGATAAACCTCCTGGTTTAATTCCCATTCCATGTTCGACAACTGTTTGCGACTGAGCAGATCTGCTAGTGTATTCAATGATCCTTTCAGATGTATTGCTGTAAGTGACAAAAGATTTTGCTCTGCTAAGTCCAATATCTCTAGTGAAAGATTCATCAATTTCTGCGACTTTGTTCCACCTTGGCGATTTATGTACGCTACTACTGTGGAGTTGTCTGTTCTTACTTGCAGATGTTTTGCTGCCACTATGTGCTGTGTTGCTATTAGAGCTAATTTCACGGCCATCAATTCTCTGTAGTTTGAAGACTGACCCTGCATATGACTTTGCCAGAGACCCTGCACTCTGAAGTCCTGAACATGAGCCCCCCAACCTGACATGCTTGCGTCTGTAGTTAAGATTATTTGAGTTGGAAAACTCCAAGACTTTCCCTGGGTAAGTGTGCAAGGATTCATCCACCACCGTAAGTCTTCCTTTACCGATTCCGGTATTAGTATTGAGAGATCCAAAGACTGGATTGACTTGTTCCAGTTCTTCAGGATCCATGCCTGTAATACTCGAACATGCTTCATTGCCCACTGGACTGCTGGAGCTGCTGAATTTAGCAGTCCCAGTAATCTCATGGCATCTCGGATTGATATACTTTCTAGTTGTCTGAAATTCTGGATTTGCTGTATTATTTTCAAAACTTTCAATTCTGGTAGAAACATCTTTTGGTGAATTGAGTCTATTAAAAATCCCAAAAACAGTATCTTCTGTGTGGGATCCATCTGTGATTTCTCCAGACTTATGATCCATCCCGCCTGCTGGAGAGTTTGCACCACAATCTCTCTTTGAGATAACAGTATTTGTTTTGATTCTGCAAATATCAACAGATCGTCCAGGTAAGGGACAATCATGATCCCTTTCCTGTGGAGATCTGCTACTATCTCGGCAATCACTTTGGTAAAAATCCTCGGAGCGGATTTTATGCCAAAAGGGAGGCAACGGAATTGATAATGGGTTATCCCTGAGGATTCCTTCACTGCGAACCTGAGAAATCTTTGAGATTTCTCCTCGATCGGGACATGCCAGTATGCGTCCTTGAGGTCTATGCTTAACATAAAACAATTGGCTGTCAGTAGGTTCCTGAGAGAAAAAATTGACTCCATCCTGAAACTCTGATGCTTTATGAATGGATTTAAAGGTTTGAGATTTAATATGAGACGGTAATTCCCCGACGGTTTTTTCACTAGGAAAATCCTTGAGTAAAAACCTCTCCCCTGCTCCCGGATTGGAACCAAAGTGACTACCTTCCTTAGAATCATATCTTGTAGAATAGAACTTATAGCCATCTGTTCTTCCACTGCCTGAAATCGTTTTGTCACTATAAATCTTGTCAGAGGTTTTTGATGGAACACAATGTGATACCCTGACTGTATTAGACTGAGGATAAACGGGCTGGTTGTAAACCTTTGCCACTGTGGGTAAAATAGGGCCAGCCTTCCCCCCACAGCCAGTTCGTTGTCACTGCTGTTTTTTTGTTGAAGGGTCTGAACTTCCAAACAAGGCGTTTGATCTGTTCTGTTCCCTTGAAAAAGACCAGGACTTACGTTTGTTTTGTGGCCTGGGCTTATTGACTTGACGGTTTTTCCGAAAAAACCTTTTCCCTGGTCTGAGTTGGGTTTTCTTAGGAAATCCCTTCTTCTTATCTGAGGATCTTTCTAGTATTTCGTCTAGTTGATGCCCAAATAACAAATCCCCTGAAAAGGGAATGGTACATAATTTACTTTTAGATATGTTACTACCTTCCCAGGTTTTAATCCAGATATTCCGTCTGGCTACATTAGATAAAGCTGCCGCCCTATCGGTTAAACGAATTGACTCCGTTGCTGCATCAATTATAAAGTTTATAGCTTTAAACATTACTGTGAAAGAATTAAGAATAGTTTCTTTACTAGATCCCATTTTAATATGATGCATTACCTGATGCATCCACATATCTAATGTACGACCTACGCAAGTGGTTGCGGCAGCTGGACGAAAATTCGCACAAATTGCCGACCACGTCTTTTTTAACGCGAATTCCGCTTTTTTATCTGACTGATCTTTTAGGAATCCTAGATCCTCAAAAGATAGTTCATTTTCCTTATGAACTTGTGAGAAGGCTGCATCCAATTTGGGACATTTATCCCATTGTTTGCAATCCTCCTCAGCAAAGGGAAATCTTCTTTTGAAACCCCTGGATAGAAAAACTTTTCTATCTGGGTTCTTCCATTGACTATCAATTAATTGTTTTGTAGATGGATGAACAGGAAAGACCATGGGCTTTAAACCTTCCATACCTGCGTATAAAGCATCGTGTGCAGACATGGACGCTGGGGAATCTTGTTTCAGACCTAATGAATCATAAATAGCTTTTAAAAGCTCATCCGTTTCATTAGCCGAGAATCTGAATTTTGACGGCTTATCCTGATCTTTTTCTGATACCTCATCCTCTGAATCACATTCAGAAATGTCCTCTGAATATTCTTCTGGTTCAGAATCAGATAGCACCGGGCGATCTGTTTTAGTTCTAGCCTTTTTATGACCAGATTCTGCCCCTGGTATCTGCCCCTCTACCGGTGTGTCAATGGGAATGGCAGAGACTGCCCCCGGCTGTTCCACAGGCATAACTGGTGGTTGTAAGTTTATACTTGAGGCCGCTTGATCAATATTTATAGGTTGAAATATTGTTTGTGCCCCTGAGGTGGCTGGGAACATAGTTCCAGAACCACTCGGTACTTGTGTAATAACAATTGGAGGTTGATTAACCACAGTGAGCCGACATTGATTCCCTAAAAACTTTCATGGAATCAGACATTTCCTTGCGCACCATCCTAAGGAAATCTTTATAAGCTACTGCAGATTCTTCATTCAATACTCTAGTTGCACATTGTTGACATAGTAATTTCTTCCAAGACACTGGCAGTTTTATATTGCAAGAGGGACAGCGTTTTTTAGGCCTAACAGGTTCTGATGCTTCTGTTGATGCTGGAGCTGAACCTGAGCCTGAAGCTGGAGTTGCCTGCAACAATACACAAAAACCCCAAAAAACCACTGTCACTAAACAACTCATCAACTGGGTTTTAGCAACAAAAAATATCAGCATACTAAGTGATACAATCTTTAACCATCAGATTATCACTAATACAAAGTTCCTCTAGCAGCAGTCAGCATTAAATATCTCTGCAGCATAGTAGCATAGGCATCACATAAACCACCGTTTGTTTGTGACCAATACCTTGCTGGAATCCCTTGATTCCTGTCTCAGATCCTCCTCAGGAGCCGCCTGACTCGCTCCGGATACTGGTGCTGACTGTGCCTCCATACTGCGTCCTGCACGAGTGCAGAGACGCGAGGAACGCCGCAGGTTCTTAATTCCGGCGGGCGGAAATAACGACACGCGGAAGCGGAAGTGCACCGTCCGCCATCTTAGCGTCTGGCACGCTGCGCCCGCTTCAGCCTCCGCCTACTCCCGCAGCGTGCCTGTTCGTCAGTCCAGCCGGCGGTGCCTGCCATATCCAAGAACTCCATTTGCGGCCCTCTCTCCCCCGATAACACCACAATGCTCTTCAGAGAGGTAAGCGGACACCCCCCAACTTCACCACAGCTAGTTGTCCTCCAGGTTCCGCCACGCCAACAGCCCTTAGCCACCCAGGCTCTCCAGGACATGCAGCGCAGGTATAGAGAGACCTGTCCCTGGAACAGGAAACATCCATACTGCCGATCACCTGACGGATTTTATTATTTATAGAGAGGCTTGTGGATGTTTCCTGTTTCCTGGGAGGGGCCAAGTCTCGATGTATACCTGTCCTGGAGGGTTAGTGGAAAAATATATCTGAAAACAGGTACCCAAGAGGTTAAAAAACACAGCCTGGGTATTCTGGAAAGCCTATTTTGTTCCCTACTCTCTGCTGCTGCCTGGGAGGTCTGTCTCCATTAAGGCCTCTTTTCCATGGACTGTTGAACTGTGTGCTCAGCAAGCAGTTACAAGGCAGCAGTGAGCAGTTACTAGGCAGCATTAAGCAGTTACAAGGCAGCTGTAAGCAGTTACCAGGCAGCATTGAGCATGAGCAGTTGTGGGCGTTTGAGAGGCATTTTACTACCTATCAACAGTCCGTGGAAAAGAGGCCTCAGGCCTCCTTTCCACGAACTGTCGATAGGCAGTGAAATGCCTCTCAAACTCTCTCAACTGCTCACTGCTGCCTGGTAACTGCTTGTTGCTGCATAACTGCTTACTTCTGCCTGGTAACTGCTTGCTGAGCACACAGCTCAACAGTTTGTGGAAAGGAGGCCTTACTTAGCTGTTATCTGCATGCTTATCGCCTCTTCCAAGGGAGCGGTATTCTCCATACTGATTCCGCTTGCTCTAATCTTTATGAATTGACATTTAGGGCTCTTTCACACTTGGACGTTAAGGTCGCATAACGTGCCCCTAACGCAATGCATGTTAGCTTTGAAGTTGGACGTTACAGTGCACTGCGTTATGCCTCTCTTGATGCATACGTGATGCCTACTTTTTGACGCATATGGATCAAACGAAAATGGCGCATGCGGCACATTTAAAAAAAAACAAAAAACATTACTGAGCATGTGCAAACAGTCTAATGCAGCCAAATACAAGTATAACGCACAGCACGCTGCACTTTCATTTGACGTGCTGCGTTATATTCAAACGCAACGTGGGCACTGTGAACCAGCCCATTGATTTTTCATTTCTTTGAGTTGGGCTGCATTACTGGCTGCTGTAACGTGGGACTTTAACGTCTCACTGTGAAAGCAGCCTTAGTGACATGTGTTAAGATAATCACTGCAGAAGACGGTAATTTATCGCTCTGCTCGGGAATGTCAGCTTTTCATGCGGTAACAGCTTTTACGAATGGACACTTTGCTAAGTGCTCAGTAAAGTCAGCTGTTTTCAGCATTGCCACATGATGCGGGAATGCTTTATGAATGATAGCCTTTGCGTAATTCTCATTATTTTTTCACGGTAATAGTGCGGTAAAAGTGTGGTAAAAAGTTACTAAATGTTTTCCACTTTAAGATTCATAATTGTGCGGATATTTGGTGATAAATAAGATTTTTTTTTTATCACCTATAGAGGGCAGGTGATAATTTTTGGCCTTTAGGATGGACCCTTTTGAGCTTTGTTTCCTCCAGCTTGTGGCAGCCGTCCTGTGCCCTCACCGCAGCTCTGGTGGCTCCCGGTCTTCTCCGGTCACGTGACCCGCGCAGAAGAAGCCGACCCAGAAACCGACCTGGTGAGGTCGGCTGCGCCAGCAGAGAAGACCAGGAGCCACTGGAGCTGTGGCCAGGGCACAGGATGGCTGCCACAAGCTGGAGGAAGCCCCAGGTAAGTGGATCTTTTTTTTTTAGCTTGGACCATTACTTTAATCGAAGGAAACCAAGAGGTTAAATACGCAACCTAAATTAGGCCTCTTTTCCACGAACTGTTGAGCTGTGTGCTCAGCAAGCAGTTGCCAGGCAGCAGTGAGCAGTTGTGAGAGTTTGAGAGGCATTTCACTGCCTAGAAACAGTCCGTGGAAAAGAGGCCTTATTCAGGGGAAGCTTTGTGTGTTCCACTCTCGCTGAGATGCAAATATTTCCAATTTCATGCAGGTTTATGCAAATGCTTGTATATATATATATATATATATATATATATACACCTTGAGGGCTGGAACCCACAAGAGCGTTTTTTTGAGCATTTTGGCAGCGCTGCGATACGCTAGCGTTTTGCCAAAACGCTCAGCTGATGTTAATGGATGGGGCAACTTCCACAGGAGCGTTTGCGTTTCCCAGAAACGCAAACGCAGGACCTGCAGCATTTTGGGAGCGTTAGCGCTTCAATGTAAAGTATTGAAACGCTAGCAGAAACGCTCAGCAAAACCTAAACTGAGCGGTTTTGCTAGCGTTTTGCGGTTCAGCACACTGTAACAAAATGAAAAATAATTCACAGGACCAATCAGGATAAAAACGAAAAACGCAAAACGCTAGGCACCCGCTGGGGAAAAAAATACAATGTTGCAAAACACGACCAAAAACGCGCATGAATCCGCTTGCAAACCGCTCAGACAAAACGCTAGCGGTTGCGTTTTGCGTTTGCGATTTTCAGTGGGTTCCAGGCCTGAAAGTGGACCAATTAATTCCCATTCAGGTTCAAATTGATTGGACCATTTTCAATCTGCAAACATTTACATAGTCCTGTTTGAACTTGGAAATATTTGCATCTCATTGATCATCCCTACTGCACAAGAAGAGCGCTTTTCAAATTGCCAGCGCTTCGAAAAGCGCTTAAAGTAATGAAGCCCTATGAGTAGTAGAGATGTCGCGCATCTCCGATTTTCAGTTCTCGAACCGCAATAGACTTCAATGGAGAGGCGAACTTGGAAAACTAGAAACACTTATGCTGGCCAGAAAAGTGATGGAAAACATATTGGGTCTAACACCTGGACCCCTAGGTGGCGGAGTGGGATACATGCCAAAAGTCCCGGTGAAAAATCTGGATTTCATGCAAAGCAGTTAAGGGCAGAAATCAAATTGAATGCTAAATTGCAGGACTAAAGTGCTTTCAAACATCTTGCATGTGTATACATCAATCAGGGAGTGTAATTAGTGTACTGCTTCACACTGACACACCAAACTCACTGTGTAACGCACCGCAAACAGCTGTCTGTGTTGTGACGGCCGTGCTGGACTACTGCGCAGTGCGCACCATGGCGAGATTGCTCTTCCTCACTCAGTGATGTCTGGTTAGGTAATGTCTGTCTGCCTTATCAACTTTCCATGGTTCTTTATCTACCATTGTTAAAGCTTACATCTATTTTTTTTAACATTACATTTTCTACTTGCTATTCAGTACCTGCAACGAGAATCTATTATGGAGGGCAAGTCTGCCATTGTGACCAAGGGCAATGGCGGGGGAACCCTTTCTGGTGTGATTCCGGTCTGGAGTTGTAGCCTCAGAAATGGCTACCACCACACATTCAGGCAAGGAAGGCAGCAGGCATGGCACGCCCGCCCCTAGTGACCAAAAATAACAATACGGGAGGACTTTCGAGGCCCTGCTGTTTTTGAAATGAATTAACTTTAAATCCTTTCACGAGAATCTGTTATGGAGGGCAAGTCTGCCATTGTCACCACGGGTAATGGCCGGGGAATCAGGGTTCGATTCCGGTCCGAAGTGGGAGCCTACTGAGACCCATGCTGTACCTGCCCTGACCGTGCTTTGCAGACCAGGCATCTGTGGTCAGATGGACCCTTGACCCAGTGGAAGACAAACCAAATCGAAAGCATTTGCCAAGAATGTTTTATGGAGGGCAAGTCTGCCATTCCTTCAAGTGTGTGAAACTTTCGATGGTACTACTTTCTCAGTACCATGGTGACTGATATGGTAATGGCCGGGGGAATCCGGTTTCTATTCTGTTCCGGAGTTGGAGCCTAAGAAACAGCTACCACCACACATCCAGGCAAGGAAGGCAGCAGGCATGGCATGCCCACCCCGAGGTAGTGACCAAAAATAACAATACGGGAGGACCTGCTATTTTTGAAACAAATTCACTTTAAATCCTTTAACGAGAATCTGTTATGGCGGACAAAGATGACACCACTTGCCTTTCACGAGAATCAGTTATGGAGGGCAAGTCTGCCATCCATTCAAGTGCAAGGTATGCACTGACTGCCAGGTATAATCATGGCCGTTTCTTGGGCCATGCGGGCGCCCTGAGCGCTGAAGGGGGGGGGCGCTGTAATGGAGGGGGAAGTCAGCCGTGGGGAGGGCAGCCCGACCTCTCCCTCCCTTCCTCTCCGGGCCGCCCTCCGTGCTCCCCCCTCCGATGCACAGCGCAGCAGGGAAGCGCTAATAGTAACAACTCACCTCCCCAGTTCCAATCGCTGGTCACTAGCCGCTGGTCTCCTCCTCTGCACACACGCAGGGCCGGATTTTTGCAAAGGCCACAAAGGTCACGGCCTAGGGCGGAAAAAAATCAGAAGGATAAAAGGGCGGCAGGACCTGAGAGAGATAAGAGGCTGCATGTCAAAATAAATCATTTCTCCTGCTCCAAAGCGCCCCGGCTTTGCTGCACACACACAGTCAGAATTCCAGAGCTCCGTGTATTTTCCTTACTTTGTGGTGTGCGATGAGACAGTGCTATCTACTGAACATACACACTTCAGTTTATTGCCAGGGGTGAGAGAAACATGGATCACAATGTAGACAATTTCTGATCCAGTAAAAGTAAACATTTTAACAGAATTATTTCCACTTTACAACTCAAGCTGGGCTAAACAATGTATTGCTGGTCAGATTCTGTTAATGACTTGAGCCATTCCTTCTCCTCTCTCCCCCTGGATTGTAAATCTTAAACAGATAAGGGTTTTTTTTTCCTTAGAGAGATTTATGGCAGCCCCTTCTAAGCTAAATCTTAACCCCTTGCTGGCTCATTTTAAAGGCAGCAGTAGTCTAGTATGAGATAGACAACTTCTCTATAATTATAATTACAAATGTACTGTTGTATACTTTTGTATTGTTACATTTTGTTTTGTATACCAAAAGTAATAACATACACTAAAAATTAAAAAAATATATATTTGTACCATGTTGGCAAACAGTAAAAAAACACCTGTGAAAGAATCAGTACAATAAATACTATAAAATAAATGCAACAGATCTGTGATTACAGAAGAGCAGAGAGGGAGATGAATGCCGCTCTGCTACTTCATGCCTGGTACACACCATGCAATTTGCCATCAGATAGATGGGTTCAAATTGATTATTTCTGACAGATCTAATCTGATTTCTGATCATTTTTCTAATCGACTTTGTATAAGTGATCGGAAAATCGATTCAACCCATCTATCTGGTGCGTACCAGGCATTAGGGACTCACTGCTCTAACAGGAAAAACAATCATTCATCATTTTTCAGAGAGAAAACATTCATAGGTATCCTGCAAACAAGTGATCGTTAAGGCTCATACACACATCAGACCATAGTCTTTGGAAAAAGAAAGATCACAGTCCAATCTTACCACCCTTCATGTAGTATGAGAGCCATACCTTCACAGTCTTTTCTATGGAGCTGAACTCCCCATCAGAAAAAATCTTTGCAAGATGCTGCACACACAGATGCTGTACAGACACAAAAGATCAGTATCTGCAAAAGATCTGTTCCTGCCACAGATCCGTTCCTGCAAATTGCATTCATAGTCTATGAGATCTGCAGATCATCATACACACCTTGTTTAACTGACATTCATCTGCAGATCAGACAATCATCTGCAGATCTGAAAATCCATCCTGGTGGATCGGATCTGCAGGTGAATGTCTGTTAAACAAGGTGTGTATGATGATCTGCAGATATCATAGACTATGAATGCATTTTGCAGGAACAGATCTTTTGCAGGAACAGATCTTTTGCAGATACTGATCTGTTGCATGTGTACAGCATCTTTGTGTGCAGCATCTTGCAAAGATTTCTGTCTGATGGGGAGTTCAGCTCCATAGAATAGACTATGTAGGTGTGGCTCTCATACTACATGGAAGGGGGTAAAATTGGTCTGTGATCTTTCATTTTCCTAAAGGCTCATACACACACCAGACCACAGTCTTTGGAAAATTAAAGATCACAGACCAATTTTACCCCCTTCCATGGAGTCCGAGAGCCATACCTACACAGTCTATTCTATGGAGCTGAACTCCCCATCAGATAAAAATCTTTGCAAGATGCTGAACACGTTCAAAAGATCAATATCTGCAAAAGATCTGTTCCTGCAAAAGATCCGTTCCTGCAAAATGCATTCATAGTCTATGATATCTGCAGATCCTCATACACACCTTGTTTAACAGACAATTATCTGCAGATCAGACAATCATCTGCAGATCTGAAGATCCATCCTGGTGGATCTGATCTGTAGATGAATGTTTGTTAAACAAGGTGTGTATGAGGATCTGCAGATATCATAGACTATGAATGCATTTTGCAGAAACAGATCTTTGGCAGGAACAGATCTTTTGCAGATACTGATCTGTTGCATGTGTACAGCATCTTTGTGTGCAGCATCTTGCAAAGATTTCTATCTGATGGGGAGTTCAGCTCAATAGAATAGACTTTGTAGGTATGGCCCTCATACTACATGGAAGGGGGTAAAATTGGTCTGCGATCCTTAATTTTCCAAAGACTATGGTCTGATGTGTGTATGCACCCTGAGTGTGTGTGTGTGTGTGTGTGTGTGGGGGGGGGGGGGGCGGTTGGTGGTACCGGGCCTAGGGCACTGGGAAGTCCAAATCCGGCCCTGCACACACGCTGATACACACGCTGCTTCCGGCTAAACAGGAAGCAGCGTGTGTATCAGCGTGTATGCAGAGAGAATATCTATACTTGGTGGACCTATAGCTGGCTACCTTTACTGAGTGCAACTAGACCTGGCTAACCTAAACTGCAGGCACCTATACCTAACTAAACTGGGGGCACCTATACCTGGCTCTGCGGGGGGGCGCAATTTTTACACCCTCGCCCTGGGTAAATTTTAGCCTAGAAACTGCCCTGGCTATAATACAATGTGCAGTCACAGATGCAGTGAATGGTATGCAGTGACTGCAAACAGCCGTTTGTGTAGTGACGGCCGTGCTGGACTGGTGCGCACCATGACGAGAGTGCAGGTGATGGTGGCTTTACAGCCCATATGGTCACCCGGCTGATGTAGCTGAATGACAGAACAGTGTCAGAACTGTCCAGCTGATCAAATTTGGTCTGACCACAATGAAGCAACGACCATATTATCATTGGTATGCCACCCCCACCCGAGACACTCATATAGCCGGCGGTCGTTGCTTCATTGTGATACGCAAGCCCCTTCACCGCGGCAAGGTAATGATCATGAAGGAAGATGGGCACATGTACATGCCTTTTGTTTTTTTGTTGCAGCCGCCCGCAGTGCAGCCAAAAAACTTAGGCAGGCATGTACACGCACCAGAATAATTAGTATACAGTGGGTTGCAAAAGTATTCGGCCCCCTTGAAGTTTTCCACATTTTGTCACATTACTGCCACAAACATGCATCAATTTTATTGGAATTTCACGTCAAAGACCAATACAAAGTGGTGTACATGTGAGAAGTGGAACGAAGATCATACATCATTCCAAACATTTTTTACAAATCAATAACTGCAAAGTGGGGTGTGCGTAATTATTCGGGTCCCTGAGTCAATACTTTGTAGAACCACCTTTTGCTGCAATTACAGCTGCCAGTCTTTTAGGGTATGTCTCTACCAACTTTGCACATCTAGAGACTGAAATCCTTGGCCATTCTTCTTTGCAAAACCGCTCCAGCTCAGTCAGATTAGACAGCAGTTTTTAGATCTTGCCACAGATTCTCGATTGGATTTAGATCTGGACTTTGACTGGGCCATTCTAACACATAGATATGTTTTGTTTTAAACCATTCCATTGTTGCCCTGGCTTTATGTTTAGGGTCATTGTCCTGCTGGAAGGTGAACCTCCGCCTCAGTCTCAAGTCTTTTGCAGTCTCAAAGAGGTTTTCTTCCAAATTTGCCCTGTATTTGGCTCCATCCATCTTCCCATCAACTCTGACCAGCTTCCCTGTCCCTGCTGAAGAGATGCACCCCCCCCAAACATGATGCTGCCACCACCTTATTTGACTGTGGGGATGGTGTGTTCAGAGTGATGTGCAGTGTTAGTTTTCCGCCACACATAGTGTTTTGCATTTTGGCCAAAAAGTTCCATTTAGGTCTCATCTGACCAGAGCACCTTCTTCCACATGGTTGCTGTGTCTCCCACATGGCTTGTGGCAAACTGCAAACGGGACTTCTTATGCTTTCTGTTAACAATGCCTTTCTTCTTGCCACTCTTCCATAAAGGTCAACTTTGTACAGTACATGACTAATAGTTGTCCTATCGACAGAGTCTCCCACCTGAGCTGTACATCTCTGCAGCTCGTCCAGAGTCACCATGGGCCTTTTGACTGCATTTCTGATCAGCGCTCTCCTTGTTCGGCCTATGAGTTTAGGTGGATGGCCTTGTCTTGGTAGGTTTACAGTTGTGCCATACTCCTTCCATTTCTGAATGACCGCTTGAACAGTGCTCCGTGGGATGTTCGAGGCTTTGGCTTTTTTGAAGCCTAAGCCTGCTTTAAATTTCTCAATAACTTGATCCCTGACCTGTCTTGTGTGTTCTTTGGACTTCACGGTGTTGTTGCTCCCAATATTCTCTTAGACAACAACCTCTGAGGCCGTCACAGAGCAGCTGTATTTGTACTGACATTAGATTACACACAGGTGCACTCTATTTAGTCATTAGCACTCATCAGGCAATGTCTATAGGCAACTGACTGCACTCAGATCAAAGGGGGCCGAATAATTATGCACACACCACTTTGCAGTTATTTATTTGTAAAAAAATGTTTGGAATCATGTATGATTTTTGTTTCACTTCTCACATGTACACCACTTTGCGTTGGTTTCATGTGGAATTCCAATAAAATTGATTCATGTTTGTGGCAGTAATGTGACAAAATGTGGAAAACTTCAAGGGGGCCGAATACTTTTGCAACCCACTGTATATAGTAAAATTCAGGAATCCACCTAGAGTCCTGGACCCTGTTGGTGGTGGCGGAGAAGGCAGTCAAGCGGCCTGCAGGCAGAGATGCTGTGTGCGGGGACTGACTTAGTCTTGGGGCGGGCACTAGCCCTCCCGGATCCATGCCTCATTCATTTTGATAAAGGTGAGGTACTGAACACTGTTGTGACTTAAGCGACTTCTCTTCTTAGTGACAATGCCTCCAGCTGCACTGAAGGTCCTTTCTGACAGGACGCTTGCGGCAGGGCAAGAGAGAAGTTGGATGGCGAATTGGGACATCTCTGGCCACAGGTCAAGCCTGCGCACCCAGTAGTTCAAGGGTTCCTCATCGCTGCTCGCAGTGTCTACATCCACAGTTAAGGCCAGGTAGTCGGCTACCTGCTGTAATGATCTGCTCAGCTGGCTGCAGGGGCAGACAGCTGTTTGACCATTCCTTAAGTCTGAGGGCTGCAGGTCTCTGGAAAAGAGACCTGTCTTTACTTTGTAAGTTTCAGACCCGCTCTGATGCTGAGGAATTTGCATATATTTGTTATGCAGATTGCCTAGCTGCCTCCTTTGAAGGCTGGCAGTATAAATACCATGTTCTCCCAGAATCCTTTGCTGGTCATCTTCATGGTTTGTTACTGATGAACTCTCCTAGAGTATCAGCCCTGTTTGTTTGTTAAATTTTACCTTAGAGACTGCACTAGGCAGCTCCTCTAGTGCAGTTATGTTGCATTATCTGTTTTGCCTGTGTTGTCTATCTGCTGTGATTGTCCTGTCGCCAGCGGCGGTCGACAGGAAATCGTTCTGTCTGTCTGGGAGTGTAGGCCAGGGCTGCGGTCGCTACTGGCTGCTCCATCTGTCTGGATCGCACTTGCCCTAGTGGTAGTGCCTCCTTCTGTATTCTGCCTCAGGGGTGCTAACCAGAGCAGCGGTTGCTACTGGTAGCCCCATCTGTTTGTCTGTCTGGATCGCACTCGCTCTAGCGGTAGCAGCAGTGGTTCCTTCTGAACTCTGTCTGGGAATGTAGGCCAGAGCTGCGGTTGCTGCTGGCTGCTCCTTCTCTCTGTCCTGTCTTGTACGAATGCTTGCTGTAGGCTCAGTGAGGCAACCGTTTAGCAAGCATTCGCGTTCTCTATTTCATGTTTGTGTGTCGCTGATTGGTTAGGGTGGCACGCTTATCACTGGGTGCTTAACGCGCGGTGATCGTGTTTAAATGCGTTCGCTGTTGCGAATGAGTGCGGTGTTCGCGTTTAGTTAGCGTTTGTTATTTTCCTTATTGTTCTTGTTTGCTGTGCCTTTGCTATTCTCGTGCTCTGTTCTGCTCAGTCTTGTGTCACTTCTGGCAATCGCCTCTCTCGTGATTGCGTTCATACTTTGTTTCTGCTGATGTGTGTTCACCGTCGATGGGTTGCGACCAGATTGGTGGACACACATTTATTCTGTCTATGTGCTCTTTCTCTTTTAGGGCTATCCAGCCCTACATTGCTTCAACTCGTGCAATTCCCACCTGGCATCTGTGGCAGTACAGAGGCTGAGTCCGTCTGTACTCCACAGCTCCATCTGCCGGTGGGAATCTCCCTCTACAGGTGCATTGCACCATAGCTGGGTTATATTTAAATACATGCTTGTGGAGAATTTCCGTAGTGTCGGCGCGCGTTCTGTGCGCTGACCACGGAAATAGAAACTCGCAAACGTTACACCTTCCGGTCCAGGCGTTGGTGGAGGGTGGATCCGGAAGGGCTTTGGCGAGGCGTGTCCGACAACACCCCGAGATCGATGGAGCGTCCTGTCCTTGCCTGTGTGGACTGGGGAGGAGGAGGATTACTGCCAGTGGTACCTTTATTGCGTTGTGCTGTCACATCACCCTTAAATGCATTGTAAAGCATTATTGACAGCTTGTTCTGCAAGTGCTGCATCCTTTCCGCCTTGTGTTGAGTTGGTAACAGGTCTGCCACTTTGTGCCTGTACCGAGGGTCTAGTAGCGTGGCCACCCAGTACAGGTCATTCCCCTTGAGTTTTTTGATACGGGGGTCCCTCAACAGGCTGGACAACATGAAAGAGGCCATCTGCACAAAGTTGGATCCAGACGTACTCTCCATCTCCTCTTGCTCTTCCTGAGTGTCGTCACGCAACTCCTTTTCCTCCCCCCAGCCACGAACAATACCACGGGAACGTCGAGCAGCACAAGCCCCCTCTGACGGCTGCTGCGGTTGTTCTTCTGCCGCAGCCTCTTCCTCCTCCACAGAAACACCTTCCTCATCCTCATCCGAGTCTGACTCCTCTCCTTCCCCACACGACTCCTCTTGCCGTGTGCCGCAGGTGTCGCATAAACATCTGGCTCGGATGAAAATCGCTCCCATGACTCCCCCTGCCGTAACTGTTCTTGTTCACGCTCCTCCACAGCTTTATCCACCACTCTACGCACGGCACGCTCCAGGAAGTAAGCGTAGGGGATCAAGTCGCTGATGGTGCCTTCATCGCGACTCACCAGGTTGGTCGCCTCCTCAAACGGCTGCATGATCCTGCATGCATTTCGCATCAGTGTCCAGTTCGGTGGCCAAAACATCCCCATCTTCCCAGCGCTGCGTAATATGTTGGCGCTTTATTAATACAATAATTAAATAAATAAAATAAATAAATAAGTTGTGTCCTCCTTCTGTAATTGTACAGGTACTGGGTGACGGCTTTCTCCTGGTCTAGCAGGCGAGAGAACATGAGCAGGGTGGAATTCCACAGAGTCGGGCTATCGCAAATCAGGCGTCTCACCGGCAAGTTGTTTCTCCGATGAATGTCTGCAAAGCGTGCCATGGCCGTGTAAGATCGCCTGAAATGCTCACACAACTTCCTGGCCTGCTTCAGGACGTCCTCTAAGCCTGGGTACTTTGACACAAATCTTATCACGACCAGATTCAGCACATGTGCCATGCAGGGTACATGTGTCAGCTTTCCCAAATTCAAAGCGGAAAGGAGATTGCTGCCATTGTCACACACCACGTTGCCGATCTCCAGCTGGTGCGGGCTCCACCTCTTTGTTAAGAGCAGCCAGGAGAGCTGGTCCCGTGTGACTCTCCGCTTTGAGGCAAGACATGTCTAAAATGGCGTGACACCGTCGTACCTGGCATGCAGCATAGGCTCTGGGGAGATGGGGCTGTGTAGCTGGAGAGGAGGAGATGGCAGCACCACTAGAGTTGAACTGCCACTCAGCCAAGGAGGAGGAGGAGGATGACCGCGAAGAGAATGTAGCAGGAGGAGAAGGAGAGGGGGTGGCAGGAGGCCTGCCTGCAAGCCGTGGAGGTGTCACAAGTTGGCCTGCTGCGCAACCACGTACTCCCTGCTTGCCATCGGTCACCAGGTTGACCCAATGGGCTGTGTACGTAATGTAGCGGCCCTGCCCATGCTTCGCAGACCAGGCATCTGTGGTCAGGTGGACCCTTGACCCAACGCTCTTCACAAGAGATGACACCACTTGCCTCTCAACTGCACGGTACAGTTTGGGTATGGCCTTTTGTGAAAAATAATTGCGGCCTGGTATCTTCCACTGCAGTGTCCCAATGGCCACAAATTTACGGAAAGCCTCTGACTCCACCAGCTTGTATGGTAATAGCTGGCGAGCTAATAGTTCCGCCACGCCAGCTGTCAGACGCCGGGCAAGAGGGTGACTGGCAGAAATTGGCTTCTTCCACTCAAAGACTTCCTTCATGGACACCTGGCTACTGCTGTGGGCAGAGGAGCAGGAACCGCTCAAGGGCACAGGCGGTGTGGAGGAGGGTGGTTGTGAAGGTGCAAGGGAGAAAGCGGCTGAAGATGCTGCACCTGAAGGAGGAAGAGGAGAAGGAGGGTGGCTTGTCTTTTGGGTGCTGCTTTTCCTCAGGTGTTCTTCCCATTGCTGTTTGTGCCTTTTCTCCAGGTGCCTTCGCAAGGCACTTATCCCTACATGAGTGTTGGCCTTTCCACGGCTCAATTTTTGAAATCAGAGAGAACAGATGGCTTTGCTCCGATCTGAGGTACACACATTAAAAAATTTCCAAACTGCTGAGCCCCCCTGGGTTGATGGCACTATGGTGGCATCAGCAGCTGACCTTGAAGGGCATGTGGATTGGCTGTCCATAGCTGGCGATACATGGCGCCGGACACTGCCCCCAGCTGTTTCTGAGGACGAGCTCGCTCTGCTTCTTTCATGGACTCGTCTCCTCCTACTCCTCTCTGGCTCCCCCGCTGAACTGTCCCCCTGGTCATCTCCTCTATTGGGCAGTGCTGGGCCGAAATTACGCATTAGCGTAATTACGCATCGTAATTCACTACAAATGCACCGTAAGCGTTACGTGTAAGGTTACGGTATTACACGTAATTAATTACGCGTAGACCGTAGGTTACGTTATTACGCGTAACAAATTACGCGTAAGACCGTAAACTCCTATTGAAATTACACAGTCTGCCGTAATAGCGTAATATTACGCTCCCGTATAATATAAAAAAGCAGCCGACTTTAAGGGTTAATAGCAAAGCCCCCTTAAGTGCTAAGAGCCTCAAATTTGGAGAATATATTAAGGAGATCAGAAGGAATAAGAGGAAATTTTTTTTTTCAAAAAGACCTTATAGTTTTTGAGAAAATCGATGTTAAAATTTCAAAGGAAAAATATATACATTTAAAAACCCGCCGACTGTATTGTATTTGGGCTCCAAGGAGCCCCATTGGACCTTAGCAGACCAATGGGGTTCCTTCAAATCAGAAGGAACCCCATTGGTCTGCTAAGGACCAATGGGGCTCCTTGGAGCCCAAATTCAAAGATGCTTAGAGAGCTCTGAGCTATATAGCTCAGAGCTCTGTCGGGTCCGCGCAGGACGCTAAGTCCCGCCGGCTCCGCTGCCCTCCCCGCCTCTCCCACATGTCACCCACATGTGGGCAGGGCCGGATTTGGGGGCAAGCACCCAAAGCCTGGGACTAGGGCGCCAGAATTTACCAAAATCTGTGGGGCGGGTGACAGCTTAACTGTATCTGGCTGTCACCTGCCATAGCTGAAAGCCGCTACAAGTCACAGCCGCCCCACTTTGCTGTGTCTCTAGCGTTGCCTGTTTTACAGCTAAGCTGGCAGGGGCGGCTGCCGGATACCAGTGGAGCTAGCAGTGCAGACTTAGAGGCTGGAGACAGCCTGCAGCAGCCGGTGCGAATCGACGTTCAGGCAGAATTGATGGTACACCCCCGGGCCCCGGCAGCTGCAAGCAGACGCTCTCTCCAGAGTCCAGACTTCAGTGTGCAAGTCACATGGTGTCAGACCTGAGCCCAGGGGCGTCTCTAGCCATTTTGTCACTCCAGGCGAGAATTCCTGTGGCACCCCCCCCCCCCCCCCTGTGATTGCCCCCAGTCCCATACCCCGCACCCCTCATGGTGAACACCACTCCTGTGGTGAACCCCACCCCCAAGACCCCCGAAAATCATAATGCAGCAGCGTTTCACCAGAAAATGTACTTATTGCGGCATGGGTTCACCAGAAAATAGTTGTTATGCAGCAGAGCGTTTCTCCATAAAATATACTTATTGCGGCATGCACTCACACACACCACACACAGTACACACACACACACACACACAGTGTACACACACACACACACACAGTACACACACTGCACACAACATACACACTATACACAGTACACACACACACACACACACACACACTTTAGACACGCACAGGCACAGCACAGTACACACACTATACACACACACACACACACACACACACACACACACACACACACACACACACACACACACACACACACACACACACCACACAGTAGACATACACTATAAACATACAGAGATAGGAGGAGTGGAGTGAGACTGAGAATAGCCTGAGATGGAGCAGTTTATCTGTATTGCAGTCCCACATTACACAGAGACTAGTTGCTGGTAATAGGACTGCTGTCCCTGCCAGTCTCTTACACAAGTCAGCAAGCAGCCCTCCTGGAGTCTAGGGACTGTCAAAACTTTTCAACCTGTTTAAGACCTTATCTGCACTTGCAGTCATTATAACAATGGGGAGAGACCAGACAGATTTTTTCCCACTGACCCTCCAGACGAGTTCTACATCATGCTGTGTATATTTACCAGCTTGCCTGCCCTCTAATTGCACCTTTATCTGCTAGCCTAGTGTTTTACATTGCCTTACATCAACAAACCTGAATACAGCAGACACAGGACCAACCCTAAATTATTGAATGAAAGGCGGCCTGGGGGGAAGTCAATGCCTGGCTGCTACACAGTCTCTACATCCACGCAGTTAGCAGTAGCAGAGAGAGAGGGACTGAATTCTCAGGAGTCGGACTCAGGAGCTGATGATGCTGTACTCCTCGGATCCCTGACTAGGATGAGTGCCTTCTCTCACTGACTCATTCATTACTGTGGTTCTTTGAATCATTGAGCTGAAGTCCAGTCAGCCCCGCTGCTGCTGTGTAAACTGACACCTGAGTCAGCTGAGAGGCATTTCTTCTCTCACTACTCAGTGCAGAAGCGCCCTTGCCTCTTCCTGTCGCCTTAGGCGAAAATTTATAGCTGCCTAATGGCTCTGACGCCTCTGCCTGAGCCCACCCAGCCAGGAGTGTGGAGTGGTTCTCGTGCTGTTCTTATGCTGCCGATGCCCAGCTTCCTCTTCTACAAGTCACAGGTCAGGACGCTATTGTTCCACCTCTGTCCCCTGTGCCTTCAGCTTTCCCTGCTTATCTCTCTGCCCCCATAATGTGCAGATAACACTGGGCAGTATCCATGCCTCTTCCAGCTAAAGCTGTTCAATGTCTATTCAGATCAGCAGCTAGGGTCAGAGGTCAGGAAGCTGCCGTGCTGCTTGGGCTGACAATCCTGATGCAGGCAGTGAGTGGAGGAAGAAGAAAGGCTTGGTAAGATACATCAGTGCCTGTTCCCCCTGCCTGTTTAGTAAAAGGAAATCTGCATTGCTTAAAAAAAAAACCACATACATACCCACACACCCAGGGCCGGTCCTGGACTTTCTGCTGCCTGAGGCAAAGATCGTAAAGACGCCCCCCCACTTTGTCATCCCCTTCATTAATTCTGTTCCCCTTACCAAGCCCCCCCCCCCCCCGACTTTGTCATCCCCTTCATTGATTCTGTTCCCCTTGCCAAGCCCCCCATCCCCCCCTCCAATATATGTCTACATAACATTACATCCCCCACACAACCGACTGTGTCCGTGAAGGGAAGCCTGAGTGAGGCAGCAAAGTGAGTGACTGACTCACCGTGGATTGCGTCTCCCTCTGGGTCTGGCGGTGGCGAAGGTCGGGCATCCGCATCCAGCATGCATCCTGCACTGGCAGGCAGGGGACAGACGGCTGCGGCCTGCGGCGGGCATGCTCCATCTCGGATCTGAGGGATCTCACGCTGGGCCAGTGAGCGGCGGCCCGCGGCAGCCAGCCAGCCTCATCATCATTATCATCACGGTCACGTCGGCGGCGCTCGCCACTCAGTGACTGACCGTGACAATCAGCCGCAGCCAGGGCAGCAGAGCAGGCGGCAGCCGCCGCCATCAAATCAGCAGGCTTAGGCACTAGGCAGCATCACCAGCGTGCAGCCTTGGAGGAGACAGGAGAGGCCGCAGAGCTCGGAGTCGTCGGACTCGGAGGCCGGCGGCAACATGTGGGTGGCACGTGCAGGTGGCAGCAGAACTGGCGGGCGGGCGGTCCCGGCGGTGCACAGCCTAATGGGGGGCAGCGGGGCGGGTGACTCAGCCAGAACACAGACAGTCTGGGCGGACTCAGTCTCGGCAGAGCCGGAGGGGAGGGAGGATCAGTCACTCACGGTGTGTGCAGGCACGGGGTCGGAGGCACGGTCGGGCACCACACAGGAGCAGCCGGACTTCACTGCAGAGTCTGCACTGCAGCCTGCTCTCTCTCTCTCGTCTACGCGCAGTCACTTCATCTGGTGCCGCCCCTGCACTTCCTGCCGCCTGAGGAACCCGCCTCACCCCGCCTCATGGGCGGGCCGGCCCTGCACACACCCACACACACCCTTAAAGTAAACCGAGGTCAGAAGAAATAAAAAAAAATATACATACCTGTGGCTTCCTCCAGCCCTCAGCCCTCTTCAGGCTCATCCGTCCATCTGCATCGTCCACATTTTGCCCTGGTAATGCAGCCAGTCGGTGTACGCTCAGTCCGCCTGTGCTTTTTACCCCGTCATGCTCCTGTCACCAGGAGCGTTCTGCGTGGTCCAGGCGTTGGTAGCACGATTTGGGGGCACACACGCGGCTGAGCAATCCCCAACCCGACTGGCAGAATTACTGCGGTTAATTGCGGACGATGCAGGTGGCGGAGGAGGATGGCATGGGACCGATCAGCCTGAAGGGGGCTGGAGGAAGGCCACAGGTAAACATATTTTTTAAAATTTCTTCTGCTCTCAATTTTACTTTAAAGCAATCCGGAAAATGTGGATATACTGTATGGACAATTACCTCATTAGTGGGATGCCTGTATGCCTGGATGGGTAGTCCTGAGGTTTGCATCTTCTTGTACCCAAATCATCTTCTTGTACCCCACCATTACAGTGTTGGCCCCCTCTATGGTTGCATTGGTTTCCTCAGTGTGCATGTGTGGCCATTTATACTGGACATGCGCGATTAAAGTCTGCGCATGCCCAGTAGAAGAAAGGTGTCTTCTGACGGCGCCGAAGTTACTCCCTGTGCGCTGCTATAGGTGTAATTCCTATTACGGCCTATGGTGGCGCCGGCTGCGCCGAAATCTACATGCGCTGGAATCACCATGTTTGCCGGGGGGGGGGGGGGGGGGGTTGGAGACAGCGGGCCTTGGGTGGTAAAAAGTACAAATTCGGCCCTGCATGTGGGTGACAGATGTGGGCGGGGTGGACAGCGGGAGCCGGCGGGGACTTAGCGTCCTGCACGGACGCGTAAGTGTATGCGACGGCTGAGCGGCGAGTGACGTCGGGTGCGGCGTAGTTATAATGTAACAAAGTTGTTACATTGTAATAACTTTGTTACATTCTAACTGATAGAACATTTCCGAGGCTATTGCGAGCGATCATTTATTTAAAGGGACAGGTAAGTATTAATGGTTAATTAAGAATATTAAAGGACTTTTTTCTTGGTTATGTTTTTTGTTCAATTAAAATACTTTTTCTAAGTGTTTGTGTGTTTATTTACTTTTAACTCTTAAAGGAAATGGGTAAGAGGTACATGTACCCCTATACTCATTTCTCCTGGGAGGGGGGGTGGGCATCTGGGGGACCCTTTTTTAAAGGGGACTCCCAGATGCCACCATGAACCCCCCCCCAGGAAATCGCGGCCTCCACCTCCACCGCCCATCGAAGGTGGAGAAGAGCCCCTTGTCCTTGGATTGGACAAGGGCTCGGAGGGGGAGGGGAAAGCTTGGCTGCCCCTCCCCTTCCGAGACCCCCCAATCCATGGACCATGCGGGCTGGTATAGTCAGGGTGCGGAGCCCCACGCGGCCGGTGCTCCGCATTCTGGCTATCCCAGCCTGCATGAGGGACAAGGGGTTAAAGAGGTCTGGGAGGGGGGACCCCACGTCGTTTTTTTTTATATTTCCCACACTCAGAACGAAGTAAGTAAAACTCTTCCCACTTGGGGGAATCTATAAAAATAATACACTATTGTTACCTGTGCAAAAAAAACTGACATTTTCCGCATTTAAAAGACATTTTTGCCCTTGAAACTTAAAAATCGATTTTCTCAAAAACTATAAGGTCTTTTTGAAAAAAAAAATTTTCCTCTTATTCCCACTGATCCCCTTGATATACCCTGGGAATTTGGTGTTCCTAAATTTTAAGCAGGCTTTGCTATTAACCGTTAAAGTCGGCGGGTTTTTAAATGTATATATTTTTCCTTTGAAACTTTAACATCGATTTTCTCAAAAACTATAAGGTCTTTTTGAAAAAAAAAAATTTCCTCTTATTCCTTCTGATCTCTTTAATATATTCTCCAAATTTGAGGCTCTCAGCAATTAAGGGGGCTTTGCTATTAACCCTTAAAGTCGGCGGCTACCTAGCATTGATCCATGCGTCAACTTTTCCGCTTGGGAGCATTGCCTTACGCATTAATTGCTAGTAAGAAATTATGCGTAAGCCAATAACGTAACAGCCTGCTTACGCGTAATTGCGTAAGGGCCATGCGTAATTACAGACATGAACCGTAGATAAATGTAATTCCGTAATGCGTAATAGCGTAAAATTATGCGTAATGATCCGTAAGCGTAGTTTTTTCCATTACGCCCAGCACTACTATTGGGAACATACGTGGCATACGTATAATCGTCATCACAATTCTCCTGCCCAGCTTCGCTTTCCTCATACACCTCCACAACTGCACCAACATCAGGTGCTTTATCATCCCCCTCCTCACACGTTACGTCCATACTATCGCCACCTAACTAAGACGTATGAGGTGTTGTAACTTGCTTAGCACCTTCATTTTGTTGTAAAAAAGAAGAAAGAGGGGCGCTCTGAGTCCTTCGTTTGACTATAGAATACTACAATAGGACAGGTCTCACCTGAATTTGATGTGGCCGGCACAGCGTGCTCAGCCCGGATGCACCTTGTCCCACTTAGCCGAGCCGGGGACTCAGACACGGGGCGGAAGTGACATCACTCGCTCCAGGAACTGAAAAATCTGTTGCCCAGTAACGCCGGAACGCTCCTTACAGAGCTACCTACACGGCACAGCGGTGGGCAAATGAATTGGGAACCTCCCAATAGGGATAAAACATTAGCACATGGGCTAAAAAAGTATAAATTTATTAAAACAACGCGTTTCACGGAAATACAGTCTCCGCTTTATCAAGTTAATACATAGTGGGCGAAAACGCCTCATTGGCATAAATAACCTCCTTCCCATACAAAAAACTACGGATTAACCAATCCGCTTTGCAGGGGTGGCGTCCCAGGTGTCATAATGCTCCTGCTACGGGAGAAGTGCTACCTACCACCTAATATAGGGAAATATATACAAAAACACACGTGTGTAGAAAAGAAGGTGTATAGTTAATCCCATAAGAGGACTATACCCATGTGGCAACCCAAATACAGTAAAAGGACTCCACATACATGCAATGCCCATTGATCTCACATAAGGTATAAACATATATATATATTTGGGCAGCACGGTGGCGTAGTGGTTAGCGCTCTCGCCTTGCAGCGCTGGGTCCCTGGTTCGAATCCCAGCCAGGGCACTATCTGCAAAGAGTTTGTATGTTCTCTCCGTGTCTGCGTGGGTTTCCTCTGGGCACTCCGGTTTCCTCCCACATTCCAAAAACATACGGATAAGTTAATTGGCTGCCCCCTAAAAAATTGGCCCTAGACCACAGTACTTACACTACATAATATAGACATATGGCGATGGTAGGGATTAGATTGTGAGCTCCTTTAAGGGGCAGTTAGTGACAAGACAATATATATATATATGTACTGTACAGCGCTTCGTAATATGTCGGCACTATATAAATACTAAATAATAATAATAATAGTATATTTGTAGAGTGACAAATAAAACTGCTTTTATATCATTGAACAATGGGTTGGAGGTGGCTCATCTCTTCCAGACATTTATTTAATCCCCCCGGTTCTAGTGTTCCCAGCTTCAAAATCCAGAAGGACTCTCGTTTACACAAAGTATGGTATCTCTCATATTTATTAGGATGAAATATCTGTTCGATTATAGTGGCCCTAAGTAGTTTGAAGTTCCTATCATGTATAAGGTGAAAATGTTTAGAGACCCCATGTTTAAGTTCCCCCTTATTTATGTTGGACCTATGTTTGTTGAGTCTTGTCTGAAATGTTTGTGTAGTACGTCCCACATAAAAAAGCCCACAGGGACAACTAAGCAAATAAATCACGTATGTGCTCTGGCACGTAACATGACTTTTTATCGAGTATATCGGTGATAAACTAGTTTGTAATGTATATACACCTTCCTTTAGTGTCTTACAGGAAAGGCACCTTTTGGACCCACACGGAAAGCACCCCAATTTCCCACTGGTTACCCTCTGGTCCGAAAGCGCCATGCCACGCTCAACTGTGGGCAGTCTACTTGGCGCAATATGCCCCCTAATCGTTTTTCCCCAATTTAGCGGATTACCAACAGCAATCGGAAATACTAAAGTCTAGATTTCTAGAGAAACACTACCCCGCCCCTTTAGTTGAAGCAGCACGAGATCGAGCAGCGGATTTGTCCCAACAGGAATGTCTATTGACCAACAGAGCTAGTTCAAAGAGAGTGAAGTCTCATATGAATCAGACACCTATTGTTCTAAATTTTTCTGGACAGGCGGCAGAATGTAGAGACATCTTCTCCAAATATTGGCCTGTCCTACTTAGTGACCCAATTCTTAAGCAGTCCCTACCCCCGAGACCTCAGATGGTCTTTAGAAGGGGAAAAACGATTCAGGTGCATATTGCGCCAAGTAGACTGCCCACAGTTGAGCGTGGCATGGCACTATTGGACCAGAGGGTCACCAGTGGGAAATTGGGGTGCTTTCCGTGTGGGTCCAAAAGGTGCCTTTCCTGTAAGACACTAAAGGAAGGTGTATATACATTACAAACTAGTTTATCACCGATATACTCGATAAAAAGTCATGTTACGTGCCTGAGCACATACGTGATTTGTTTGCTTAGTTGTCCCTGTGGGCTTTTTTATGTGGGACATACTACACAAAAATTTCAGACAAGACTCAACAAACATAGGTCCAACATAAATAAGGGGGAACTTAAACATGGGGTCTCTAAACATTTTCACCTTATACATGATAGGAACTTCAAACTACTTTAGGGCCACTATAATCGAACAGATATTTCATCCTAATAAATATGAGAGATACCATACTTTGTGTAAACGAGAGTCCTTCTGGATTTTGAAGCTGGGAACACTAGAACCGGGGGGATTAAATTAATGTCTGGAAGAGATGAGCCACCTCCAACCCATTGTTCAATTATATAAAAGCAGTTTTATTTGTCACTATACAAATATATAGATGTTTATACCTTATGTGAGATCAATGGGCTTTGCATGTATGTGGAGTCCTTTTACTGTATCTGGGTAGCCACATGGGTATAGTCCTCTTATGGGATTAACTATACACCTTCTTTTCTACACACATATGTGTTTTTTTTATATATTACCCTATATTAGGTGGTATGTAGCACTTCTCCCGTAGCAGGAGCATTATGACACCTGGGACGCCACCCATGCAAAGCGGATTGGTTAATCTGTAGTTTTTTGTATGGGAAGGAGGGTTGTTATGCCAATGAGGCGTTTTCACCCACTATGTATTAACTTGATAAAGCTGAGACTGTATTTCCGTGAAACGCGTTGTTTTAACAAATTTATACTTTTTTAGCCCATGTGCTAATGTTTTATCCCTATTGGGAGGTTCCCAATTCATTTGCCCACCGCTGTGCCGTGTAGGTAGCTCCGCAAGGAGCGTTCTGGCGTTACTGGGCAACAGATTTTTCAGTTCCTGGAGCGAGTGACGTCACTTCCGCCCCGCGTCTGAGCTCAGTCCCCGGCTCGGCTAAGTGGGACAAGGTGCATCCGGGCTGAGCACGCTGTGCCGGCCACATCAAATTCAGGTGAGACCTGACCTATTGGAGTATTCTATAGTCAAACGAAGGACTCAGAGCGCCCCTCTTTCTTCTTTTTTCCTATTTGTAGTGACTTTCCTGGGAGCAGCCGAGCCTGAGATCGTGGGGGCCTGATTGCACTGGGGGCTTGCACTACCCCTATGTTGCCTTTTCATCTTGTTGTAGCATTATTGGCTGTAAATCAGTGATTTCCACACCAAATAACTCCTGCGAAGTGTCAAATGCAGCGGATGTGGTGCTTGTAGTAGCGCTGGTGGCTGCGGGAGATGAGGTGTGCTGTGTTAAATGCTCAAGCACGTCCTCACAATTTTGGGAAGTGATGGCACGTGCCTTCTTCTGAGCACTGTACTTTGGGCCAGGTCCGCATGAAATCACAGCAACACCACCTCGCACAGACCTGCCGGTGCCAGGTGGCCTTCTTCTGGGTCTGCCTCTACCTGGTTTGTCCATTTTGTCCATCTCGGGGGGAAGCTAGGTATATGCAGTAAGGTGGGTTCACTGAACACAAAGGTAGTTAGATGCAGTGAGGTGGGTTCACTCAACACAACAGCTAGATATATGCAGTGAGGTGAGTTCACTGAACACTAAAGGTAGTTAGATGCAGTGAGGTGGGTTCACTAAACACTAAAGGTAGTTAGATGCAGTGAGTTGGGTTCACTGAACACTAAAGGTAGTTAGATGCAGTGAGGTGGGTTCACTAAACACTAAAGGTAGTTAGATGCAGTGAGGTGCGTTCACTGAACACTAAAGGTAGTTAGATGCAGTGAGGTGGGTTCACCCCACACAATAGGTAGTTATATGCAGTGAGGTGGGTTCACTCAACACAAAGGTAGTTAGATGCAGTGAGGTGGGTTCACTGAACACAACAGCTAGCTATATGCAGTGAGGTGGGTTCATTGAACACTAAAGGTAGTTAGATGCAGTGAGGTGGGTTCACTCCACACAATAGGTAGTTAGATGCGGTGAGGTGGGTTCACTCACCACTAAAGGTAGTTAGATGCAGTGAGGTGGGTTCACTCCACACAATAGGTAGTTAGATGCAGTGAGGTGGGTTCACTCAACACAACAGCTAGCTATATGCAGTGAGGTGGGTTCACTGAACACTAAAGGTAGTTAGATGCAGTGAGGTGGGTTCACTTCACACAATAGGTAGTTAGATGCAGTGAGGTGGGTTCACTGAACACTAACGGTAGTTAGATGCAGTGAGGTGGGTTCACTCCACACAATAGGTAGTTAGATGCAGTGAGGTGGGTTCACTGAACACTAAAGGTAGTTAGATGCAGTGAGGTGGGTTCACTGAACACTAAAGGTAGTCAGATGCAGTGAGGTGGGTTCACTGAACACTAAAGGTAGTCAGATGCAGTGAGGTGGGTTCACTGAACACTAAAGGTAGTTAGATGCAGTGAGGTGGGTTCACTGAACACAATAGGTAGTTAGATGCAGTGAGTTGGGTTCACTGAACACTAAAGGTAGTTAGATGCAGTGAGTTGGGTTCACTGAACACTAAAGGTAGTTAGATGCAGTGAGGTGGGTTCACTGAACACTAAAGGTAGTTAGATGCAGTGAGGTGGGTTCACTGAACACTAAAGGTAGTTAGATGCAGTGAGGTGGGTTCACTCCACACAATAGGTAGTTATATGCAGTGAGGTGGGTTCACTCCACACAATAGGTAGTTATATGCAGTGAGGTGGGTTCACTGAACACTAAAGGTAGTTAGATGCAGTGAGGTGGGTTCACTGATTACTAAAGGTAGTTAGATGCAGTGAGGTGGGTTCAGTCCACACAATAGGTAGTTAGATGCAGTGAGGTGGGTTCACTCAACACAACAGCAAGCTATATGCAGTGAGGTGGGTTCACTGAACACTAAAGGTAGTTATATGCAGTGAGGTGGGTTCATTCCACACAATAGGTAGTTAGATGCAGTGAGGTGGGTTCACTCAACACTAAAGGTAGTTAGATGCAGTGAGGTGGGTTCACTCCACACAATTGGTAGTTAGATGCAGTGAGGTGGGTTCACTGAACACTAAAGGTAGTTAGATGCAATGAGGTGGGTTCACTGAACACTAAAGGTAGTTAGATGCAGTGAGGTGGGTTCACTCAACACAATAGGTAGTTATATGCAGTGAGGTGAGTTCACTCAACACAAAGGTAGTTATATGCAGTGATGAGGTTGGTTAACAAAACAAAACATGTAGTAGTAGGTATATGCAGTACTGGGTAGTACAATGTGCAGCTCCCTGTCACACACACAGGTAGTCACTGAATGTGCTGCTGGGCTGCTGGCAGTGGCACACACACAGTATGAATTAGCAATGCTGTCTATGCAACACAAGTGTCAGTTTGACACACACAAAAAAAAAATGATCACAAGAACAGGATTAGCTCTGAAAAGAGCTGTTGAATGAGGGGTGCTATTAAAGCAATAAGATTCAGCCAGGAGCAAGCTAACACAAGCCAAGAGCCTGACTAATCTGTCCCTAGGAGAAAAAGTCTGCAGCTGCTCGCCCTAGTCTGTCTATGTGCAGGCACACGAGTGAGTGTAATGGCCGCCGGAGCCTGCCTTATATAAGGGGGGTGGGGCTCCAGGACTGAGTGTAGCCGGATTGGCTACAATGTGCCTGCTGACTGTGATGTAGAGGGTCAAAGTTGACCCTCATAGAGCATTATGGGGAAAATAGAACTTCCGGGAAAGTTCGCCTTCGCCGGCAAAGGCGAACTACCGGAATTCGCCTAGAACCGTTCGCTGGCGAAACGCTCGGGACATATCTAATGAGTAGGGCTGCTCAAGTCCGAATCCGGGAGATACCCAGATAGTTGCTACCCGGATATCTCCCAGTAAACCTGTGCGAGGTGGGCGGGGGGAGTCAAGCTTACCTGTCTGCCGTTTTGTTTGTCCATCCCTGGAGCCTCCCACTATGCGGTCCACGCACATCACGTGACTACAAACACTTCCTCATTCAACCCGGAACTTACCAGTACTTTACAGAAAATAATTTAACAGAAAATCTAACAGAAAATTGTATGGTGTGTATACTAGGCATTAGATTATGTAAGGTGTCCCCTTTTGTCCCTCATAAGATGCTAATCTTTTTCAAGGGCTATTATGCTGTGAATACACGGTTTGTTTTTTATTATCAATCAAGCCGCTGATGGCTTGATTGATAATATCCGACGTGTCCGATACCCCGCTGGATCGATTCCGTGCTCGATACCAGTGGGCAGGACAAAAGAATAAAAGAAGCGGAAGATAAGGAAGCGCCCGCGGGGACAAGCGGAATTCGATCCAGGCGCGCGGGGACACGCTGTAATCGAGCCAGCGGCTCGATACACGGTAAAGAAATGTACCGTGTATTCACAGCATTAGGGACCTTAAAGCGGATCCGAGATGAAAAACTAACTATAACACGTAACTTGTCTATATATCTTATCTAAAGTTTAGATAGTTTACACAGCAATTCTAGCTGTAAACAGCTTTAACAGAATATGATTTTCTTCCTGTGATACGACAGCAGCCATGTTGTTTTTAAACATTACACAGAGGAAGGCTTATCTGCATCTTGAGCAAAAAAAAAAAACTAATCCTCCTCCTCCCCTCTGCCTCTGAAATCTCTGGCTAGTAATACCTCCCCCTCCTCCTGCCCAGACTGAGCTCCCATGAGCCCTTGCTACTGTCTGAAAGTGCCTTGGCTCTCTGAAAACCTGTGGGCGTGGCTTGTTTAGTTTATAGGGGATTAGAGTATTAAAACAAAAACAAAAAAGTATTTGGCTTGAGGAATGCCCTATAAACAATAGGAAAAGAACACAATTATGCAATGAGTAAAAGTTCATCTCCGATCCACTTTAAAATGGAAATCTCATTGAAAGTTGTTGTCCAGAACAATGGTAAGTAGATATATTGAATCAAATCGTTCGATTACCAGTTAAAGCAGCAATTTATTACAACATATTAAAATTACACATATGAAAGAATGCAGTATTTTCGCATAGCCATTACAGCAATATAGTATATTCACAATTTTAACAACAATAAGGGCTCAGACACACTATAAGCGCTTTTCTGAACATTTCGATTGCTGAGCGCTCACTGAGCGCTTTTAAAAAGTCGTTCCCATTCACTTACATTAAAATCACGGGAAAATCACTTAAAATTCCCCCCGATCATGTAAAATTACGGATGCGTAAAAATGTATGCGATCGTGGCAATTTTTATGCGATTTTACTGCAAGTGAATGGGAGTGATTTTTTTAAAAGCACTCAGAAAGTGTTCAGCAATCGAAAACGCTCAGAAAAGTGCTTATAGTGTGTCTGAGCCCTAACAGTTTCTTCCCAAAAAGTGTAACTCTGGTTCGGAGTATTGTCTCTTATGTCTGGTCAACCACTCTATAAATTCAGTGGAGACCCCACAGGGATGTCTGTATCCGTATGTATTTTTACACTCTGTTATATGATGCTGAGATAAATTCTCAATTTTCATGTACATCAAACCAAATGTAGTTTACTACTTTAGGAGTAATATATTTTCCCGGCTAAATTGTATTACGTAATTGGCTGAGAGCTAAAACATAATAGATAAAAGGATTTAATGAATATACAGCGAAGAATGTATACATGCTCATAAAGTAGACCCCAGTGAGCATAAATTACCTCTAAAAAGCAGAAAATGCGTGACTTAAAGAGGAACTCCAGTGAAAATAATGTAGTAAAAAAAGTGCTTCATTTTTTACCATAATTATGTATAAATGATTTAGTCAGTGTTTGCTCATTGTAAAATCTTTCCTCTCCCCGATTTACATTCTGACATTTATTACATGGTGACATTTTTACTGTGGGCAGGTTATGTAGCTGCTCCTAGCTGTTTTGGCTGTTAGAGACAGCTGTAAACAGCTAATTCCTGTCTGTGAACATTGTTACATTGTGGCAGTTTGCCCAGAGTACCGCGGTACTCAGAGCTTTTTGTGGGAGGGGTTTCAGCACAAAATCAGTCATACAGCACCCCCTGATGGTCTGTTTGTGAAAATCATTATATTTCTCATGTAAAAGGGGGTATCAGCTACTGATTGGGATAAAGTTCAATTCTAGGTTGGAGTTTCTCTTTAAAGAGTAACTCCAGTGAAAATAATGTAATTTTAAAAAGTGCTTCATTTTTACAATAATTATGTATAAATGATTTAGTCAGTGTTTGCCCATTGTAAAATCTTTTAAATCCCTGATTTATATTCTGACATTTATCACATGGTGATATTTTTATTGCTGGCAAGTGATATAGCTGCTGTATGCTGTTTTGGCAGTTGGAAACAAACAGCTGTAAACAGCTATTTCCCACAAGGCAACAAGGTTCACAGACAGGAAACTGCCAGAAGTACCTCGGTACTCAGAGCTTCTTGTGGGAGGGGTTTCACCACAATATCAGTCATACAGCACCCCCTGATGGTCTGTTTGTGAAAAGGAATAGATTTCTCATGTAAAAGGGGGTATCAGCTACTGATTGGGATTAGGTTCAATTCTTGGTCGGAGTTTCTCTTTAATGACCTATAAGAGTGGTAGAGCAATAACTGTGCCCAGGAATTTAATTAGAACAAGATCATGTAGATTAAGTGGATTAAGAATGTGATGTAATAACATCAAATTAGGGATGATCAACACAGATGTATTTATATGTTATGTTGTATGTCTGCTATACCATGTTATATATCTGATGTTATATGTCTACTTATATAACTATGTTGGTCCTAGCTAGGAGTGGAGCGCTGTAATCACAGTGTAGGAGATTTGGGCGCAACTGGCACCACCATAGGCCGTAATAGGAATTACAGCTGTGGCGCAGGCGCAGTATCGGCTCTCCGCTCGGAGTTAGGTGGAAATAGCCGATTGCTGTCGGTCCGCTCTACTGCGCAGGCGCAAGTCTCCTGCTCCTGCATAGTAGATCAGACCCGACAGACATTGGCTATTTCCGCCTACCTCCGTGCTGAGAGCCGCAACAGCGCCCCCAGCTGGAGCCAGGGAAGGTAAATAAATCAGCGCTTGTCAGGCTTGTTGAGCGAGGATTCCGGGACGCTTCAGGGGAGCCAGCGCTGGACTGCCTGCAGCTACAGGGACGGGGGAAGCCTCATTGCATCCTGAGGCTTCCCCTTCCCGAGGTATATACCCCCAGGGGATGTTTTTTTTTGTTTTGTTTTTTAGTACAGAGTCTCTTTAAGCTTGGTTTGACTGCATCTTCAAGATGTAAAGAAAAAAAAAGATAGTTTGTACAAGTAAAAAAATAACCTATCCCTAGCTATTAAAGCTATTAAAATTGACATCTGTCAACTAAGGTTGTGCTGTCACCTGCTGCCCACAGTCATGAGACTGCTTTCAACCTAAGGTAAAAATCAGCTCATATCTGCAGACAGCTTTAGAACTGGCAATGTATAAACTAGTTTGATATTGGTGGTAGTGGGACATCAGTAGGTGGATTTGGACTATCTAAAATTCTCATGTCTCGGCAATGCAGGACTGCATCTTTCCCCATTCCAAGCACATAGACAAACACATTAATCTGGTGACCAGGTTGCAAGTTGACTGTAATGGTCTCCTGAACCTCAGTGGCCTCACTCCAATTCTCCCTTTCTGTGTTCACAGATTTCCCACCATATTCTGTTGTGAAGGAGAACTGGCTTTTGGCGATAACAGATGACAGACCTCCCGTTTCAGCTGAGACAGTGGCTGACACCTTCCAGTTGTGCTCCATGCTGGAGGTCTTCTCCTTTTCATACCCAACTTTCTTGGTGACCTGCTTCTTCCATTCAACAGCAACTTGTGAGTCGTTTTTGATGGTCTTGATGCACACCCACTCACCATAAGATGGACCCTTAGTGATGGACATGCCACCAGGCAGAAAACTGATGACACTGGGGTGGAATGAGAAGGTTTCATAATCCTCGCTTGTGTTGAAGTTGGTGCATCTTACATACTGAACTCCCCACTCATCATGAGGCTTGACAAAGTAGTAGTAATTTTTAACACCAAAATAGTAAAGCCCATTTTTACAGTTTGGGTGCAGTGCAAATTCTTCAGCTTCACTGTCCTGGTTCATATTAGTTGTCCTCCGATAAACCCCACGATCCTGAAAGATGATGTAGAAGTTTCCAAATGCTGAAAGATAATGGCTACCCCCTTGACAGTTGGGATGTAGGGTATACACAACTGCACCTTCATCTGTATTCATGTTGCTAACACGACGGTAATAGTTTCCCTTGATAATGTAGAACAGGTCATCATTATGGGCTAAATAATGGTCTCCATCTCTGCAGGATGGGTGCAGACTGAAGATTTCTAGACCTTCTCCACGATTAAAATTGGTTGCTCTCATGTAACAGGTGACCTCTGGTCTGACAATATAATAATAGTTATCAACACCGCAAAAATCTGTTTTGCACTTCTTCTTAGGAACAATTCCAACCATTTTTGAGGTGCTGGGATAGAAGAACCATAAAACAAATGATTAAGAGTGCAATACAAATGACATTCAGATTAAAATAACACTTGTCATTTATAAATATTTCACACAAGCTATTTACAATGAGGGAAAGTAAGAAAGCTAATTCTGCCCTCGGATTAAGTGCCTAACCTATTATGGTAATGGCAGGTTTATTGTAGCTGTGAAATGCAGAACAACAACAAAAGAACCCTCAATATCCCAATGCCCCAACATCAAAGCTGGATGTGCATTGCAATGAGCGAAATACATATTTGATCCCCTATCCAAAGATGACTCGGTGGTAGGACCCTTGTTGGCAATCACAGAGGTCAGACATTTTTTGTAGTTGGCCTCCAGCTTTACACACATCTCAGGAGGCGATTTTGTCCACTTCTCTTTGCAGATCCCCTCCAAGTCAATAAGGTTGCAAGGCGAATCTTTGGCAACTCGAACCTTTAGCTCCCTCCACAGATTTTCTATTGGATTAAGGTCTGGAGATTAGGTAGCCCACTCCAGGACCTTGATATGTGAGACTCAGTCTGAGCTTTTTCAATCTGTGTGTTGCTCAGTAAGTGGGGTGTATTAAGTGGAAGAAAGGCACTATAAGCAGGCGTTAGAAGACAGACACAAAAGGGGAGGAAGTACGTCAAGCAGACAGGAAGGAAGTAAAGAAAAAAATGTGTTTCTTCAACCAATATTGCAGTTCTCTGCATTGGTTAGAATGTGCTAGTCACTTTTTTTTCCTCACCCACTTTCCTTCTCCTACACCGCCCTTCACTCTATATCTTCCGTTTCTGGTCTTCCCTACCGTATTCACTACATTTACATCCTTACCTATCTTCATACCTCTTACCCCCTATATTTTTTTATTTTAGTGTTTTACCACCACTCTCTTTCAAATGTGCTCCTCTATAGTTCCTCCACCATTATGATCCCCTTATACTGCTCCCCTAAAATGTCTCATACTCATTGGCGTCCCTAAGGGGGTGCGGTAGGTGCGGACCGCACCAGGTGTTACCAGCAGAGGGGGTGACGCCAAGCTCCAGGCTAAGGTCAGTGGAGCATGGCTATGTAAATATAGACCAGACTATTGCCCAACTCCTCACTCCCCTATAGAAGTGGGCCCAGTCACATTCTCAACAAATGTAACAAGTAAAATTACTACAAAAAATATTATTGGTTTTGTTTAGCCTGGTGAGGTTGAAGGTCCATGGGGTAAGAGAGGGGAGACAGAGAGAGAGTCTTTGTTACCCCAAGGTCCTCTTTGGTGGAGCACGAAATTTTTTTGAAGGTGAGACCATCAGCCAAATACCAAAGGCCAAGTGGGGACTGTACCTCTCCACATGCACATATGAGTGGTTGCATCTAGTGGCAACCCACGTTTGTGAGTATACATTTTAGCTTTTCCTAGACCCTTTGTCTGCCTACTATATTACACAATAGCGGGCACCCACTGTCCGTGCGTTCAGTTGTCTCACTAGCTTGAGCCTGCTCTTGCTACTTTGCACCTGTTACAGTACCTGTCACTGGAGGTTGTGTGCGCGTACATCTACGCGTGCGCGCGATCGCGCACTGTCTTTTATGGTGTCTGGGCGTTCTCCTGGGGGCCATTGCGATGCGCGAGTTGCGTACGAGTGTTCGCGTTTGCGCACGCGCAGGGCACGTCTTTCGGCGCCAATTTTTAACTGTTTCTTCTGATCAGCTTGGTGCCAGTAGCCACTGGAGCCTTGTCTTGATTTCTGATTTGCCTGTTGCCGACCTTAGCCTGTTCCTGACTTACGATTCTAGCCGCCTGTCCTGGCCTCAGCTTTTTTTCCAAATACGCTTGTCTGCTGCCTGCCCTGATCTCTGCTTGTCTACTGTTCCTGCTTGTCTGCTGCCTGCCCTGACCTTGGCCTTAACCAACTACACTTCTGCCTGAACCTATTTAGTGGACCGTTGTTCTCTCTGTCTCTGGTGGGGCGATCCCAGGGGCTGCGACCTGGTGACCACTTGCAGCAAAGTATTCCATTGCCCACTAGGGGTAGCAGCCCATCGTCCCTTGCGGGGCGCTCTGGTGAAGACAAAAGTGGTCACTTAGACTTTGCGCCTTGGGTGAGCCTGTGTCTACCACTGGTGGCAGGGTCAACGACGTCCTGAATATCATAACAGCACCCCTTGCACTAGTGTCTTCACCTTTAGCATACTTTGCTAGTGTATTCTCTTATAGTGTCCTCTGCTGTCCTATTTTGTCCCTACCATGCTGCTCCCCTCTAGTGTCCCTCACTACCGTGTTCTCCTAAAGTATGTCCCACTACTGTGCTCCCTAATAGTATCTCTCACTATTGTGTCCTGTCTAGTATCCCAGTTTTCTTCCACATTCCAAAAACAGACTGATATAAGTCAATGGGGTTGATTCACAAAAGTGTGCTAACACAAAGCACGGCCATGCTATGCAGTTAGAGCGCAACGTG
Source organism: Hyperolius riggenbachi (assembly GCF_040937935.1). NCBI lineage: Eukaryota > Metazoa > Chordata > Amphibia > Anura > Hyperoliidae > Hyperolius > Hyperolius riggenbachi. The sequence goes on from NC_090652.1 coordinate 292,268,345, forward strand.
ACGCGCGTGAAGGTTTGCGCACACAAAGGCTTATGTCCGCGTGCTAAAGTACAAAACAAAGTGCAATGGCCCAGGGGATACCAATGTATGAAAAAGCTTTATTGTATCAAAATCTTGTGTGCACTATTAGGCCTTAAAAACAGTAAAAAACATCATAAACCTGCGGAGCGCTCCACACACATAACCCATCACCTACTCGCATCCCAATCACACTGGTACCGGTACCGTTCCGATATTGCTCAGTATGGGAGGGACAGAACTAGCCAGGTTCTGTTAATACAGCACAATACAGTCTGCCTTTAACTAAACCGCTTGCAGAGGATTTCCAGATAACCTTCAGAGTATACTCTAATAAGCCAGCATCTCACCAGTCCTTGGTTTCAGCCACCCTGCTTATTGGATTTCCAGGATCAATGGTTTCCTTCAGTGTTCATCTGCTCTACCCATCCGCGCGTCCGCAGCGGGGAGCAGCGACTTGCTTAACTGCAACGCAGGGATTCTTCCGGCAGGAAGTTGTGCTGAGAGGGAGCGCTCGATTCTCGTGTCAGGTTTAAGCCACGTCCACTCCGCGTGTGTCCGCGTGCTAACAAATGGTCTGTGCACGTGAACGCTTGCACGAATGCGCACAAACCTTTGTTAACACGCGGGCGTAAGCCTTTGCGCCCGCAAACCTTCGCACGTGGCACATTGTGTGCTAACTGCATAGCACAGCCGTGCTATGTGTTAGCACACTTTTCTAAATCAGGCTCAATGTGTTTCCACCAAAAACTGTCCTTAAAGAGGAACTCCAGTGAAAATAATGTAATAAAAAAAGTGCTTCATTTTTACAAGAATTATGTATAAATGATTTAGTCAATTTTGACAATATTAAGAAAGCCACATAACCAGGGGTGCTCAGCAGGACCCCGAATGCGAAGTTTACCTGAAAATTTGGGTGATTTTTAAGGTTTGCCGAATGCGAACCCGAACCCGAATAATGCATTCCATGCCAAATCCGAATGCGAAGTCTCTCGAATGTGCGCACTCGAATTCGGCCAGATGGAGCTGTGGGTTTGGTTTCGGCATTCGGGGATGACGTCATTGGGCCAATCAGAAGTCCTCCAGCCGAGGACCTGGCAACCCTAGCAACCAATCAGAGGAGGGGAGCCTGGCCCTCCCCTCCTCTATATAAGGAGGCGGCCATCTTGCGGATCCACGCACTTGTGTGACTGCTTGGTACTGAGAGATTCTCCAGTGCTGTGCTGTGTCTGAGCAAGTGCATTTCACTGCTAAACCTAGCGTTTTGCTTCCTAAACACCTCCTAAACACATTTATTGTTGTCTTATATAGTTAGCTAGTATTTTGATTGTTTTTAGTCAGCTAGTGTATAGTGTATGTCTGCTGCCAGTGCCACATGTCGCTCCTCCTGCTGCTGTATTTATCCTCCTGCTGTCAGTGGTCCCACCACCAGGGTCCACACTATGCATTGCCTGCTGCCAGTGCCACATGTCGCTCCTCCTCCTGCTGCTGTATTTATCCTCCTGCTGTCAGTGGTCCCACCGCCAGGGTCCACACAATACATTGCCTGCTGCCAGTGCCACACGTCACTCCTCCTCCTCCTGCTGCTGTATTTATCCTCCTGCTGTCAGTGGTCCCACCGCCAGGGTCCACACAATACATTGCCTGCTGCCAGTGCCACATGTCACTCCTCCTACTGCTGCTGTATTTATCCTCCTGCTGTCAGTGGTCCCACCGCCAGGGTCAACACAATACATTGCCTGCTGCCAGTGCCACACGTCACTCCTCCTCCTGCTGCTGCTCTATTTATCCTCCTGCTGCTGTATTTATCCTCCTGCTGTCAGTGGTCCCACCGCCAGGGTCCACACAATGCATTGCCTGCTGCCAGTGCCACACGTCACGTTTTTTTTTTTTAATTACACCTATTTCAATGTGATTTCCCTTTAAAAAAAAAATATGAATTTGCGAACACAAATTTTTTTACCGAATTTTGAGCCCGACACCCGAACCGAATCTGAATCCGAACCGAATTTTGTGGTTGAAGGTGAATTCGAATTCGAAAGTCATGCGGACCCGAATTCGAATGTACCTGAACCGAATTTTGGTACATCTGAGCATGCCTGCACATAACTAAAATTGCAGTGCTAAACTAGGGACTCTATAAGAGGAGCAATATAGCTTGGGAAACTTTAACTGGGGGCACTCTAAGGGCAGCACTATGCCAGGGACACAAAAGCAAAGGTACTATTAATAATATTATTATTATTTCCGATCTTTGAACCTTGTTGCATTGTGGGGAATTTCCAACTGCCAAACAAAGCAGGCAGCAGCTGCATTGTGCTGTAGTACAGTGGGGGCACAAAGGTGACAAAGTGTGTGTGTGTGGGGGGGGGCAGAGAGGGACACTGAAGGCATGGGGAAACAGAAGTGACACAGAAGGGGACACTGGAGGCATGGGGGGGGGTCATAGAGTAGGTATAGGGGACAGAGACGGCACAGTGTTCCAACTTATGGACAGATTTAGGTTAAGAATGAATCTCTCTTCCCGTAGTGCTCTCAGATAGAACAACATCAAGGGGACAAGCATGGGGGCAGAACAGAATGCCTCTATCTGCACTTAGTGTTAGTGGTCAAAGTGCTAGTGTGCTTTCTTTATAGCATCCTCACTTTTAGTGTTTCCCTGCTAGTGTGCTCTCCTTATAGTGTACCCAGTTACAGTGCTTCTCATATAGTGTTACGACTGTTATTGTTCCCCTATAGTTCTACCCCATTTGTGTTCACCTTTTAGGGTTCCTCTGCAGCAGTGATGGCTAAGCGTTCGGGCCATCTCTACTATAGAGCAGTGATGGCTAACCCTGGCACTCCAGCTGTGACAAAACTACAAATCCCATCATGCCTCTGCCTCCCCGAGTTATGCTTAGAGCTGTCAGAGTATTACAATGCCTCATAGGACTTGTAGTTCCACCATAGCTGGAGTGCCAAGGTTAGCCATCACTTCTATATAGTTGAGATAGCCCGAACGGTTGGCCCGCGAACGGGAACTGGCGTGGTTCGCGATCCCGGAGAACCGCAAACTTTTTCGGAAGTTTGATTCGCCCCTATACTACATCATTAGGGTCAACTTTGACCCTCTACATCACAGTCAGCAGGCACATTGTAGCCAATCAGGCTACACTCCCTCCTAGAGGCCCCCCCTTATAAAACGCAGGCAGCGTCAGGCATTTCACTCACTCGTGGGCCTGCAGTAATTAGAGAAGGGAGTGCTGCTGCAGAGAGAGAGATAGGGAAAGCTTAGGCTCTTGTAGGCTTGTTAGCTTGCTCCTTGCTGATTCTTATTACCAAAAAGCACCCCTCAACAGCTCTTTTGAGAGCTAATCTTGTTCTTGTGATCTATTTTTTTTTTGTGTGGTCCACTTGCATTATATACAGCCCTGTCAGTCAGTCGCAGCTGGCCTTTGGCCCCTTGGTGGTAATTCCTACTGTGCCACTGCTAGGCCCAGCATATTCAGTGACTACCTGTGTGTGTGACAGGCAGCTGCACATTTGTAATCCCAATCACTGCACCTGTTCACTGTTCAGTGCACCTACCTACCTACGTGAGCGCACGCATTGTTAATACCACCAGTCATTGCACCTGTTCACGGTACCTGTGTGTGTGTGTGTGTGTGAGACAGCTGCACATTTGTAATACCAATCACTGCATACCTCCCTGTTCAGTGCACCTACCTACCTACGTGAGCGCAGTTTTATATACCACCACCAGTCGCTGCACCTGTTCACGGTACCTGTGTGTGTGACAGCTGCACATTTATTACAAATGTCACTGCATACCTGTTCACTGCAACTGTGTGACCGCACGCTGTTTTATATACCAGTCCGTGCATACCTGTTAACTGCACCTGTGTAACCGCACATTGTTGTACCAGCAGTCACTGCAACCTGTTCACTGTACCTGTGTAACCGTACATTGTTGTACCAGCAGTCACGCCAACCTGTTCACTGAACCTGTGTAACCGCACATTGTTGTACCAGCAGTCACTGCAACCTGTTCACTGCACCTGTGTAACCGTACATTGTATTAGTCAAGTCAGTGCATACCTTTCACTTCATCCCCCCCAATATGCACAAAACAAAAAGCAGAGCCAGAGGCAGGCCACCTGGCAGGTCTGTTCGAGGTCGCGCTGTCGTTATTTCGTGTGGCCCTCGACCAAAGTACAGTGTTCAGAAAAAGGCACGTGCCATCAACCCCCAATATTGTCTGGACGAAGTTGACTATTTAACACAGAACACCTCATCTTTCTCAGCTTCCGCACAGAAGCATGACATATCTTCCTCCTCCTGCTCTGATTCTGGCACCCCACTTAACACTCCGTCGGCAGCCATCACCAAAGTGCCAACATCACAGGGCTCAGCGGTGTGGAAATTCTTTTGTGTATCTGCCTCAGATGAGGGCAATTCCAAAAACATACAGATAAGTTAATTGGCTCCCCCTAAAAAAATTGCCCCTAGACTACAGTACTTACACTACATAATATAGACATATGGCAATGGTAGGGATTAGATTGTGAGCTCCTTTGAGGGACAGTTAGTGACAAGACAATATATATATATATATATATATATATATATATATATATATATATACACTGTACAGCGCTGCGTAATATGTCGGCGCTATATAAATACTAAATAATAATAATAATAATAATCTGTACTCTCTGCCACTGAACATTGAGCCATGGAAAGACCAAGACCCACGTAGGGACAACTACCTTACGAAGGCACATGATTACAAAGCACAAACTGCAATGGGATGACCACCTGAGGAAAAGCAGCACACAAAAGCAAAGCCACACACCGCAGTGGAAGATACCAGGCCTCAATTATTTCTCAAAAAAGGCGATAACTAAACTGTACCGTGATGTTGAAAGGCAAGTGGTGACATCTCTGGCACACAGTGTTGGGTCAAGGAGGGTCCATCTGACCACGGATGCCTGGTCTGCAAAGCGCGCTCAGGCCTGCCCGAAGACTAAGGCCTCGTTCAGACTATACGCGCTGCCGTCCGCATTTTGGCAGCGCGTATAGTGTGCGACACGCAAGAACGGTAGAAGGGCATAGACAGCCCTTCTACCGTTCCCATCATATGCGCTGCGTGGCAGCGCGATTGCGCTATCGCGTGCTGCACGCATTTTTGGGAATCGCAGCGCAGATCCCATTCATTGTAATGAATGGGATCTGCAGCGCAGCGCATAGGAGCGCAGATGGCGTGCGATCGGACGCGTTGCGTTCCAATCGCACAGCCATCTGCGCTAAATGATGTGAACGAGGCCTAAGTCAGTCCCCACACACAGCATCTCTGCCTGCACGCTGTGTGACTGCCTGCCCCAAGACTAAATCGGTCCCCACACAGCATCTCTGCCTGCAGGCCGCTTGACTGCCTTCTCCGCCACCACCAACAGGGTCCAGGACTTCAGGCGGATTCCTGAATTTTTAAGGCCGCTGCTAGCAGCGGCCGCTATAATAATTTTTCTGCTGCGTGCACATGCCTGCCTAATTTTTCTGCCTGCACTGCAGCTGCAACAACAAAGCAAAAGGCATGTACATGTGTCAATTCCCCTTCGTGACCGTTACCTTGCCGTGGTGAAGGGGCTTGCGTATCACAATGAAGCAATGACTGCCGGCTATATGAGTGTGTTGGGGGGCACACCTGACCCAAGAAGATAGATAATAAGGTCATTGCTTCATTGTGGATAGACCAAATTCGATCAACTGGACACTCAGTCACTGTTCTGTCATTCAGCTACCTCAGCCTGGCAACCATATGGGCTTGAAAACCTTCATTGCCTGCACTCTCGCCATGGTGCGCACCAGTCCAGCACGGCTGTCACTACACACACAGCTGTGTGCGGTGCGTTACACAGTGAGTTTGGTCTGTCAGTATGAAGCAGTACTCTAATTACATTCCCTGATTGATGTACACACATGCAAGATGTTTTAACCTCCTTGGCGGTATGGACGAGCTCAGCTTGTCCATAACCACCGGAGGGCACCGCTCAGGCCCTGCTGGGCCAATTTAAAAAAAAAAAAAACACGCAGCTAGCACTTTGCTAGCTGTGTGTTTGTGACGATCGACGCCGCTCACCGCTGATGCGCCGCTACCCGCCATGTTACAGGCCCCCCCTGAAACCCCGGGCGCAGCCTGGCTAATCAGTGCCAGGCAGCGCTGAGGGGTGGATCGGGAGTCCCTGTGACGTCATGACGTCGATGACATCATTCCGTTTGTCGCCATGGCGACGGGGGAAGCCCTAAAGGAAATGCCGTTCAGAACGGGATTTCCTTATGGACATACGCGCCGGCGGCGATCGGAGGGACGCCGCAGGGAGGGGGGCATCATGTAGCTAGCACTAGGCTAGCTACATGATTTTAAAAAAAAAGTTCAAAAAATACTGCGCAGCAGCCACCCTGGCGCATTTAATAGAATGCCAGGGTGGTTAAATCACTTTAGGCCTCCAACTTAGCATGCAATGTGATTTCTGCCCTTAAAACGCTGCTTTGCGTCAAATCCAGATTTTTCCCCGGGACTTTTGGTGTGTATCCCGCTCCGCCATGCCCCCTTACAAATGTTAGACCCCTTGAAACATCTTTTCCATCACTTTTGTGGGCAGCATAAATGTATCTAGTTTTCAAAGTTCGCCTCCCCATTGAAGTCTATTGCGGTTCACGGAGGTTCGCATGTTCGCAAACTTTTGCGGAAGTCCGCATTCGCAGTTCGTGAACCGAAAATCGGAGGTTCGGGCCATCTCTACTCTATAGTATCAGCTGTTAGAGTGCTCCCTTTCCTCTGTGCAGTGCTGCCAGTGGTGTGGTTATGCCTTAGTTACTTGTCCATGCCACTGCATTCCTATTTTTCCTCGAGTCTCCTGTATATGCTATGCTCGTGACCCATCCTCTCAGTGTCATATTCACAGGTTGGGGCCAAGAAAAGAGCAGATAGGAGAGACTGGAGGAGGAGGACAGAGCCCCCACTGACAGGTAACTGTGGTATAGCCACTCCGCTGCCAGCTTGTCAACATCTCCCCTAGTCCTCCTACAGCCCAAGTCCTGGGCCTCTATGGAATTCTGAGAAATCCAGTCCAGGCTCTGCCTAAAGATAATGCTATGCCACTGCAACTGTTTCAAAAAAGTTAGAATGAGCAGACCAAAACTTATTCTATACACACTGAAGGTGACATGCTAATATTATAAAAAGCAAAAATCAACAACAGTAATGCAAATATTGCACAGGGCTCCATTCTAAGGCATTTTACGCACACTTAAATGACAACTGTAACAAGAGGGATGGAGGCTGCCATATATATTTCCTTTTAAGCAATATCAGTTGCCCGGCTGTACTGCTAATCCTCTGTTTCTAATACTTTTAGCCAAAGACCCTGAACCAGCATGCAGCAGATCAGGTGTTTCTGACATTATTGTCAGATTTGACAAGATTAGCTGCATGCTTGTTTCTGGTGTGCAGGGTTGCTCACCAGGACTCTCGAATTCGAATGTACCTGAATTATCCTGCAGATTTTCATGGTTGCCGAATTCGAATAGCGATCCTGCTCCCAAATTCAAAGTCAAATTTTCCCGAATAGTGCCTCTCGAATTCGGCCGTGATCACGGATTTTAACCCGTACGGATTTGGCTACCGTCGCCCAAAACCCGCCGACTTTAAGGGTTAATAACAAAGCCCCCTTAAATTCCAGAATCACCAAATTTGCAGGTTATGTTAAGAAGAAAATTGGGAGCAAGGGGAAAAATGTTTTTCAAAAAAATCTTATACTTTTTGAGAAAATCGATTTTAAAAGTTCAAAGAAAAAAACGATACATTTAAATGCCGGTCAATGACAGATCGTGGGAAATATTTCCCAGCAGTTAATAGCAAAGGCCCCTTACATCCTAGCAACACCAAATTTGCAGGTTATGTTAAAAAGATACTGGGAAACAATATATATATATATTTTTTTTTTTTTAATTAAAAATGTTTATTTTTGGGGATGTTCTGAGTGTGAGAAATCTGAAAAAAAATTACGTGGGGTCCTACCTCCCGAGCCTCTGTAACCCCTTGTCCCCCATGCAGGTTGGGATAGCCAGAATGCAGAGCCCCAGCCGACTGGGGCTTCGCACCCTGAGCTATACCAGCCCGCATGGTCCATGGTATGGGGGGGCTCTGGGGGGGGAGGGACGGCCAAGCCTCCCCCCCGGAGCCCTTGTCAAAATCCATGGACAAGAGGCTCTTCCGCACCTCCGGAGGAGGTGGGGGCGATGACTCCCTGGGGGGTTCATGGTGGCATCTGGGTGTCCCCTTTAAGAAGGGGACCCCAGATGCCCACCCCCTCCCAGGAGAAATGAATATAGGGGTACAAAGTACCCCTTACCCATTTCCACAAAGGGTTAAATGAAATAAAAACACGACGATGAGAAAAGTATTTTAATAATCTTAATTAACCAGAAAAACTTACTTGTACCTTTTGAAAAAATGTTCCCATGGCAATAATATCCTCGGTAATGATCCAACGTATAAAGTATCCTCTATCTTGCGATCTTCAATTACGTTGATTGAAGATCTCCCATGGCAATTAGCAATACTATACCTAACAATGCGTCCTGCGGACGCATAGCACCGGCTCTCGCTGTCCTCCCCGTCTCCTCACCTGTCACCCTCACCTAGCCTGGCACCTGGTGCACCCATGGGTGCACCAGGTGTCACCCTAGAAGAGGGTGACAGGTGCAGGCAGGTGGGGAGAGATTGCGGGAGCCAGCAGCTATACATCCGCACAGGACGCATGCTAAGGTATAGTAACCGGCTCATCAATGAGCCGGTTCTTTTTGTATTGAATCAAATGAATCAATTCAGAGACGGTTCATTTGATTCAATACAAAAAGAAGCGGCTCATTGATGAGCCGGTTACTATACTTTAGGATGCGTCCTGTGCAGGACGTATAGCGCCAGGTGCCAGGCTAGGTGAGGGTGACATGTGAAGAGGCGGGGAGGACAGCGGGAGCCGTGCTATGCGTCCGCACGCAGGACGCATTGTAAGGTATAGTATTGATAATTGCCGTGGGAGATCTTCAATCAACGTAATTGAAGATCGCAAGATAGAGGATACTTTATACGTTGGATCATTACCGAGGACATTATTGCCGTGGGAACATTTTTTTTAAAGGTACAGATAAGTATTTCTGGTTAATTAAGATTATTAAAATACTTTTCTCGTCGTTGTGTTTTTATTTCATTTAACCCTTTGTGGAAATAGGTAAGGGGTACTTTGTACCCCTATACTCATTTCTCCCAGGAGGGGGTGGGCATCTGGGGTCCCCTTCTTAAAGGGGACTCCCAGATGCCACCATGAACCCCCTCCCCCGGGAGTCGTCGCCCCCACCTCCTCCTGGGGCACCGGAGGTGGGGAAGAGCCCCTTGTCCATGGATTCGACAAGGGCTCCGGGAGGGAGGGGGAGGCTTGGCTGCCCCTCCCCCCCAGAGCCCCCCCCCCATTACCATGGACCATGCGGGCTGGTATAGCTCAGGGTGTGAAGCCCCAGTTGGCTGGGGCTCTGCATTCTGGCTATCCCAACCTGCATGGGGGACAAGGGGTTACAGAGGCTCGGGAGGGGCGACCCCACGTAATTTTTTTTCAGATTTCTCACACTCAGAACATCCCCAAAAATAAACATTTTTAATTATTTTTTTAAATATTGTTTCCCAGTATCTTTTTAACATAACCTGCAAATTTGGTGTTGCTAGGATCTAAGGGGCCTTTGCTATTAACTGCTGGGAAATATTTCCCACGATCTGTCATTTACCGGCACTTAAATGTATCGTTTTTTTCTTTGAACTTTTAAAATCGATTTTCTCAAAAAGTATAAGGTCTTTTTGAAAAAAACATTTCCCCCCTTGCTCCCACTTTTCTTCTTAACATAACCTGCAAATTTGGTGATTCTGGAATTTAAGGGGGCTTTGCTATTAACCCTTAAATTCGGGTTTTGAATCACAAATTCACTGCCGAATTTCCCCTGACCCGGATCCGAATGAATGCACCCAAATCGAAGTCGAGTCAATTCGAATCGGACGAATCCGAATTTGAGCCAGACCCGAGTTTGAATGTACTAGAATCGAATTTGGGTACAGTTGAGCATGCCTTCTGGTGTGATTCAGACACTACTGCAGCTAAATAAATCAGCAGGGCTGCCAGGCAACTGGTATTGTTCAACAGGAAATAAATATGGCAGCCTCCACATTCTTCTCACTTCAGTTGTCCTTTAATAATCACATTATTGTCTGTTGCTAGTTCCAGACAAGATTCAGCTGTAGCCAGTGTCGTACTGGGAGCTGGAAAAACTGAGGAAATCCACCTGCTGGCCAAGCAGCAGTAACCCTGTGTTATCACTCCCAATAGAAACCTGTAGATAGTCTTCACTGTGAGCAGCAACACCTGATTACTGCTGCTTGGCCAGCAGGTGCATTTCCTCAGCTTTACCAGCAACCAGTCTGACACTGGCTGTAGCAAGACCCGTGCCTCCCACATCTGAGTCTCAAGACACAGAGCAGGTCTGTTAGCTATACTTACGATACGAGATGTAGTTTGAAGCAGAGTTGCAGCAAGCGTTATGTCCTGTCCTGTGTGTGCAGTGTACCGCAAGCCAGATACATGCTCCTTTTTATAGGGCTATGTTTACACAATACTGACTGCTGTAGGGTATTTGGAGTGCTTTCATTGCCTCAACCTCAAAAGAAAATCGGTATGTTAATTACAGAGCAGGTAGACAATTTACTCAGATTTTGCTGAAAATATTTTTTTTTTTTGTGATCATGAGAAGTGATAATAATAATAAGTACCAGGAATGTGTTCTATGCAAGGTGTGGATGGCCAGCGGGTACCAGGGGAAAACGGTGCACTCTAGAGTTGTGTGCAAAGGTAAACGCATAAAATGAGAGAGATGGGCCAACCTGTTCGGCCGGCGAATACTTTGTAGCGAGCGTGAAAAAAATCACGTTCGCATTTTTTCCCCATACATTTAAATGGCAGGCAAGCCAACTATAGCAGTTAATAGCAAAGCCCCCTTACATGCTAGAAACTCCCAAATTTTCAGGGTATGTGGAGGGTCCTGGTGGGTAGAAGAGGAAACATTTTTTAAAAATTGATTTGCCAATGTCATGCTGTGAGTGTGATCCCATTTGAGTGATGCGATTTTGTAAAAATCCCCCATCGCTTTGCATTAGCAAGAGCTTTTCAGATCACTAGTGCTTAGAAAGAGCTCCTAGTGGGTTTCTGGCCTTAGGGTCACTTTGGATTATTGTGTTTTGGGAAAAAAACTCTGGGCCCTTTGAGTTTCTGTTATATTACAGTTGGCTACCCCAATGTCATAGCTATGCCCATTTTCCCAGCATGGCCACCCCCATTTTTTTGTTGCGGTGCACTTCGCTCGCCGCATTCTCTCTGAGGGCCCATTTCCACTATTGCGAATTTTCATGCGGTTTTCGCATGCAAATTCGCATAGCAATACAAGTGAATGGGACTGTTTCCACTTGTCAGGATTCCTTTGTGGTTTTCTGTGCAGAAAAAATTCGCATGGCAGAGCCATCAGAATTCGCATGCCGCATACCGCTATGCAAATCGCATACAATGTATTTAATAGGAAATTCGGATGCGGTTTGGATATGCGAATTTTCATGCGAATTCACATAGAAACAATGGAAAAACACACCAGCACTGCCATGGTTAAATTCGCATACATCATCATCCATGCAAATTCGCATGAAAATTCGCTTAGACCCGCATGCGAAATTCGCATGCGAATTTGTACTACGGCGATTCGCATCGCACAAGTGGAAACGGGCCCTTACCTTGGTGCCCTGGATCTTTTAAGATCCTAGCAACGCCCCTGTTGCAGGGCAATGCTGCTATAAAGATAATAAGAGGACTAGATGAGTCATTGGGCTCTATTCACCATAAGCAGTTCGGTCAAAAAATTTTGGAGGTAAAATACTTCATGTGGTATTTTACACTTTTTTTCCCAAATTCACAAAAGTTTTCTCCAATGAGGCAGAAGTTCGGTAATTTACCAAACAAACATGCCCCAATTCACTAAGCCCTGATTGGTAAGTGTCACTAACCAGCCTAGCAGGGCAGCAGCAGGCAGGGAGCTATGTGTGTGACTCAGACCAGGGCGGCGCCAGGGGGGTGCTTTGGAGTGCTGAAGCACCCCCTAAAATTCTCCAATCACCCCCTGAACACACGCCCGCTCTCTCTCCCTTCTGTAGTGCTACAAGAAAATGGCCACCGATGTCCACAAATGCGGGTTTTGGTGGCCATTTTCTTGTAGCACTACAGAGGGAGAGGAGGCGGGGAGACGCCTGACGCAGGAGCGGCAGGAACAGCCATAGAGGTAGCAGCCGCCAGGTTTGAAGGATGCGCAAGCGGCGGGAGCGGAGGGGGGAGCAGGCTGGAGTAGATATACTACCTCCGCTGGGGCAGCATACTACCTATGATGAGGCAGATATACTACCTATGATGGGGCAGCTGTACTACCTTCACTGGGACTACCTACGCCTGGGCAGCTCTACTACCTACGCCGGGACACCTTTACTACCTACACTGGGACTACCTACACTGGGGCAGCTGTGCTACCTACACTGGGACTACCTACACTGGGGCAGCTGTGCTACCTACACTGGGACTACCTACACTGGGGCAGCTGTGCTACCTACACTGGGACTACCTACACTGGGGCAGCTGTGCTACCTACACTGGGACTACCTACACTGGGGCAGCTGTGCTACCTACACTGGGACTACCTACACTGGGGCAGCTGTGCTACCTACACTGGGCAGCTGTGCTACCTACACTGGGACTACCTACACTGGGGCAGCTGTGCTACCTACACTGGGGCAGCTGTGCTACCTTTGCTAGGGCAGCTCTCCCCCACCCCTCTCAGTGAAGGAAGAGAGAGGCTGGCGGAGGCGGCGATCCAGCGCTGATAGACACGTGGAGAGGCAGAGCTGCAGCTGAAAGCTCTGCCTCTCACGGAAGCGCTGCCCGGATTGCCCCCTGGGGAGTTGGGGGGGGGATTTAGTTAGTTAGGGCTATAATGTTAAAGACATTTTTGAAATAAAAAGATGATTTTCATGAGACTTCAGAGTCTCTTTAACCTCCTTAGCTGAGCTCGTCCAGTAACGCCGGAGGGCACCGCTCAGGCCCTGGTGGGCCGATTGAATAATTTTTTTTTTTTGAAACGCGCATCTAACACTTGGGGGGGAGGGGGGGCCCTGAAGGAAATCCCGTTCAGAACGGGATTTCCTGTTGGGCATTATCGCCGGCGGCGATCGGAAGAGGTAGGGGGATGCCGCAGAGAGGGGGGAATCATGTAGCTAGCGCCAGGCTAGCTACATGATTTAAAAAAGAAAATTAGGTTAAAAACATGCAAATCAGAAGGCCAGGGAGGTTAAGGGAAGTCCCAAGCGATTGAAACTGTTGCCTAAACAGGGATTTTTTTGTTAAAATTACTTACCTTGCACAGCACCAGAATGCTGAGGATGAGAGCTCTACATGTGCAGCAGTGTGACCCTGAGCTACCCATTACCGCATAGTTACCAAAGACTTGTGGAAGGCCTCTTTTCCACGGACTGTTGATAGGCAGTGAAATGCCTCTCAAACTCTCACAACTGCTGCCTGGTAACTGCTTGCTGCTGCCTGGTAACTGCTCCCTGCTGCCTGGCAACTGCTTGCTGAGCACACAGCTCAACAGTTTGTGGAAAAGAGGCCCCAGGCCTTGTTCACGTTGCGTTCCATTCCCGTGTCCGTCCGTGTTGGGTGAGTTTTGGTTTCCGGCGATTACCTGCGTGCTGTTTTATTGTGAACCGCTTTTCTAAGCGGTTTTGCCAAGCGATTGCGTTTTTTTTTTTCACTTCCTGACGTCAGTCAGGAAGTGAACTCTTTGATCCGGAAAAGAATAAATACAACGTATTTATTCTTAAAAACACAAATGCAATCGCTTCACAATGCGATTTTGTGAGCGTTTGAGTTTTTCCTATACCTTCCATTGAGGCAACATCGCCTCAAAAATGGCCCATGCAGCGCTTTTCTGAGCGGATCGGAAACAAACCGCTCAGATGTGAACTTTCTCATACAGAAGCATGGTGTAGCCACTTTCAGGGTGTCTTTGAAAAAAGTCTGCGCTTAAATTTGGCCAAAAATGCCTCTGGTCTGAACGAGCCCTCAGGGCCCATTAACACTAGAAGCGCTTTTCTGAGCATTTTGCGATTGACTAGGGTTTTTTAAAATCGCTCCCATTCACTTTCATTAAAACCGCGGTAAAATTTGTAGAAAAATTACTGGGATTTCGTTTTCACGTACGCGAAAATCGCAGCATTTTTTTTTTAAACTGCCTCTCCTTGCCCTGAATCTGTCTAAAGGTGGACACACACGCAGTATGGGGGCGAATCGAACTTCCGCAAAAGTTTGCGTTCACTGGCGATCGCGAACCACCGAAAGTTTGCCTGGAACCGTTCGCATGCGAACCTTTCAGGCCATCTCTAGTGCCTAACACTAACGACCCCCCTGGCGGTGCCTAACCCTAACCTTGACAGGGTTACATTAAATCCACTTACCGTTTTGCAGTTAAATAACTTCTGCAGTTTGGCTTATGTAGGGCGCTATTGATAAGTAACGTTACTGTGCACAATAACGTCTGCTGTTTGGCATATGAACGGCGCTATTGATAAATAACGTTAGTGTGTGCTGTTTTTCTTCTTTTTTCCCTGTGCGCCATTATTATGCAGTACTAACCATAATTGGTGATAAGCGTATCTTTTTAATGCGGCGCCAATTTTATGCATAGGCGCTGTGCGCCATTATTCACTGATCCGTTTCTGCACACCATGTGTGCCTGTACATGTGAAAAAACACGTTTTATAACAGAAGCTAATGTAATTGATAGAAAAAGTGTGTGCAGTGCTTCACTGCTGTCTGTTTTTATCTGCATGGGGAAAACACTTTCAAGTGTGCACTAGCCAATTGATTAACATTGGTTCTCAGTTTACCTGTGCAGAAAGCGAGCTGGGGGTGGGGGGTGTGGGGGGGTGGATCCCCAGTGACTTCTAGTTACGCCCCTGCCTGATACTGAGTCCAGAGGAAGGGGAGGATATCTGAGCATGAATCCTTAGAGGAAGGCGAGCAGAGAGAGGATACTGTTCAGGATGAGGAGCCTTCTACTTCTAAATCTCTTTAATATCTTTTTTCTGCAGAAGACACACCTGAATTGCTTAGGGCAATATATGAGAATGAAGGCATACAATTTACAGAGCCTGTACTTTCGGTACAAGATAAGATCTATAATGTTCTGAAGGTGTAGCCATGCAGGTCTTCTCCAGTTCATTCTTCACTGAGATTTTTACTGATCAGTGGAAAGATCCAGAACGTAGACCATTTATCCCAAACTCTGTTAAATGACTTTTTCCATTCGCAGAGTCGGATGAAGCTCCTTGAGCCATTAGGACACAGGTCTGTTGAAAGATCCCATGGATAAGAAGTCTGATGTCCTGATTAAAAGAGCTTGGGAAGCTACTATGTTCTGTTTTAAACCAGAAATGTCTTCTATTTGTGTAGCACGCAATCTTATGTCCTGAGTTGAGGCTGTAGAGGAAGATCTAGTTAAAGTGAACCTAAAGTCACCCCAAAAAAATGAGATGAACTCACCTGGGGCTTCCCTCAGCCCCTGCAGACTATCGGTGCCCTCGCAGCCCCGCTCCGATGGCCCAGGACCCGCCGGCGAACACTTCCAGTTTGGCCGTCACCGGCTAACAGGCATGGGAACGCGAGTGATTGTTCGCGTTCCCAGCCTGTATATCGCCCCCTATGCTGCTATTGCGGCCTCCTGGAACAATCACTCGCGTTCCCATGCCTGTCGGCCGGTGAAGGCCAAACCGGAAGTGCTCGCTGGCGGGTCCTGGGCCATGGGAGCGGAGCTGCGAGGGCACCGATCGTCTGCAGGGGGCTGAGGGAAGCCCCAGGTGAGTTCATCTCATTTTTTTGGGGTGACTTTAGGTTCACTTTAAGGGGGTTCCTCATGAAACTATTCTTCAGGCTATACTTTTTAATTTCTAAAGCCGTGGCCTTTCTAGAGGCCTTTCTATTGTGTTGGCATACAAGGAATCGTATGTGAGGCTGAGGGGCCAGGTGAGGAGGATTGAGGAAGAGGCCCGGAAGACAAAGAGGAGCCAGGGGCGGAAAATCCGCATTCTGCAGGAGCAGATAGGATTTGGGCCAATCCAAGCTGACAGGAAGAGCATTTGATTGGTTATTCATTGAAGGAAGTTATAAAGCAAGATGCTCATAGCAGCCAGATGCTCTTGGGATCACACAGGGTGCTGGGTATGTATTCTGCATTACAGGGATAAGTTATTTATGGCTTTTAGGGCCGGTTCATATGGGCTTCTGGTGCTGTCTGATTAAATGTAGGGCTGCTCAAATCCAATCCGGATAGTAGCTATCCGGATTTCTCTTAGTAAACCTGGGCGGGGGGGGGGGGGGGGGGGTTAATCTTACCTATCATGACGTCTTCTTCATCCGTCCCTCGGCACCTCCCACGATGCGCTCCAATCTGGCGTCACGTGGCTAAAAACACTTCCTCCTGGGTTGAAGGAGGAAGTGTATAGTCACGTGACGCCGGATTGGACCGAATTGTAGGAGGCGCCGAGGAACGGACAAAAAAGACGTCATGATAGGTAAGATTAAACTCCCCGCCCACGTTTACTGGGAGAAATCCAGATAGCTACTATCCGGATTGGATTTGAGCATCCCTGGTTAAATCCTTTTGTGCGAGTGTGCAGAAAAGCATTTTGCATCTTTCAGTGGCTTCTTTTTAGCATATTTCAGGTGATTGTCTGTTTTCAACCCTGCGGGGGGATGCCGCAGTAAAGGGCCCTTTCAATGAGCAGTTGATAGGAAGTGAAAAGCCTCTCAAACTCTCACAAATGCTCGCTGCCGCCTAGCAACTGCTTGCTACTGCCTGGCAACTGCCTGCTGAGCACACAATTCAACTGCCTGTGGAAATGGATCCTTCTTGACACTGAAACGTGAAAGCATCTTGCAGGAAAATTAGGGATAAAAACAATGTTCACACAAATGATGGTAAACATCGGAAAGTGATGAGTGCTGCATCCAACAGTAAACGTTGTGTGAGTGCCAGTGTGAATCGGCCATTATGCATGGTCCATTGTCAAAAACCTGAGCGGTTCTTGCCTTTTTCATGATTGCTAACTCAGTAAAGGACCAGCCCTTAAAGTGTTGCTATCATATAAATCTGGCATAGCGGGGTCTGAACCCTCTATAACAGTAATTATAGATTGACGGTATACCTTGAAATGAATGAGAGCACTCAGTATATGATTTTATATAAATAATTGTATTTGCTTATCATACAGCATATATACAAGATATGAACAGTTCCAAGTAGTGTTTCCTTCTAACAGTATTCCATCTCATCATGGCCTTTATAGCCAAGCGATCATCAATCTTCTAAGTACATTAAAAAAAGAACAGTTGTATTATATAGAATAAGATCAAAAGTAGTCTCATCTGTATCAATAGCTGTGTATCTAGTAGCTGTATAAAACTTGTAGTAATCTTCTTAAAGAAATAACATAAAAAAATAACTTCTTGCTAACATCTTAATAGAACTTAATGCTGAAAAATGAATAAAGTAAATCACCAGAATATTAAGCATATGACCCCTTCTGTCATCTCTTCAGCATCTAGAACCACTTGTGGGAAGGTAGCTTCTGCCTCATGTGTCTTCTCAGGAGATTGTTGGGCTTCTGCAAACTATGAGCTTTCAGCTCCTACTTTTATAGAAATTGAATGCAATATGGCTGCCTAATCTGGAATTTCCCTGAATCCCAGGTTCTGATTGGCTAAAGCTTCCATGCGTCTATGCTTTATCATGTTTTGAATACCTAATTCATAATATTATTGTTTATAAATTCCTTAATTATATTATCTTGTGAGAATTAACATAGTTTTGCCATGTTTACACATTCTGATTAGGTCATTTGTGATGCAGTTAATTAAAAATGGACGTCACCAGCCATCTTATCTGCTGGTTGACTTTTTTGACCCAGACATTGGACTTCCAAAAACATTAAACAATGTCATTTAGGACGCATTTCTGATAATGTTAATTAGTTTGGAATGTGTGTTCTTTCCCAAACAAGAAATGGGGCATGTTGACCCAAACAATCTGTGAATTACAGATATAGTAATGTAATGCTTATTTAAATACACAGGGCTTCTAATATAATCATTTAAATATAAAACTTATTATTTAATTCTTCCTAAAACCATTAATCTTATAAGATATAACTGCACATTAAAATTTAATATAAAATCATGTTCTATATATTTGCCTTTCTTTTATGAATAAATATAATAACTTCAACCGGCAGATATCAGCATTTCATCATGTTTAACTATTTGGGAAAACCCCTTGTTTTATATTTTTTAGAAGGCCTGTTCCCAAAACATCATGTGTTATCAGCTATGACTGTTCAGCTAGCTTAGATGTCCTTCAACCAAGAACAACATAAACAATCTCATGAAACTATTCTTCAGGCTATACCTTTAATTTCTAAAGCCGTGGCCTCTCTAGAGGCCTTTCTATTGTGTTGGCATACAAGGAATCGGGGACTCGTTTCCACATAAGGTCCCAGCACATTCTATGGGATCGTTATCTATTTCATGGGCAGAGAGAGCAAGCGCATCTTTAGATGCAATTAGATTGATAGCAGATTTCCCCACAAAATGCAACCAGATTGGCAGCAGATTCACACAAAATGCATTTTGACTGGCAGCTTCCCCATAAATCACATTAGGCAGCGTTCCCCATAAATCACATTAGGCAGCGTCCCCCATAAATTACATTAGGCAGCGTTCCCCATAAATTACATTAGGCAGTGTCCCCCATAAATAAACTACATTAGGCAACGGTCCCCCATAAAAAAAATTACATTGCCCCTTGCAGCTGACATGTCCCACGCCGTAGCTCTGCATTCAGCCTTCGGCCCGCGGTTTCCGCCGGTGCAGAGGGCGACCTCGAGGTCGTCTCTACTGCACATGCGCAAGCGCCGATGTCAATCAAGCCCATGTTGTCCGCAGTGTATTGCACGGGCGCAGAACTACTGTGCAGTGCACCAGAGGTGTAGCTGTGGGTGGGCAAGGGGGGGCACATGTCCCGGGGCACAGCACTGTAAGGGGGCGGAGCATGGCAGCTCCCTGGCTGCTCGAAGTGCCCCTGCTTCTCTACCGCCCTCCGCAGTGGAGTGCAGAAGTGTTAGCAGTAGAACAAAGGGAGGCACATCTGGCTAACTATAGGGGGGAAGGGAGGCACATCTGATCTGGCTATCTAAATGAAGGAAAGGGAGGCACATCTGGCTATCTAAACAGCATTTGTACATTTGGCTCCACCCATGACCACATTCTGATGCGTGGCCATGCCCTCTTTGTCCAGAGAGGGGCGCAAAAACTGTCTTTGAAAAGCCTAGCTACGCCTCTGCAGTACACCATGGACAACGTGGATCGGATTGACAGCGGTGCTCACTGTGAGGTCCTCAGTTTCCTGTTGTCCTCAGTTTCCCGTGGGAGGGATTTTGTAACCCAATTTATCCTTGGCGTTCAGCCCCGGCTGAGAGGAATCCACAAAGCACTGACTCATACGTGAATATCAAGGATTTATTTGTGACCTTAATGGACACTGGTAACTTCCTCAACCAGTAACACTTTTAACACAAATTTAAATTTCCCTTGCACATCACAGGTCAAAAATACCATCTTCTCCTCTTCACAGCCGGTGCACCGATAAAAGCTGCGGGATAAAAGGTCAGGTTACTTTAAACACTTTCAAAAATAAAATGGAGCTACAACAGATCTTATGTTTTTACAATCATTAACCACTTTTCGATACAACACTTTTGAACACAGTACCATATGCTGAGGTATTTGGGCTTGCATAAGGACCGGTCTACTGAGCAACTTCAATTCCTATTCAGTCTCAGTCCCTTGCTGCCAAGTCCAAGCTATGTTGCTCAGCAAAACCTTAGGGTTAGTGGTTCTCTTTATTATGGTACTGAAGCAACCTGCACAGTTCTTTTGGTTGGTATATGGCTCCAAAATGATGTCTATGCACTGATGGGATTCCTAAGCAGGAACAGTGCTGACAAGCATTTGCAGCAGTGGCATAACCAGGGGCACAAAAAAGAAAGGGCTACACCAAATCATTTATGAACATATGATACACTAAATTTCGGTCTCCCAATACTCGCCTTGTTATGCGACACATTACCCTAATTTGTTGAACTTGAGAAAAATACATATAAGGCTAGGGTTCTCAATGTGTTGTCAGGTAAACCATTTATTATGACACTGTACAAAAAGGCTTGACTACATGCAAAAATCAGCTATCTAAAACACTTTAAAACCTTGCTGGAGCATCTGTGCAGCACAATAATAATGAACACGACTCTGACCGATAACCTTCTAATCTAAGCAGGCAGTTCATACATTCCTCCACACATACTTGCAGCCATGGCGCCCACAAACGCACTTGAAAGCACTATAATTCAATGGCAGTTGCTTAACCGGATTTAAGGCAGCCCATAGGGAGCAGAGGGATCCAACTGTATGACAGCGAAAGACAGCACATATATTGCAATCCTGTACTTCTCACAGAGATAGTCCCATAATTGGTACAGCAGCAGCTACAAGCCATGCACATGCAATAGCGCTGATAGTCTCACCACCTCCGTCGTATGGTTCCTTCAGTGGGTACCCACTCTGTCAGCGACTTGCCACTGGGGTTTGGGTATTCGGAACGGAATTCCGCATATGTTTCCGTGTATGCCGGTGCATAAGCAGCACTCCAGCAGTCAGGCAATACACCCTCTCCCATACGTTTGGGTCATGCAGATCACACGGACGCCAACGGAACTTCCACCAATTAGGTCGGCATGCAGAGTGTGGAGTAAGTCACATGGACGCACAGGCTCCGCCCATCTACGCGTTTCCCGCCCCTAAACTGGGCGATTCGTCAGGATGTCCATTAAGGCGTCCTACAGTCCTTTCTTATAGTCCCCTCCCCATGTTAGCTCCACTTCTCTCTATTACGTGTCAGGCAGCCTCATTGTCGGAATTCCGTACAGCACATTCGGATATTCTTGGGAGGGAGGGAGAGGCATATCATTGGGTCCAGGCGTTTCTATGAGTGTATACACTTAAGATATAATATTCCACTCTTGGCTAGTCAATGTAGACGAGACTTTTTTGACTACAGAGTCCCAAGTCTTTTAACATTTTTTTGAGACAGCAACAAAGGGACAGAAAGGAGAACAAGAAAGCAAAGCAATGCATGACAGTTTTTTTCTCATTTTTTCCTCACTCCCTTTGACAGAAGGCAATTCATATTCACCACATGCAACTATCTCATACGCACAAACGGTACAAGCACACCTATTTCTATGGTCAGAGACATCTCAGGAGTATGCATGCAACCTTTTTCAGATAGGGTTTAAGACTAAATTCATTGTTGAGGCCACATGGGGATAAAGTCTGCAGTTTGAAAATCCACATACTTTCTTTACAGAGGAGTTCATTCCTCCAATCCCCCCGTCTCCCAGAAATCTTCAATCTATAAATCCCCTTAAAAAGCGTACCCTGCAATCTTGAACCATGCTGTTCTGCATAGTGCCTGCCCAACGTTGTGTCCATATTTTTATTTACAATGTTGCCCATGTGCTCCAATATACGTGCCTTCAAGGCTCTTTCTGTCATCCCTATATACATAAGGCCACAGGGGCAGGTGACCATATATACTACCCATTCTGAGTTACAATTAATAAATGACTGGTACTGAAGCAACCTGCACAGTTCTTTTGGTTGGTATATGGCTCCAAAATGATGTCTATGCACTGATGGGATTCCTAAGCAGGAACAGTGCTGACAAGCATTTGCAGAAGTGGCATAACCAGGGGCAGACTGACAAGTCATGGGGCCCTCGGTAATAGATTGGGCCCCGTACCAGTGTTGCCAACCTTTCACATTATTTTTTACAAAGATATAATTACTGACAACAGATATTTTATACCGATAAAAACCTCTGCACCGCGCAAAAAAAAAAAGTGTGGTCACTCACGCAACAGAATGTGGGAGTGGTCATGGGTGGGGCCAAATATACATGCATAATAGCAGTGGTGTAGAAGGTCTGCCAGAGAAGTTTGAGCTCTGCCATAGTGTTTCCCCCCCAAAATACATGTAATCTGACAGCATTTCACCAAAAATCTGTGCAATTTGGCAGAGGTTCCTCCAAAATACAGATAATATAGCAGTGGTTCCGCCAAAATATGCATAATCTGGCAGGGCATCACCCAAAATACATGTAATCTGGCAGCAGTGGTTCCCCCAAGATACACATTATCTGGAAGCAGCAGTTCCTCCAACATACACAATCTGGCAGCGGTTCCCCAACATAAACATAATCTGGCAGCAGAGGTTCCCCAAGAATACAATTAATCTGGCAGCAGTTCCCCAAAAAAATAGGTGCCCCCAGAATAGGTAACCAGGTCTATAGGTATCTCCAGTTGAAGTAACCAGGTCTATAGGTGTTCCTGGTATAGGTAGCCAGATCTATAGGTGTCAACAGCATAGTTAGCCAGGTCTATAGGTGTCCTCAGAATAGGTAGCCAGGTCTATAGGTGTCCCCAGTATATATAGCCAGGTCTATAGGTGTCCCCAGTATATATAGCCAGGTCTATGTTTCCCCAGAAGAGGTAGCCAGGTCTATAGGTGTCACCAGTATACGTAGACGGGTGTATAGGTGTCCCCCAGTATAGCCAGGTCTATAGGTGTCCCCAGTATAGGTAGCCAGGTCTATAGGTGTCCCCAGTATAGGTAGCCAGGTCTATAGGTACCCCAGAATAGGTATCCAGGTCTATAGGTGCCCCAGTATATGTAGCCAGGTGTATAGATGTCCCCAGAATAGCCAGGACTTCAGGTGTCCCTAGAAAGGAAGTCAGTGCAGTGAAGGGGGAGCTGTGTGTAGTGATGCTCAAATACCCCTTTTTAAAATTCGAGTTTGGTCGAATTCGAATAGTAAATTATTCGAGGTCAGTCGAATATTCGAGTCGAATAATTTTTACTATTCGATTCGACCTCGGACTTCGAGCTCACTATTCGAGTCGGTATTCGAGCTCACTATTCGAGCTGACTATTCGAATTGGCCTTAAATAGCTTCCAACACTTGTTTTGAGGGTGAATGATGCAAGAAACATCTTTTTTTCCAAGTAACAACAGCAAGTGATTATGTGGGGATGTTCCTTTAAAAAAAAATGTGGAAAGAGAAGTTGTGTCCTTAATTTTGTTCAGTAGTGTTACTGTATATACTTCTTCTTCTTCTTTATCTTTCTTCTTCTTCTTCTCGATCTTCTTCTTCTATTTCTTCGTCTTCGTCTTCGTCTTCTTTTTCAATATCGTCTTCTTCTTCTTCACGTATTTCTCTTTTCAATTTTTTTTTTAAAGAAATGCAGCTATTTTTTAACGTAACAAATAGCTGGTGGGCGCACGCATGTTGGAAGCGCCATTGTATGTGCTCCCTGGCAGTGGAAACACAAAGACAGCAGGAGGTAAATTCAGCAGCAGGAGGAGGAGGATGAGTGTGTGGCAGCAGGCAGTCAATGAGGCAGGCAGCTCGCCGTGACATAATAGCCCTGGTACCTAGCGGTGATACCAGGGCTGTAAATAAACACAACAGGAGGTCCCAGACAGCGGTCGTGCAGCCCACATTGTGTCCAATACACAACTGGGACAACACAGTTTTCAACCCGGGCACCTCAGAAAAATTAAACCTTTTTTTTTTTTTTTAATGGTTTGTTTGGTTTTGGTTTTGCAACCAATATAGCTATTGTTTGACGTAATAGCTGGTGGCAGAGTGGCAGCAGAAGGTAATTCTGTGTACCCTGGCAGTGGGAAACAAAGACAGACAGCAGCAGCAGGAGGAGGAATGGAGGAGTAGGCGAGCAGCTATTGTTTGACGTAATAGCTGGTGGCAGAGTGGCAGCAGAAGGTAAATCATCTGTGTACCCTGGCAGTGGGAAACACAGACAGACAGCAGCAGCAGCAGCAGGAGGAGGTATGGAGGAGTAGTGTGCAGTGGTGCTCAGCAGAGCTCGAATATTCGAGTAGCTCGAATATTCGAGCTCTTTTTCAGCTATTCGAGCTCGGTATTCGAGCTCCGAATAGCTGGAGCTATTCGAATGGGCTATCCGAGTACACTCGAATAGCCCATTCACTATTCGAGCTATTCGAGCAACCCGGCGCTATTCGAGCTCGGTACCGAGCTCGAATAGCGTCATAGCCCAGATTGATGTCCTTAGAGCCAATCAGAGGGCTCCCAGGCCCTCTGACGGCAGCCAATCACAGAGGGGGACCCTGGCCAGCCCCTACCCTATAAATAGCGGCCGCCATGTTCCGTTTCTCCATGCTTGCCTGAGACTTGTACAGAGAGAGAGTTGCTCCTTTGTGCTTTGGCTTAGCAAGTGCTCTATTGTGATCATTTACCTAGCATTTTTGCTCACCTACACCTGCCATATACACCTATATTGTTGTTAGTTAGATAGACATTGTATTTTAGTTAGTAGCTTGTGTGTTACATTAGAGACAGGCAGCTGCTGCAAGCTTACAGGTTTAGGCCTCAGGGGGGCCTTGCCTCTGTGGGCAGCTGTCCTCTGTTTATTTCTCTCATCTATACCAGTATTTCTGCTGTCCTTTACTAATAGTATTGTAGTTATACTGTACTAGGAGTAGGACACTCACTGACTGTCACTGTTTATAGGCTACTAGCTAGCTCCTGCGTGTGTGCACTCACTCACTGTCTGTGTGTACACACACTCTATTTCCTTCTGATTACTGATAGATTATTGTTAGTTAGTTGTACTTACTTACTACTTACTCTTACTGTACCCGTAGGGACACTCACTGTCACTGTTCATATAGGCTACTAGCTCCTGCGTGTGCGCACTGCACTCACTGTCTGAGTGTACACACACAACACACACTCTATTTCCTTCTGATCGCTGATTGATTATCGTAATTAGTTAGTTCTACTTACTGTTACTACTTACTCTTACTGTACTAGGAGTCTAGGACACTCAGTCACTGTCCATAGGCTACTAGCTCCTGCGTGCGTGCACTCACTGTCTGAGTGTACACACACCCACACTCCATTTCCTTCTGATCGCTGATTGATTATCGTAATTAGTTAGTTGTACTTACTGTTACTACTTACTCTTACTGTACTAGGAGTCTAGGACACTCAGTCACTGTGTTCATAGGCTACTAGCTCCTGCGTGCGTGCACTCACTGTCTGAGTGTACACACACAACACACACTCTATTTCCTTCTGATCGCTGATTGATTATCGTAATTAGTTAGTTCTACTTACTGTTACTACTTACTCTTACTGTACTAGGGGTCTAGGACACTCAGTCACTGTGTTCATAGGCTACTAGCTCCTGCGTGCGTGCACTCACTGTCTGAGTGTACACACACCACCCACACTCTATTTCCTTCTGATCGCTGATTGATTATTGTAATTAGTTAGTTCTACTTACTGTTACTACTTACTCTTACTGTACTAGGAGTCTAGGACACTCAGTCACTGTCCATAGGCTACTAGCTCCTGCGTGCGTGCACTCACTGTCTGAGTGTACACACACCACCCACACTCTATTTCCTTCTGATCGCTGATTGATTATTGTAATTAGTTAGTTCTACTTACTGTTACTACTTACTCTTACTGTACTAGGAGTCTAGGACACTCAGTCACTGTGTTCATAGGCTACTAGCTCCTGCGTGCGTGCACTCACTGTCTGAGTGTACACACACCCACACTCCATTTCCTTCTGATCGCTGATTGATTATCGTAATTAGTTAGTTCTACTTACTGTTACTACTTACTCTTACTGTACTAGGAGTCTAGGACACTCAGTCACTGTCCATAGGCTACTAGCTCCTGCGTGCGTGAACTCACTGTCTGAGTGTACACACACTAAATTTACTTGTGATTACTACTGATTATTGTAACTGCTAGTTGTACTTCCTGACTGTTACTACTTACTTACTGTACTAGGGGACACTCACTCAGTCACCTCACCAACCAACCCACTCCATTAAAGTACCCCACTTTTCACCCGCCCTTTTACAAAACTTTTGTCTATACGCCCAAAACATTTAAGATGTCTGGAAGTGGCAGCCAGCGCGGTTTGGGCAAGGGGAAGGGCAGCAAGGGAATCAGGAGGAGAGGGAGCAGCATTGTGGCAAGCCGCGGCCGCGGGCGCGCCACCATGCACAGTTCCGCAGCAGCAGCGTCAGTGGCTAACATTCCTCCCATAGCCACTGGCCGTGGACGCCTTGGGCGCCGCCCAGCAGGAGCATCTGCAACTCACGCTGCAGAGACACAGCAGCAGCAGCGTGTAGCACCTGCTCCCATTTTCCTCCAGCCGGGTCGGAAACGTCCCATTGAGGAAAAGGATGCAGACACTGTGGTGCAACTCATGACGGAGGATGAGCAGCCCGCCATCAGCTCTGCATCCGAGGCCTCCACCCTCACCACCACCACCACCACCACCCCTGTTCGCAGCAGCCGCCCAGCAGGGTCTGGGGAGGAGGCCAGTTCACCGTCACTCGCCGACCTGTCATTCAGCAGTCTTTTGACCCCAGGCATCATGAGTAAATTGTCTGCTGTTGTTGGCGATCTTGAGGAGGAGATGCTGATGGGCACTTTGGGGGATGAGGGATTGGACAGCAAGACTGTGGCGACAGTCAAGCAGCCCATCCATGCATCAGGAGAGGAGTTTGGGGGGTCCTCATCCCAGCAGGACATGTTTCAGGAGGGGGAGGATGATGATGACCCGGTGACAGACAGAGACTGGGTGCCACCACCTCCAGGGGATGTCGTCCTCAGCAGCTCTGAGGAGGAGGAGGAGGATGCGCTTGTGGGCCTTGCAAGGAGGCGCATCATTGCAAGCATTGGCAGCGTCCCACAGCCTGCTGGTGTCTCAGGCTCAGCAGCAGCAGCATCAGCCAGTACCACCACCAGCCGCACCCAAGCCCCCCCCCCAACCACCACAGGGAGACAGGCAGCAGCGCTTCCATGCCGTAGGGGGAAGTTTCTGTCACCAATCTGGCGGTTTTTCACCATGCCCACTGTGTACAGCAAGTACGCCACTTGCAACCACTGTCAGCGGAAGTTGAGCAGAGGTGCAGACCCCTTAAAGTTCAGCACCAGCTCGCTCATCAACCACCTTGCGGCTAAACATTTCCGCCAGCATGAGGAGTTCCAGAGGCTGAAGGCATCTGCTGCTGGCAGTGGCACCACACCCATCACTGCACAGCCTTCAGCAGCAGCAGCAGCAACAGCAGCCACCCGCCCTCCTGCTCCTCCAGCAGCACCAGCAGGAGTGCGGAAACGCACTGCTCCTCCCCCCTCTGCAACTCCTGCCGCCGACACTGAGGCCTGTTCTGGCAGCCAGTCCTCAGTGGCCTCCTCTGCTGTGTCTGCTGATTCCCGTGTCAGCAAAAGGCCACGCCAGAGCCTTTTGAGCGAGTCCTTCCAGGGGGTGGTTAGGGCTCTGCCTCCCAGCAGCCGTCGCGTGCGGCAGCTGAACGGCTTGCTGGCACGGGCCATGTGCTCCCAACTCCTGCCGTACACGCTCGTGCAGGAGGGGAGCGACATTCGTGCGCTGCTTGCTTGCGCAGCCCCAGACTGGCAGCTCCCCAGCAGACACTTCTTTGCCCGCAAGGCCATTCCTGCACTGCACCGCTTTGTGATGGCCAATGTGGAGCGAGGGCTGGAGCACGCGGTTGGTGAAAGGGTCCACGTCACCATGGACTCCTGGAGCAGCCGCTTCGGGACAGGCCGCTACCTGTCCTTCACTGTCCACTGGGTCAGCTTGGTGGAAGGGGGTGAGGATGGGAGAGCAGCAGCGGGCACAGCAGCAGCAGCAACACAGTGGGTGGTGCCACCCCGCAGGGTCAGGGGAACTGCAGCAGGTTCCTCCGATCCTCTGCCATCCTCCGGCACACCTGGCCAAACCCCCCGCCTCAGCAGCAGCGTGAAGGCCCGCCACTGCCAAGCGCTGCTGCACTTGGTCAGCCTTGGGAAGACCAAGCTGACGGCAACCCATGTGTTGGCCAAACTCCAGGAGCAGGAGAGGATTTGGCTGACCCCCAGAGGCCTCAGAGTCGGAGAGGTGGTGGCCGACAATGGGGCCAATCTGGTTGCCGCAATAGACAGGGGAAACCTGACCCACATCCCCTGTCTTGCCCACGTGCTGAACCTGGTGGTGCAGAAGTTCCTGCGCACCTACCAGGGGATGGGCGAACTGCTGGAAACGGCAAGGAATGTTGTGCGTCACTTCCGGCGCTCGGCTGCAGCCTGTGCGAGCCTGGAAGACGTGCAAAAGGAGCTGGATCTGCCACGCCATCGGCTGATCCTTGACGTTCCGACTCGCTGGAACTCCACCCTGGCGATGTTGGAGCGTCTGGTTGAACAGAGGCACGCTGTCAAACAGTACCTTGCCCTGGCCACTGTTTCCGCAGCTCAGAGAAGGGACAAGACCAGCAACATCCTGTCCATCGTCCCCGATGATGACTGGAGGCACATGCAGCAGGTGTGCTTAGTGCTGGCTCCCTTCCTGCAGGCCACAAACATGGTGAGCAGGGACCATGCTATGGTCTGCGAGTGGGTGCCCCTGGTTTCTCTGCTGAACAGGGCCCTCGATGCTTTGCTGGAACAGGGAGCGGCAGCCTTGGACCAGCAGGAGCGGCAACCAGCTGCGCAGTCCACCTCTGAGGAGGAGGAGGACTTGGTGGAGGTCCCTGACCTGGCTGCTGATGAGGGGGATCAGCACAGCGCAGCTGAGTTGGTGCGGGGGTGGAGAGAGGATGAGGCGGCAGAGGAGGAGGATGAGGACAGCACTGACGTCGATGTGCCAGCAGACGTGGCCCGCCTCTTCCCAATGGCAGCGCACATGCTGACGTGCCTGCGCAGGGACCCCAGGGTGATCCAGATGAAGCAGAGGGAGGACATCTGGATCAGCATGATGTTGGACCCACGCCTCAAGGGGAAGTTGAGCCAGTTCCTGCCGCCTGCAGGAGGAGACCCAGCGCAACAAATAAGGAGCTTGCAGCAGGCCCTTGTTGAGCGCTTGGAGGAAGCCTTCCCCCAGCCTTCCACCCCCACTGTCCAGCAGCCAGCACAGAGGCAGCAGCAGGTGC
This sequence comes from Hyperolius riggenbachi, assembly GCF_040937935.1. NCBI lineage: Eukaryota > Metazoa > Chordata > Amphibia > Anura > Hyperoliidae > Hyperolius > Hyperolius riggenbachi. The sequence continues at coordinate 292,297,699 of NC_090652.1, forward strand.
CTGCATCCACTAGGGATGAGCGTAATGACCTAATTACGAATTTCCGAAATTTCGCGAAATTACTACAATTACGATTTTAGCAGTAATCGAAATTTCGTAATTTTCGCAAATTACGCAAATTTTCGTAATTACGATTACGAAATTTAGTATTTTAAAGTTTGCAAAGGTTTCTATCCCTCTAGATGCCTTCGTAATCGAAATTTCACTCCCGTAATGACGAATTTCGTGTCTCCAACCGAAATTTTACTGTTTCAGGTTTGTAAGGGTTTCTATCCCTCTAGATGCCTAAAATGAATAGGCCAGCCAGCCAGCCTCCCTCCCTCTCTCCAGAGATCTGTAGTACTTCAAAACCATACTCACATTCATGACATGTCCAGGGATCAAACCCAGGCCAACCACATGGAAGACAGCTATGCTCACCACCATACCACCAAACACACACTAAATAGACTGCTAACCTAAATCTTACTTGTAGACAGTCATATGAGACACATGCTGGGTGCAGGGCTTTGTGATTGGACCATGCGATAGAGTGAGGTGCAAAAATGAAATCATGCCTAGCAGAGGATGGTTTCACAGTGCTAAATGCTAGGCTGGCTGTGGTGCAATTGGTTAGTGTGTCTGGCTGGTAACAGCAAGGTTACAGGTTCAATTCCATCCAGGCATGTCTTTTCCTTTTGCGTTCAACAGTTGTCCAAACAGAGCCAACAGAGCCCCAGATAGCCATGTAGAGTTAGGTCACAGCTAGCCTGGCTGTGGTGCAATTGGTTAGTGCGTCTGGCTAGTAACAGCAAGGTTACAGGTTCGATTCCATCCAGGCATGTCTTTTCCTTTTGCGTTCAACAGTTGTCCAAACAGAGTCAACAGAGCCCCAGATAGCCATGTAGAGTTAGGTCACTGCTAGCCTGGCTGTGGTGCAATTGGTTAGTGCGTCTGGCTGGTAACAGCAAGGTTACAGGTTTGATTCCATCCAGGCATGTCTTTTCCTTTTGCGTTCAACAGTTGTCCAAACAGAGCCAACAGAGCCCCAGATAGCCATGTAGAGTTAGGTCACAGCTAGCCTGGCTGTGGTGCAATTGGTTAGTGCGTCTGGCTGGTAACAGCAAGGTTACAGGTTCGATTCCATCCAGGCATGTCTTTTCCTTTTGCGTTCAACAGTTGTCCAAACAGAGCCAACAGAGCCCCAGATAGCCATGTAGAGTTAGGTCACAGCTAGCCTGGCTGTGGTGCAATTGGTTAGTGTGTCTGGCTGGTAACAGCAAGGTTTGATTCCATCCAGGCATGTCTTTTCCTTTTGCGTGCGCGCGCTGCGCCATTGAACCCCATGGGGTATTTTGCGTGCGTAAAACTTTACGCATGCAAAACTTTGTGCTCGGTGTTTGGACAACTGTTGAACTCAAAAGGAAAAGACATGCCTGGATGGAATCGAACCTGTAACCTTGCTGTTACCAGCCAGACGCACTAACCAATTGCACCACAGCCAGCCTAGCATTTAGCATTGTGAAACCATCCTCTGCTAGGCATGATTTCATTTTTGCACCTCACTCTATCGCATGGTCCATGGTCCAATCACAAAGCCCTGCACCCAGCATGTGTCTCATATGACTGTCTACAAGTAAGATTTAGGTTAGCAGTCTATTTAGTGTGTGTTTGGTGGTATGGTGGTGAGCATAGCTGTCTTCCATGTGGTTGGCCTGGGTTTGATCCCTGGACATGTCATGAATGTGAGTATGGTTTTGAAATACTACAGATCTCTGGGGGGAGAGAGAGAGAGAGAGAGAGGGAGAGAGAGGGAGAGAGAGAGAGGGAGAGAGGAGAGAGAGGGAGAGGGAGAGAGAGGGAGAGAGAGGGAGAGAGAGGGAGAGAGAGGGAGAGAGAGGGAGAGAGAGAGAGGGAGAGAGAGGGAGAGAGAGGGAGAGAGAGAGAGGGAGAGAGAGAGGGAGAGAGGGAGAGAGAGAGGGAGAGAGAGAGAGAGAGAGAGAGAGAGAGAGAGAGAGAGAGAGAGAGAGAGAGAGAGAGAGAGAGAGAGAGAGAGAGAGAGAGAGAGAGAGAGAGAGAGAGAGAGAGAGAGAGAGAGAGAGAGAGAGAGAGAGAGAGAGAGAGAGAGAGAGAGAGAGAGAGAGAGAGAGAGAGAGAGAGAGAGAGAGAGAGAGAGAGAGAGAGAGAGAGAGAGAGAGGGGGAGGGGGAGAGAGGGAGAGAGGGAGAGAGGGAGAGAGGGAGAGGAGGAGGAGGAGGAGGAGGAGGAGCTGGCTGGCTGGGCTATTCATTTTAGGCATCTAGAGGGATAGAAACCCTTACAAACCTGAAACAGTAAAATTTCGGTTGGAGACACGAAATTCGTTATTACGGGAGTGAAATTTCGATTACGAAATTGTAAATTACGATTTGAAAATTAATTACGAAATTACGAATTTGGGTCGTAATGTTAAATTTCGCATTCGTAATAAAAGCAGTTCGAAATTTCGAAAATTTTGGCTCATCTCTACATCCAGCAGCAGCAAGCGCCCCACAGACCTGCTGTCTCTCAGCCACGAGCTCTACAGGACTGTAGAGGCTCCGGCAGCAGTGACTAGAGAGGAGATGCATGCAGCAGCATCCTCCTCCGGTCACAGCCAGCGCCTGACCCGCATGGTGGCTGACTACATGGGGTCGTACAGCGGGCTTGACAGCGATGCCCCTGTTGATCCCATGGAGTATTGGGTCAAGCGCATGGAGATCTGGAGCGAGCTGGCGCAGTACGCCCTGGAAGTGCTGTCCTGCCCCCCTTCCAGCGTGCTGTCCGAGCGCTGCTTCAGTGCAGCTGGTGGCGTGGTCACCGAGAAACGCTCACGTCTGTCTCACAAGTCTGTGGACAGACTGACGTTTCTCAAGATGAACCAGGCGTGGGTGGAAGGCGAGTTCCTGGCCCCTGTTGTCGGCGAGAGGGGGACATGAACTGGCTGCCGGAACCATCGTTAATGTGCCTTACCACCCTTTACCACCTCCTGGCTCCTGCTCACTAAGCCAGCCTGGTTCACTTTGACTATTACGTCGCCTGCAGCCACACATTTTACACCTACAGTGGGCTGCTGTGTACTGCCCTTCTGCTGTCTGTCTGTGTTTCCCACTGCCAGGGTACACAGAATTACCTTCTTCTGCTGCCACTCTGCCACCAGCTATTACGTCAAACAATAGCTATATTGGTTGCAAAACCAAAAACCAAAAAACCATAAAAAAAAAAAAAGGTTTAATTTTTCTGAGGTGCCCGGGTTGAAAACTGTGTTGTCCCAGTTGTGTATTGGACACAATGTGGGCTGCACGACCGCTGTCTGGGACCTCCTGTTGTGTTTATTTACAGCCCTGGTATCACCGCTAGGTACCAGGGCTATTATGTCACGCTGCCTACCTGCTGCCACACTCACACTACTCCTCCATACCTCCTCCTGCTGCTGCTGCTGCTGTCTGTCTGTGTTTCCCACTGCCAGGGTACACAGATGATTTACCTTCTGCTGCCACTCTGCCACCAGCTATTACGTCAAACAATAGCTGCTCGCCTACTCCTCCATTCCTCCTCCTGCTGCTGCTGTCTGTCTGTGTTTCCCACTGCCAGGGTACACAGAATTACCTTCTGCTGCCACTCTGCCACCAGCTATTACGTCAAACAATAGCTATATTGGTTGCAAAACCAAAACCAAACAAACCATTAAAAAAAAAAAAAAAAGGTTTAATTTTTCTGAGGTGCCCGGGTTGAAAACTGTGTTGTCCCAGTTGTGTATTGGACACAATGTGGGCTGCACGACCGCTGTCTGGGACCTCCTGTTGTGTTTATTTACAGCCCTGGTATCACCGCTAGGTACCAGGGCTATTATGTCACGGCGAGCTGCCTGCCTCATTGACTGCCTGCTGCCACACACTCATCCTCCTCCTCCTGCTGCTGAATTTACCTCCTGCTGTCTTTGTGTTTCCACTGCCAGGGAGCACATACAATGGCGCTTCCAACATGCGTGCGCCCACCAGCTATTTGTTACGCTCAAAAATAGCTGCATTTCTTTAAAAAAAAAATTGAAAAGAGAAATACGTGAAGAAGAAGAAGACGATATTGAAAAAGGAGAAGAAGATGAAGATGAAGATGAAGATGAAGATGAAGAAGAAGAAGAAGATGAAGAAGAAGAAGAAGATGAAGAAGAAGAAGATGATGAAGAAGACAATATAGAAGAAGAAGAAGATATAGAAGAAGAAGATCGAGAAGAAGAAGAAGAAAGATAAAGAAGAAGAAGAACAAGTATATACAGTAACACTACTGAACAAAATTAAGGACACAACTTCTCTTTCCACATTTTTTTTAAAGGAACATCCCCACATAATCACTTGCTGTTGTTACTTGGAAAAAAAGATGTTTCTTGCATCATTCACCCTCAAAACAAGTGTTGGAAGCTATTTAAGGCCAATTCGAATAGTCAGCTCGAATAGTGAGCTCGAATACCGACTCGAATAGTGAGCTCGAAGTCCGAGGTCGAATCGAATAGTAAAAATTATTCGACTCGAATATTCGACTGACCTCGAATAATTTACTATTCGAATTCGACCAAACTCGAATTTTAAAAAGGGGTATTTGAGCATCACTAGTAGTGTGAGTGTGGCAGCAGGTAGGCAGCGTGACATAATAGCCCTGGTACCTAGCGGTGATACCAGGGCTGTAAATAAACACAACAGGAGGTCCCAGACAGCGGTCGTGCAGCCCACATTGTGTCCAATACACAACTGGGACAACACAGTTTTCAACCCGGGCACCTCAGAAAAATTAAACCTTTTTTTTTTTTTTTTAATGGTTTGTTTGGTTTTGGTTTTGCAACCAATATAGCTATTGTTTGACGTAATAGCTGGTGGCAGAGTGGCAGCAGAAGGTAATTCTGTGTACCCTGGCAGTGGGAAACACAGACAGACAGCAGAAGGGCAGTACACAGCAGCCCACTGTAGGTGTAAAATGTGTGGCTGCAGGCGACGTAATAGTCAAAGTGAACCAGGCTGGCTTAGTGAGCAGGAGCCAGGAGGTGGTGAAGGGTGGTAAGGCACATTAACGATGGTTCCGGCAGCCAGTTCATGTCCCCCTCTCGCCGACAACAGGGGCCAGGAACTCGCCTTCCACCCACGCCTGGTTCATCTTGAGAAACGTCAGTCTGTCCACAGACTTGTGAGACAGACGTGAGCGTTTCTCGGTGACCACGCCACCAGCTGCACTGAAGCAGCGCTCGGACAGCACGCTGGAAGGGGGGCAGGACAGCACTTCCAGGGCGTACTGCGCCAGCTCGCTCCAGATCTCCATGCGCTTGACCCAATACTCCATGGGATCAACAGGGGCATCGCTGTCAAGCCCGCTGTACGACCCCATGTAGTCAGCCACCATGCGGGTCAGGCGCTGGCTGTGACCGGAGGAGGATGCTGCTGCATGCATCTCCTCTCTAGTCACTGCTGCCGGAGCCTCTACAGTCCTGTAGAGCTCGTGGCTGAGAGACAGCAGGTCTGTGGGGCGCTTGCTGCTGCTGGATGCAGGCACCTGCTGCTGCCTCTGTGCTGGCTGCTGGACAGTGGGGGTGGAAGGCTGGGGGAAGGCTTCCTCCAAGCGCTCAACAAGGGCCTGCTGCAAGCTCCTTATTTGTTGCGCTGGGTCTCCTCCTGCAGGCGGCAGGAACTGGCTCAACTTCCCCTTGAGGCGTGGGTCCAACATCATGCTGATCCAGATGTCCTCCCTCTGCTTCATCTGGATCACCCTGGGGTCCCTGCGCAGGCACGTCAGCATGTGCGCTGCCATTGGGAAGAGGCGGGCCACGTCTGCTGGCACATCGACGTCAGTGCTGTCCTCATCCTCCTCCTCTGCCGCCTCATCCTCTCTCCACCCCCGCACCAACTCAGCTGCGCTGTGCTGATCCCCCTCATCAGCAGCCAGGTCAGGGACCTCCACCAAGTCCTCCTCCCCCTCAGAGGTGGACTGCACAGCTGGTTGCCGCTCCTGCTGGTCCAAGGCTGCCGCTCCCTGTTCCAGCAAAGCATCGAGGGCCCTGTTCAGCAGAGAAACCAGGGGCACCCACTCGCAGACCATAGCATGGTCCCTGCTCACCATGTTTGTGGCCTGCAGGAAGGGAGCCAGCACAAAGCACACCTGCTGCATGTGCCTCCAGTCATCATCGGGGACGATGGACGGGATGTTGCTGGTCTTGTCCCTTCTCTGAGCTGCGGAAACAGTGGCCAGGGCAAGGTACTGTTTGACAGCGTGCCTCTGTTCAACCAGACGCTCCAACATCGCCAGGGTGGAGTTCCAGCGAGTCGGAACGTCAAGGATCAGCCGATGGCGTGGCAGATCCAGCTCCTTTTGCACGTCTTCCAGGCTCGCACAGGCTGCAGCCGAGCGCCGGAAGTGACGCACAACATTCCTTGCCGTTTCCAGCAGTTCGCCCATCCCCTGGTAGGTGCGCAGGAACTTCTGCACCACCAGGTTCAGCACGTGGGCAAGACAGGGGATGTGGGTCAGGTTTCCCCTGTCTATTGCGGCAACCAGATTGGCCCCATTGTCGGCCACCACCTCTCCGACTCTGAGGCCTCTGGGGGTCAGCCAAATCCTCTCCTGCTCCTGGAGTTTGGCCAACACATGGGTTGCCGTCAGCTTGGTCTTCCCAAGGCTGACCAAGTGCAGCAGCGCTTGGCAGTGGCGGGCCTTCACGCTGCTGCTGAGGCGGGGGGTTTGGCCAGGTGTGCCGGAGGATGGCAGAGGATCGGAGGAACCTGCTGCAGTTCCCCTGACCCTGCGGGGTGGCACCACCCACTGTGTTGCTGCTGCTGCTGTGCCCGCTGCTGCTCTCCCATCCTCACCCCCTTCCACCAAGCTGACCCAGTGGACAGTGAAGGACAGGTAGCGGCCTGTCCCGAAGCGGCTGCTCCAGGAGTCCATGGTGACGTGGACCCTTTCACCAACCGCGTGCTCCAGCCCTCGCTCCACATTGGCCATCACAAAGCGGTGCAGTGCAGGAATGGCCTTGCGGGCAAAGAAGTGTCTGCTGGGGAGCTGCCAGTCTGGGGCTGCGCAAGCAAGCAGCGCACGAATGTCGCTCCCCTCCTGCACGAGCGTGTACGGCAGGAGTTGGGAGCACATGGCCCGTGCCAGCAAGCCGTTCAGCTGCCGCACGCGACGGCTGCTGGGAGGCAGAGCCCTAACCACCCCCTGGAAGGACTCGCTCAAAAGGCTCTGGCGTGGCCTTTTGCTGACACGGGAATCAGCAGACACAGCAGAGGAGGCCACTGAGGACTGGCTGCCAGAACAGGCCTCAGTGTCGGCGGCAGGAGTTGCAGAGGGGGGAGGAGCAGTGCGTTTCCGCACTCCTGCTGGTGCTGCTGGAGGAGCAGGAGGGCGGGTGGCTGCTGTTGCTGCTGCTGCTGCTGAAGGCTGTGCAGTGATGGGTGTGGTGCCACTGCCAGCACCAGATGCCTTCAGCCTCTGGAACTCCTCATGCTGGTGGAAATGTTTAGCCGCAAGGTGGTTGATGAGCGAGCTGGTGCAGAACTTTAAGGGGTCTGCACCTCTGCTCAACTTCCGCTGACAGTGGTTGCAAGTGGCGTACTTGCTGTACACAGTGGGCATGGTGAAATATCGCCAGATTGGTGACTTAAACATCCCCCTACGGCATGGAAGCGCTGCTGCCTGTCTCCCTGTGGTGGTTGGGGGGGGGGCTTGGGGGGCTTGGGTGCGGCTGGTGGTGGTACTGGCAGATGCTGCTGCTGCTGAGCCTGAGACACCAGCAGGCTGTGGGACCTGCCTACTGCTGCTGCCAATGCTTGCAATGATGCGCCTCCTTGCAAGGCCCACAAGAGCATCCTCCTCCTCCTCCTCAGAGCTGCTGAGGACGACATCCCCTGGAGGTGGTGGCACCCAGTCTCTGTCTGTCACCGGGTCATCATCATCCTCCCCCTCCTGAAACATGTCCTGCTGGGATGAGGACCCCCCAAACTCCTCTCCTGATGCATGGATGGGCTGCTTGACTGTCGCCACAGTCTTGCTGTCCAATCCCTCATCCCCCAAAGTGCCCATCAGCATCTCCTCCTCAAAATCGCCAACAACAGCAGACAATTGACTCATGATGCCTGGGGTCAAAAGACTGCTGAATGACAGGTCGCCAACTGACGGTGAACTGGCCTCCTCCCCAGGCCCTGCTGGGCGGCTGCTGCGAACAGGGGTGGTGGTGGTGGTGGTGAGGGTGGAGGCCTCGGATGCAGAGCTGATGGCGGGCTGCTCATCCTCCGTCATGAGTTGCACCACAGTGTCTGCATCCTTTTCCTCAATGGGACGTTTCCGACCCGGCTGGAGGAAAATGGGAGCAGGTGCTACACGCTGCTGCTGCTGTGTCTCTGCAGCGTGAGTGTCAGATGCTCCTGCTGGGCGGCGCCCAAGGCGTCCACGGCCAGTGGCTATGGGAGGAATGTTAGCCACTGACGCTGCTGCTGCTGCTGCGGAACTGTGCATGGTGGCGCGCCCGCGGCCGCGGCTTGCCACAATGCTGCTCCCTCTCCTCCTGATTCCCTTGCTGCCCTTCCCCTTGCCCAAACCGCGCTGGCTGCCACTTCCAGACATCTTAAATGTTTTGGGCGTATAGACAAAAGTTTTGTAAAGGGCGGGTGAAAAGTGGGGTACTTTAATGGAGTGGGTTGGTTGGTGAGGTGACTGAGTGAGTGTCCCCTAGTACAGTAAGTAAGTAGTAACAGTCAGGAAGTACAACTAGCAGTTACAATAATCAGTAGTAATCACAAGTAAATTTAGTGTGTGTACACTCAGACAGTGAGTGCACGCACGCAGGAGCTAGTAGCCTATGGACAGTGACTGAGTGTCCTAGACTCCTAGTACAGTAAGAGTAAGTAGTAACAGTAAGTAGAACTAACTAATTACGATAATCAATCAGCGATCAGAAGGAAATGGAGTGTGGGTGTGTGTACACTCAGACAGTGAGTGCACGCACGCAGGAGCTAGTAGCCTATGAACACAGTGACTGAGTGTCCTAGACTCCTAGTACAGTAAGAGTAAGTAGTAACAGTAAGTAGAACTAACTAATTACAATAATCAATCAGCGATCAGAAGGAAATGGAGTGTGGGTGTGTGTACACTCAGACAGTGAGTGCACGCACGCAGGAGCTAGTAGCCTATGAACACAGTGACTGAGTGTCCTAGACTCCTAGTACAGTAAGAGTAAGTAGTAACAGTAAGTAGAACTAACTAATTACAATAATCAATCAGCGATCAGAAGGAAATAGAGTGTGGGTGGTGTGTGTACACTCAGACAGTGAGTGCACGCACGCAGGAGCTAGTAGCCTATGGACAGTGACTGAGTGTCCTAGACTCCTAGTACAGTAAGAGTAAATAGTAACAGTAAGTAAAACTAACTAATTACGATAATCAATCAGCGATCAGAAGGAAATAGAGTGTGTGTTGTGTGTGTACACTCAGACAGTGAGTGCAGTGCGCACACGCAGGAGCTAGTAGCCTATATGAACAGTGACAGTGAGTGTCCCTACGGGTACAGTAAGAGTAAGTAGTAAGTAAGTACAACTAACTAACAATAATCTATCAGTAATCAGAAGGAAATAGAGTGTGTGTACACACAGACAGTGAGTGAGTGCACACACGCAGGAGCTAGCTAGTAGCCTATAAACAGTGACAGTCAGTGAGTGTCCTACTCCTAGTACAGTATAACTACAATACTATTAGTAAAGGACAGCAGAAATACTGGTATAGATGAGAGAAATAAACAGAGGACAGCTGCCCACAGAGGCAAGGCCCCCCTGAGGCCTAAACCTGTAAGCTTGCAGCAGCTGCCTGTCTCTAATGTAACACACAAGCTACTAACTAAAATACAATGTCTATCTAACAACAATATAGGTGTATATGGCAGGTGTAGGTGAGCAAAAACGCTAGGTAAATGATCACAATAGAGCACTTGCTAAGCCAAAGCACAAAGGAGCAACTCTCTCTCTGTACAAGTCTCAGGCAAGCATGGAGAAACGGAACATGGCGGCCGCTATTTATAGGGTAGGGGCTGGCCAGGGTCCCCCTCTGTGATTGGCTGCCGTCAGAGGGCCTGGGAGCCCTCTGATTGGCTCTAAGGACATCAATCTGGGCTATGACGCTATTCGAGCTCGGTACCGAGCTCGAATAGCGCCGGGTTGCTCGAATAGCTCGAATAGTGAATGGGCTATTCGAGTGTACTCGGATAGCCCATTCGAATAGCTCCAGCTATTCGGAGCTCGAATAGCTGAAAAAGAGCTCGAATATTCGAGCTACTCGAATATTCGAGCTCTGCTGAGCACCACTGGCTGTGTGCACAGCAGTGGGGAAGGGGGACATCTCCCCCTCTTCCCTCACCTTAGGGCTCCCTCTTCCTCCCTCTCCCCTCCGGAATCTTGTAGCGTCGGCGGCTATCAGCATGCGGGGACTTACCGCGCTTCTCTTTCATCCACTGGAGGGAGCGCCTGTGTTCCGCTAGTCTGGTCTTAAGTAGATCAGACTAGTGGCGCGCAGAGGTTCCTCCGGCGGCTTGAAGAGAAGTGCAGTAAGTCCCCGCATGCTGATAGCCGCCGACGCTACAAGATTCTGAAGGGGAGAGTGAGGGGGGGGGGGGGGGGGGGTGAGACCCCCCCCCCTCCCCTTCCCCACTGCTGTGCACACTGCTCCCCCTTCACTGCGCTGCCTCCCCTCCTCCTCAATGAGCACTGGCGGGCCCTCGGTCTATGCCAGAGTGCCTGAATGATCAGTCTTCCCCGGGCATACCTAAGGAGTTTGGGGCCCCAGTGCGAGTTTTACATGGGGCACAGCCGCACAAGCACTCAATTGATATGGAGCCTCAAAACTGCTACAGTGTCAGAGAGGTGTAATCAGAGTAAGGAAAGTTTAAAGGATTACCACTATACAATGACCGTATAGAGGCGTTCATTACCAGCATGGCACCAATGTAAAGCTAATAAGATAGATGAAGGTGGACCCCTCTGGTCCAGGGGCCCCGATGCGACCTCTACATCCCCTGTTGCTATGCCACTGAGTTGCAGTATCCTCATTCCACAGTTCTGCAGGCCACTGCAGAGGTCATTGAGCTAACATTTTTTATTCTACTATAATATTTGTACCCAAAGTTCTGATTTTAAAAATGACACTTTCACCTTTTTGATTTATGTTCTGATTCTTTTCCAGAAGTGGACAAAGCCCAGATAGCAGATGGCTGCCAACCGTCCTGAGGTAGTGAAGGTAGGCAACACCTCTGTGATGCTTAAACAGGGGGACATAACAGATGAAACCACAGACGCCATAGTCAACTTGAACAATGAGAAGCTCAATCAGAACTTCGGTAAGCTCTTGAATTTTGTATCAAAGGGCACTACCTCCTTAAAGGGTAATCTAGCCCACCATGGGCTTCATGTAATAAATGTTGCCCTTGTTCGGGGGAACTCTAACATAAATTGTTTGACTTATTTAATGGAAACCTGTAACATACAAAAAAGTTTCAATTACCTGGGGCTTCTGCCAGTGGCGTAGCTAAGGAGCTGTAGGCCCCGATGCAAGTTTTACAATGGGGCCCCCCAAGTACTCTATACCAGGGGTCCCAAACCTTTTTTGGCCCGGGGCCAGCTATCCAGACCAAACATTTCCCTGGGGACTGGTGGGGGGGGGGGGGGGGGGCAGGGTTGGGGGGCGGAGACGGCGTTTTGAGGTCGCGGGTTCCGGGGATTTAGGGGAGCAGATGCGGCGTAGGTTGCCAGGTACAGGTGTAGGCAGGGTATCTAGGTATGGCTAGGGGCCAGATTTGTGTGAGTCGCAGCTGCTAACCAGAGAGGATCAGGAGGATGTCGTCGGCACAGAGGGACTCAGGGGGCTGCAAGAAGCCCCAGATAAGTTAAAATCATTTTTAGGGGCCTTTTTCCTTTTAACACAGGCTTGCTATCGATCCCCTCTCCCTACATACCTTTAACCTCCGCTGCTCCACACACAGTCAGGTGGCTTCCAGCATGGGTGACCTCCTCTGCTCCACACAGTCAGGTGGCTTCCAGCATGGTTAACCTCCGCTGCTCCACACACAGTCGTGGCTTCCAGCATGGGTGACCTCAGCTGCTCCACACACAGGTGGCTTCCAGCATGGTTAACCTCCGCTGCTCCACACACAGGTGGCTTCCAGCATGGTTAATCTCCTCTGCTCCACACACAGTCAGGTGGCTTCCAGCATGGGTGATCTCCTCTGCTCCACACACAGTCAGGTGGCTTCCAGCATGGTTAATCTCCTCTGCTCCACACACAGTCAGGTGGCTTCCAGCATGGGTGATCTCCTCTGCTCCACACACAGTCAGGTGGCTTCCAGCATGGTTAATCTCCTCTGCTCCACACACAGTCAGGTGGCTTCCAGCATGGGTGATCTCCTCTGCTCCACACACAGTCAGGTGGCTTCCAGCATGGTTAATCTCCTCTGCTCCACACACAGTCAGGTGGCTTCCAGCATGGGTGATCTCCTCTGCTCCACACACAGTCAGGTGGCTTCCAGCATGGTTAATCTCCTCTGCTCCACACACAGTCAGGTGGCTTCCAGCATGGGTGATCTCCTCTGCTCCACACACAGTCAGGTGGCTTCCAGCATGGGTGATCTCCTCTGCTCCACACACAGTCAGATGGCTTCCAGCATGGGTGACCTCCGCTGCTCCACACACAGTCAGATGGCTTCCAGCATGGGTGACCTTCGCTGCTCCACACACAGTCAGGTGGCTTCCAGCATTGGTGACCTCCGTTCTTCAACGCACAGAAAGGTGGCAACCAGTGTGGGTGACCTCCTCTGCTCCACAGGGGCACTCCTCTCAGCAGTAAAGATTCCCGGATTCCTGCCTGCTCCCTTGATACACACATTGCCCGCCAAGTCGCAATCTGCGCCTGTTGCCTCAGCGAGTCTGCCGCAAAGAGTCCTGGGAGAGAGCAGAGTCATGTGCGACTGTCTATCAGCGCAACCACAGCCAGGAGAGCAGGGCCAGCCAGTTACTGATGGGGCGGAACATGGCGTTCCGCCCAGCAAATAACTGTGCACGAAGAACACAGGGGGCAGGACTGGAAATTATCGCCTCGAGCAGCTGAAAGTAAATTTACATTACAGCACGTGGAGAGGCAGGGAAGAGCCGCGGCCCAGTGCAACACTTCCCACGGCCCGGGTGGTTGGGGACCCCTGTTGTATACAGAACCCCCCCAGATAGCACTAGAAACACAATCCTGATTCAGGTCATGCCCATTCATTACAGCACTGTGATTGGTTTGGGGAAGCCTTGCTTCCCTTCCCCAACCGCTGACACGGAAATACCGCTGGGTATGAGTGGCAGCCGCACACACGCACAAGTGTATCCTTGTTCAGTTAGACTTAAAGAGGAACTCCAGTGAAAATAATGTAATAAAAAAAGTGCTTCATTTTTACCATAATTATGTATAAATGATTTAGTCAGTGTTTGCTCATTGTAAAATCTTTCCTCTCCCAGATTCACATTCTGACATGTATTACATGGTGACATTGTTACTGTGGGCATGTTATGTAGCTGTTTCTAGCGGAAACAGTAAATTCGGGCGCCTGAGGCTAGTGGACAAATCGGGCGCCGCCATTCACTCCTATAATAAATATCGTTTAATGGGCGCCCGATAGGAAAAAAGGGCGCCGGTGAAAAATAACGTTTTAAAAGCGGCGCCCGGAGACTTAATGTTTTATTACTGCTTCTCATGATTACACATTATTTAATGATTTATACATTTTTAAATATTATTTTTAAACGAAAAACAGTACAATATTTTTTTTAAAACATTATTTTTAAACGAAAAACAGTATATTTTTTTTTTTTACATTATTTTTAAACGAAAAAACCAACAGGGGGGGTCTTAGGTTTAGGCACCAACAGGGGGGTCTTAGGTTTAGGCACCAACAGGGGGGGTCTTAGGTTTAGGCACCAACAGGGGGTCTTAGGTTTAGGCACCAAAAGGGGGGTCTTAGGTTTAGGCACCAACAGGGGGGTCTTAGGTTTAGGCACCAACAGGGGGGTCTTAGGTTTAGGCACCAACAGGGGGGTCTTAGGTTTAGGCACCAACAGGGGGGTCTTAGGTTTAGGCACCAACAGGGGGGTCTTAGGTTTAGGCACTAACAGGGGGGTCTAGGGGTTAGGGGTAGGTACAGGGAGGGTTACTTAGTAATTATTTTTTTTTAACGTTATTATACGTTTCAGTATTTAAACGAAAGATTAACGTTTTTACAATTGCCGATTTAATGCACATTGTTTAATGATTTATAACTTTAAAAAACATTAATTTTAAACGAAATACAGTACAATACATTTTTAAACGTTATCCATGCTTATCGCTAAAAACCCGGCGCCCTTTTTTCCCAGCGCCCCTTTTTAACGTACGCGTTTCTAGCTGTTCTGGCTGTTAGACAGCTCTAAACAGCCATTTCCTGTCTGTGAACATTGTTACATTGTGGCAGTTTGCCAGGAGTACCGCGGTATTCAGAGCCTCTAGTGGGAGTGGTTTCAGCACAAAATCAGTCACACAGCGCCCCCTGATGGTCTGTTAGTGAAAATCATTCTATTTCTCATGTAAAAGGGGGTATCAGCTACTGATTGGGATAAAGTTCAATTCTTGGTTGGAGTTTCTCTTTAAGTGGTGCCTATGTGGACAACTATAGATAGATCAGCAGAGCTGCCATGCAACTGGTATTATTGAACAGAAAATAAATATGGCCACCTCCATAGCCCTCTTTCTTCACATGTCCTTTTAAACAGAATCTCTGCAGTACTCCCAACATTTTAAACTTTATTTGCATGTTACAACAGCTAGTCAGATTCCAACCTAATCTATAAACAGATGGGCATTGTGCAGTACAGGAACCAAACCAGTGGCGGCGCTACACTGGGGCTTGCCCAGGCTTCAGCCCCAGCTGGCAACTTGCTAGCCCCTGTTAAAGCCCCCCCGCTGGCCGTGGCCACCGCAAGTCTGTTAGCCAGCCGCGCTAATAAGGGATTCGGGAGCCTGCTTTATTTCTCCCTCCCTCCTCCCTTCCTCTGAATGCCCCCAGCTGCTGTGAATGACGGTCTCCCCCCCCCGTAGGCAGTGTGTGCGGAGGAGAGCGGAGCGGTAGGTCCTCTTACCGCAATCCATGCTCACCGGCAACTAGTCTCCTGCTTCCTGTTTACCATGACGTCACAGGAAGCAGGAGACTAGTTGCCGGTGAGCATGGATTGCGGTAAGAGGACCTACCGCTCCGCTCTCCTCCGCACACACTGCCTACGGGGGGGACCGTCATTCACAGCAGGTGGGGGCATTCAGAAGAAGGGAGGGAGGGAGGAATAAAGTAGGCTCTCGCATTCCTTATTAGCGTGGCTGGCGCCTCGATCATTTTCTTCCTGTCTTCTCTCCCCAGGGCAATCTCCTCACACACAGGGCACCTTCCTCCCCACCCACGGGCATTCTCCCCCCTCCACTGACGACCCCCCTACCCACTGGCACCCTCTTCCCCACCCACTGGCACCCTCCTCCTACCCACTGAGACTATCCTCCTACCCACTGGCACCTTTCTCCTCCACCTAGTGTCACCCTCCTTTCCACCCACTGGCACCCTCCTCCTACCCACTGGCACCCTCCTCCTACCCACTGACACCCTCCTCCTACCCACTGGCACCCTCCTCCCCACCCAGTGGCACCCTCCTCCTCACACACAGGGCACCTTCCTCCCCACCCACGGGCATTCTCCCCCCTCCACTGACGACCCCCCTACCCACTGGCACCCTCTTCCCCACCCACTGGCACCCTCCTCCTACCCACTGAGACTATCCTCCTACCCACTGGCACCTTTCTCCTCCACCTAGTGTCACCCTCCTTTCCACCCACTGGCACCCTCCTCCTACCCACTGGCACCCTCCTCCTACCCACTGGCACCCTCCTCCCCACCCAGTGGCACCCTCCTCCCCACCCACAGGTACCCTCCTCCCCACCCAGTGTACCCCCAGCCCACCACCACCAGCCAGGCCTGAGCTGACCTGGGGCCCCCAGCCCACCACCACCAGCCAGGCCTGAGCTGCCCTGGGGCCCCCAGCCCACCACCACCAGCCAGGCCTGAGCTGCCCTGGGGCCCCCAGCCCACCACCACCAGCCAGGCCTGAGCTGCCCTGGGGCCCCCAGCCCACCACCACCAGCCAGGCCTGAGCTGCCCTGGGGCCCCCAGCCCACCACCACTAGCCAGGCCTGAGCTTCCCTGGGACCCCAGCCCACCAGCCACGCAGGCATGAGGCCTCCAGCCCACCACCAGTCAGGCTTGAGGTGCCCTGGGGCCCCCAGCCCACCACCACAACCAGCCTGACTACATATACTGGGGACAGCTATACACCTGGCTACCTATGCTGGGGACACTGTCTGTCTGTCATTATGTGCATTTACTGGTGAAAAGTTGTCTCTTATGTGCATTTACTGGGGAAATGCTGTCTGTCATGTGCATTAACTGGTGAAAAGCTGTCCCTTATGTGCATTTACTGCGGAAACGCAGTCTGTCATTATGTGAATTAACTGGTGAAAAGCTGTCTCTTATGTGCATTTAATGGGGAAACTGTCTGTCATTACATGCATTAACTGGTGAAAAGCTGTCTCTTATGTGCATTTAATGGGGAAACTGTCTGTCATTACATGCATTAACTGGTGAAAAGCAGGCTCTTATGTGCATTTAATGGGGAAACTGTCATTACATGCATTAACTGGTGAAAAGCTGTCTCTTATGTGCATTTAATGGGGAAACTGTCTGTCATTACATGCATTAACTGGTGAAAAGCAGGCTCTTATGTGCATTTAATGGGGAAACTGTCATTACATGCATTAACTGGTGAAAAGCAGGCTCTTATGTGCATTTAATGGGGAAACTGTCTGTCATTACGCGCATTAACTGGTGAAAAGCTGTCCCTTTATGTGCATTTACTGCAGAAACGCAGTCTGTCATTATGTGCATTAACTGGTGAAAAGCTGTCTCTTATGTGCATTTAATGAGGAAACGCTGTCTGTCATTACGTGCATTAACTGCTGAAAAGCTGATTCTTATGTGCATTTACTGGTGAAAGGCTACCTGTCATTATGTGCGTTTACTTCATTTTTTTTTCATGTAACTACGTTAGCTGGTACACCTACATTACAGTTAGCCCCGCCCACATGACATCATGACCACGCCCAAATTTTCGCCGCTTCGCGCGCCGCAAATTCCCCCCCCCCCCCCCCAAGCCCAGGCTGCCAGCCCTCGTGCCCCCTTTGAGCCCCCCCAAAAATCTGAAGCTGGAGCCGCCACTGAACCAAACTGATTTTATTTAATTGGTTAAAGCCAGATGAGACAAGTAAAAGGTGACTTCTGATTGGCTGCTGCGCTCTGCATACTGCTCATTGCTCTTGTGAACTGGGCAGATACAGTGGTGTCTTATGGAAATCTGCAACTATTCCAATTCCAATTTTTTTTTTCTTCCAGGGGTATCTAAATCCATTCTCGCTGCAGCTGGACCCGCAGTACAGACAGAATGCACACGTTTGGGTATTTAGTATTTACCACATCAATTCCTCTTTTTTTTTTTTTTTTTTTTTTTTTTTGCACTGTAAATATTATTCTAAACCGCATCTCACTATATCATGTATTTATTGCCAAATAAGCAGCAGTATATTTATAGGTAGGGATGGTCGGAAATGCTGATTTCTGAATCTGCAGAAATTCTCATTTCCGACCATGCCGATTCCGATGCTGATCATTGTCTGCAGAAGTGTCTGAATCGCACACCTGAAACAAGCATGCAGCTAACCTTGTCAGATTTTTTTGTTTGTGGAAGGTGATCAGCAGGCAGCTGGTTTTTAAGGGCTCTTTTACACGTAGACAACTGTAGTGAGAGGTATATGGAGCCAATACCAGTTGCCTGGCAGCCTTACTGATCTATTTGGCTGCAGTAGTGTCTGAATAACACCAGAAACAAGCATGCAGCTAATCTTGTCAGATCTGACAATAATGTCAAACACCGGATATGCTGCATGCTTGTTCAGGGTCTGTGACTGCCCAGCAACTGGTATTGCTTAAGGTAATGAATATGGCAGTCTCCATATCCCTCTCACTTCAGTTGTCTTTTTTGAGTTGCGTTCAGTTGTACCTCATTTGCCAAAATGGAACGCGATGCAACATATTGAGTGTAAAATGGCCCTTAAAGAGACTCTGAAGGCACTTAAACGACTTCTTTACCTTTTATTTGTTAGATATGTTTGCCCCTGTTAAAACGGCGCTATCCCGTTGCAGAACGAGGATTTTTTTACTCCCAAATCCCCTGTGCAAAATCCGCAACTTTCTTGGTTGTGGATTTTGCTGCCCAGGGAGGCAGAGCTTTCGGCTGTAGCTCTGCCTCCATGTGCGTCAATCAGCGCGTATCTCCGCCTCTACCCCGCCCCTCTCAATGAAAGAAGACTGAGAGGGGCGGGTGGAGGCGCCGATGCGCACTGATGGACATGAGTAGAGGCAGAGCTGCAGCCAAAAGCTCTGCCTCTCAAGGAAGCGCTCCCCACACAGTGTGCCCCAGGGGATTTGGGGTTTAACCTCCTTGGCGGTATGGACGAGTATACACGTCCATTACCGCCGGAGGTCGCCGCTCAGGCCCTGCTGGGCTGATTTGCGCCAAATAAAAAGCAGCACACGCAGCCGGCACTTTGCCAGCCGCGTGTGCTGCCTGATCGCCGCCGCTCTGCGGCAATCCGCCGTGAGCAGCGGCGAAAGAGGGTCCCCCCCAGCCGCCTGAGCCCTGCGCAGCCGGAACAAATAGTTCCGGCCAGCGCTAAGGGCTGGATCGGAGGCGGCTGACGTCAGGACGTCGGCTGACGTCCATGACGTCACTCCGCTCGTCGCTATGGCGACGAGGGAAGCAAAACAAGGAAGGCCGCTCATTGCGGCCTTCCTTGTTTATTCTGGGCGCCGGAGGCGATCGGGAGAACGCCTCCGGAGCGCCCTCTAGTGGGCTTTCATGCAGCCAACTTTCAGTTGGCTGCATGAAATCGTTCTTTTTTTATAAAAAAAAAAACCCTCCCGCAGCCTCCCTGGCGATTTTAATAGAACGCCAGGTAAGGTTAAAAAACCCTTGTTCTGCCGCGGGATAACGGCGTTTTAACAGGAGCAAACATGCCTAACATAAATAAAAGGTAAAAAGCCATTTTTAAATTGGCTTCTCTTTGGAGTCTCTTTAAAGTAAATAAATATGGCAGTCTGCATATCCCTCACTTCATGTCCTCTTTAATTGTCAAAAGCACTTGTTAGAAAGGATCTATTCAAAGTTGTCAGCTAACCTGTTGACTTACATGCGACTAGTCTGGCAGTTGGACTGTGCTGCTTCCATTTAGGGAATGCTTTTGAAAATGAAATCTGAGAATCCTCCGTGGACTAGTTCAGAACCTATGGGTAAGATGTTCCGTGTTAAAAATTCTAATACATACTGTGGTAGCAGGAAAAGGGTGCAGGCGGCTAATGGACGATTTGAGCGCCGCCATAGACGCTAATGCATTTATCGGTAATACGGTGCCCAAAGCAGGGAAGTTAACATCTTTAAAGTGTTAGTTTTAGAAAACTTGCAAAATTATAGTTTTTGTCATATTTTATGTACAGATTTTACGTTATCAAAAATGTTATTTCTATGTTTGTAAGGGTGTTTGTTCTCCTCTTCTGAACATTATAAGTGGGTGGTTAGTAGCAAAGACTGGGGTGACTGGCATCTCTACCAGAAGAAGACATGGCCAGATGCCAACTCCTTCAATGGAAATTGGGGGATCTGTGCGACCAGAGGCAGCAAAACTGCCAGCTTCAGCTTCTGGAGGGGTAGGGGGGGAGAAGGGGGGGGAGAAGGGGAGCTCGGCACAGGGAGGTGTTAACCACCTCCTGTGCATGCCCATGTGTGCGAGTATTGTAGGGGTGAGGAGGGAGAGCAGACAATTTCCCACCTGAATATTATATGACCTCATCTGATTTGTAATGAATCCGAATCAGTTTATTCGCCAGGCACGACAAGGTCAAGATCATTTTATTCGCCAGGCACGACAAGGTCATGCAACCGTGGCATGACGTTAACTGGACCTAAGTTGTCCCACAGCAGTGTCCAAATGGTCTGGGTATAAATAAAGAAGGGTTTTGTTCTATCCTATGGATCTTATGAATCAAAAGGAAGTCTTCTATAGCTAAGGAAATGTAAAAAATAAAATAAATTCTTGTTTCCTAAGTCTCAGGTGGACTCAAAAAAGATGGAGTTGTTGTGACTGCTGCTGGTGATCTAGACTGCGAAATAATCATCCATTTGATCAATGTAACTCCAGCCACCATTATATCATCTGTGAAGAAAGCTCTGAAGATCTGCGACCAACACAAACTGACCATTGTTACTTTCCCAGCCATCGGAACAGGTAAGAAGGGCCTCCAGCATGCTTACAACAGTGTGAAAAAGTACCTGTCCCCTTGTTTCCCTGTGCTTTTGGAAATGACACCAAATGATATTTAACTACTTGAGGACCACAGTCTTTCTACCTGTAACGATTGAGGAATTATCTCCGTGGTCAGCGCACAAGATGTGCACTGACACTGCGGAAATCCTCCACAAATGCCTGAATAACAGAACCCAGCTGTGGTGCAGTGCACCTGTAGAGGGAGAATTCCCACCGGCAGTGGCTAGTGAAAGAGAGTGAGCACAGAGACAGAATGTATGTATGTCCACCAATCTAGTTGCCACCTGGCGACGGTGAACACACAACAGCGAAGACCAATTGGGAAGCAATCGCAAGAATGGCGATTGCTAATAGCGACACAAGACTGAGCAAAGACAGAGCATAGAGGTGGCAAGAAAGACACAGAAAACAATGATCAGAACGCCAAAGAAAATAACGCGCTATCTAAACGCGGTCGCCGCAGGAGCGCAACAGCGACAAAACACGTTAATGGCGCGGTCTCCGCACGAGAAGCGCAACAGAGACAAAACACACCAACCCTATCTAACAAATGAACCCAGAAACACAAACAAATAACAAACGCTTGCGAATCGGTTGCCTTACCTCAGGCAACAGCAAGCGTTTGCTCCGGACAAACAAACAGGAATAAGTCAGATTGGATCCACTGCTCTTCCGCAAGAGCGAGTGCGATCTGTACACAGGAACAGGACTGAAAGAATCCACTGCTCTTCCGCAAGAGCGAGTGCGATCCGTACAACAAGACAGACAGGAGTAACCAGCAACCGCAGCCGAGGTTAAGCTCCAAGACAGAATACAGAGAGATCCACCGCCTCTAACGCTAGGGCAAATGCGATCCAAACAGACAGAACGATTCACTACCGCCAACCGCTGGCGACAGTGCAATCGCAAGGACAAGGCAAGACAGAATAGGCAGTACAAATATTAACACAAACCTGACTGCACTAAATAGGAATGCAAGGAGCACTCCCCAAGGATTACTACTCTAAGCTAGCAATAATAGCCTGCAATGAGCAGAGGGCTGAGACTCCAGGCAAGTTAGCAGGAACAAACCTTCATGACCAGCAGGGAATTCTGGGAGGCAATGGTATTTATACTGCAAGCCATCAAAGGAAGCATCTAAGCAATTTGCATGACAAGTGGATGCAAATTCCTCACCAGAACAGCAACTCTGAAAGGTGCAGAGTGAAGACAGGTCTCTTTTTCCAGAGACCTGCAGCACTCAGACCTAAAAAATGGTCAAAAAGCTGTCTGCCTGTGCAGACAGCAGAGCAGATCATTACACTACCCCTTAAGGACCAGAGCCTTTTTTCCCATTCAGACCACTGCAGATTTAACGATTTATTGCTCGGTCATACAACCTACCATCTAAATGAATTTTACCTCCTTTTCTTGTCACTAATACAGCTTTCTTTTGGTGCTATTTCATTGCTGCTGCGATTTTTAGTTTTTATTATATTCATCAAAAAAGACATGAATTTTGTCAAAAAAATGATTTTTTTTTAACTTTGTGATAAAATTTGTCAAAGTAAAATTTCTTTATACATTTTTGTCCAAATTTATTGTGCTACATGTCTTTGATTTAAAAAAAACAAAAAAAAAACATTCAGTGTATATTTATTGGTTTGGGTAAAAGTTATAGCGTTTACAAACTATCGTGCCAAAAGTGAATTTTCCCATTTTGAAGCATCTCTGACTTTTCTGAGCACCTGTCATGTTTCATGAGGTGCTAAAATTCCAGGATAGTATAAATACCCCCCAAATGACCCCATTTTGGAAAGAAGACATCCCAAAGTATTCACTGAGAGGCATGGTGAGTTCAAAGATTTATTTTTTTGTCACAAGTTAGCGGAAAATGACACTTTGAGACCAAAAAAAAAAAGTTTCCATTTCTGCTAACTTGTGACAAAAAAAAAAAATGAAATCTGCCACGGTCTCACCATGCCCCTCTCTGAATACCTTGAAGTGTCTACTTTCCAAAATGGGGTCATTTGTGGGGTGTGTTTACTGTCCTGGCATTTTGGGAGGTGCTAAATTGTAAGCACCCCTGTAAAGCCTAAAGGTGCTCATTGGACTTTGGGCCCCTTAGCACAGTTAGGCTGCAAAAAAGTGCCACACATGTGGTATTGCCGTACTCAGGAGAAGTAGTATAATGTGTTTTGGGGTGTATTTTTACACATACCCATGCTGGGTGGGAGAAATATCTCTGTAAATGACAATGTTTTGATTTTTTTTTTACACACAATTGTTGATTTACAGAGATATTTCTCCCACCCAGCATGGGGATGTGTACAAATACACCCCAAAACACATTATACTACTCCTGAGTACAGAGATACCACATGTGTGGCACTTTTTTGCACCCTAACTGCGCTAAGGGGCCCAAAGTCCAATGAGTACCTTTAGGATTTCACAGGTCGTTTTGAGACATTTGGTTTCAAGACTACGCCTTAGGGATGCTCGCTGGATTCCACGGAATTGTTAATTCTGTGATTCCGGCCGGAATTAGATCAATTCCGATCCGGCAGTCGGAACGGAACTGTTAAACCTCTCAAACGAAATTCCGCTGAAATTTTTTAGTTCCGTGGCATTTTCTGGAAAAACACTAAATCCCTCCTCCTCCTCCTCCTCCTCCTCCTCCTCCTCCTCCTCCTCCTCGCATGGTTAAGGATTTGTACTTTTTCAAAAGCCAGCTTACATACCTTGGCCGGGATTTGAACCCAGGTCTCAGTGTGTAGTAGGTATCTGACTTACCCCCTAGACCACCAACCACACTACATACTAAAGCCGGCCTAGCATGTACCATTATGATCAATCCAATAGAAAAAGTAGCATGATTAAGGATTTGTACTTTTTCACAAGCCAGCTCTATATTCAAGCAGCTATTCTTTCTCATTCACGGTGATCTTCATACCTTCCTTGACTTGGGATCTTACCAATTCTTTCCACACACTTTTTTTTCCTTTGTCACACTATTTTCACTCAGTTTCTGTGACCCTATATACAGGATTGCTTCCTGGTCTCTATTAGTTTTTTTTGACAGTTTTTTTTAACTGTGAAGTTGTATTTACAGCGTTATTATTGCACTTTAATATGTTCACATCAGCATTAGAGATGTCGCGAACCTCCGAATTTCAGTTCGCGAACCCAGTTCGCGAACTTTCTTGGACGGTTCGGTTCACGCAAACTTTAGCGAACCGCAATAGGCTTCAACGGGGAGGCGAACTTAAAACATTTAAAACATTTCTGCTGACTAGAAGTCCCAGGAAAAATTCTGGATTTAATACTAAGCAGTATTTTAAGGTCAGAAATCTCATTGAATGTTCAACTGCAGGCCTACACTGCTTTACAACATCAGGAAGTGTAATCCCTCTCTCCCTCCTCCCTTCTCCCTTGTCTTCCAGGGAATTGTAGTATGTAGTATTTCAAAAGCCAGCTTACATACCTTGGGCGGGAATTGAACCCAGGTCTGAGTGCATGGTAGGTAGCTCACTTCACCACTTTACCACCACCAACACTACATGCTGAAGCCAGCCTTACTATGCACTGCATGCGCTTTTGGATATACAGTAGCTGCATCTAGTTATGGATATATTATGTATATTATGGTTAAGGGCTCTGCCTCTGACACAGGAGACCTGGGTTCGAATCTCGGCTCTGCCTGTTCAGTAAGCCAGCACCTATTCAGTAGGAGTCCTTAGGCAAGTCTCCCCAACACTGCTACTGCCTATAGAGCGCGTCCTAGTGGCTGCAGCTCTGGCGCTTTGAGTCCGCCAGGAGAAAAGCGCGATATAAATGTTCTGTGTTTTGTTGTTGATGTATGCACAAATTCATTTGCTTAACATCTATGCACCACACACATTGACCAATTACGGTTTTCCTTGATGTGGATGTATTTTCAGGAACCCTATTGTTTTTCTTGGCCAATGTGGTGCATATTTTAACATTGATCATTGATTGGACAGTTTTTGAGACTTTGTACACTACTAGATGTATGTATGCATGTATGTATGTATATATAAGTATGTATGCATGTATGTATGTATGTATGTATATATAAATAAGTATGTATGCATGTATGTATGTATATATAAATATGTATGTATGTATGTATGTATGTATGTATGTATATATAAATATGTATGTATGTATGTATGTATATATAAATATGTATGTATGTATGTATGTATATATAAATATGTATGTGTGTATATATATATGTATGTATATGTATATATAAATATGTATGTATATGTATGTATGTGTGTGTGTGTGTGTGTGTGTGTGTGTGTGTGTATGTATATATAAATATGTATGTATGTGTGTATGTATGTATGTATGTATGTGTGTGTGTGTGTGTGTGTGTGTGTGTGTGTGTGTGTGTGTGTGTGTGTGTGTGTGTATTATATATATTATTTTTATTATTATTCTGCTTGCCCAGCATTCATGCACTACACACTTTGACCAATCACGGTAATTATTTCCCTGAGGTGAATATTTTTTCAGGGACAGTGTTTCTCTATTGTTTACTCGATCAATGTGGTGCGTAACTGAGTATTATTTAGATGTGTCCTAAGGACTTCTTTGATGGATGCAGTGGTCCACGGGCCAACATTTGCTTTTAATTGCATTTAAATATTGTAGTTTTTAGTTTGTATCAACTGAGGACAGGGAGAGATAAAATACATGAACTATTGACTTCTTTTTTTTATAACTCTGGAACACTTAATAGGCTGTCACTTAGAGACAGTCAAACTTTCAGCCTTCTTCATAAATGTTTAACTATATATAATAAAAAAAAAAACCTGGGATACTTAGTCATTTTTACGAGTAGGAGGATAAATATAAATATATCTCATCAGTTTATTTTTAGCTTGGGTTCACTGTAAGTATTTTGGTTTTCAATTGTAAAACTGCTTTCAGTGAAAAATGTTTCATACTTGGGAATAGCAAAAAATCTAAAATATGAAAAATGAGGATGCATATGTTCTATAACATTCAGCAACTTTGTTTCCCTGCAGGTACAGCTTCAGGTTCCCCAGCTGACACTATCCCAGCTATGTTGGACGGAATTGTTAAGTACTTAGCGGAAACACAAAATACAACCCTTCGAGTTGTGGAAATAGTTGTACTTCTTTCTAACCTTTTCAAGAAATGCCGAACAGCTTTTCTAAATAAGAAGGCACAGATGCAGGTAATTTTTTTTTAATAATTTTGAGTTCACCCGAATATAAAATATCACAGACTTATAGGGAACCTTAGAGGGAAGTATTAGGGCCCATTTATACTTGGGGATTCCTCCACCTCCATGAGGGCCTTGGGCTTTCAAGTTGTCGTCCGGGATCTGGCACAGTCGTGGTCTTCTGCATGGCCGGGTCATGCACATGCACTCCCGTGGCTAGGCCCATTGCGCACCTGCGCACCCTGCAAGGGATACAGCTGCAGGGAGGCCCAGAAGCCATAGGGGGCCTCGTAGGGGAAGAAGTTTCTTTTTCCTGTCCTGAGACTGACTACTAAGGGCAGGGAGAGAGAAAAAGCTTTCTGTTCTCTGCACAATTGTTCTGACTGCATCTGCTTAGCCATTGAAAATGAATCATACAAAGTTTGGCAGACCGATTTGTAGACAGTCCCTATTCAGTGTGCAGCACAGTCTTGTGTACAACGCACTGCCACTGCCTCTCCACTTTCCTCCAATTTTCACCAGTCATTTTCGATTTTAAGAATTCTTTTGTGAAAAATGGCTTGTGTATGTGTTTTTGTGAAATGTTAAAAATCATTTTCACCACAAAAAGGGCAAAAAACACACACCATTTTTTACCATGAAACCGTGAAAAAAACTTTTTTTTTTTTTAATGGGATTTTTGCTAAACAATTTTAACGTTATTTTAACAAAAATGATTGAGAAAAGCCAGTTGCCATTTTTGCTCATCGTCACTGAATCAAAGTACAAGGATTGATCAACACACTGGACTTGGTTGCAAGCCAAATTTATTCCAAAATCATTTGCTGAAGTTGGATGAATAGCGATTATTTTTCACATGCTGTGCTTGGTGCTGACATCACTGAGGGGACAGCTACACGAGGGATCAGCTATTGTACGGTTTCTGTCATTTAAGGGTCTGTCATCAGTGTGAGGGTCTATCATTGAATGGATCTGTATCAGAGAGGTCTGTCACCCGTCACTGAAGGGTCTGTTACCAAGTGGTTTGTACTGAGACTGAAGTCTGCCAATGAGGGGTCTGCCACTGGAAGTCTGAAACAGAAGAAAGTCAGCAATGAGCCTGTCATTGAGTGACCAGTCACTGGCAGAGCTGATACTTAAAGGGGTCTGATAAAAGGGAATCGTCTGAGGTCTGGAATTACCTCTGTATCAGAACAGGAAATACCATGTGTACCATAAATAAATAGGCACTCCATGTAAACTGGGTGTATGCAATTGTTCTTCTGATAGCTGAGCAGCAGGTCAGATTACAGAGCAGTACAGAGAAATGAAATCTGGTATTTAGCATTTGGATCTTGTGGCAGCAGATCAGCTGTCCTCTTCCTCTATTTTCTCTATTGCCATATACCCCCAGTATCCCCATTGTGTTTTGGTCATGATTAGGACATAGGACCCCATTGCTGCAAGGCTAGAATGCTTTCTTTTATCCACTATCAATCTCCATTCCTCCCTTCTCTTGCTGTCTCCCCTTAACCTCCTCCTTCCCTCCCAGTCTCTAATCTTTCCCTCATTCCCTCTTGATAACTTAATCGCTAAAAGAATTCTATTAGTATGTCACCCTAATTATTATAAGTATTTATCTAGCATACTCATAGTTAGAGTTGGGCCGAACGGTTCGCCGGCGAACGGGGTTCGCGCGAACTTAGGTGGTTCGCGTGCGGGTACCGCACGCGAACCTTTTGCGGAAGAAGTTCGGTTCGCCCCATAATGCACCTGAGGGTCAACTTTGACCCTCTACATCACAGTCAGCAGGCCCAGTGTAGCCAATTAGGCTACACTAGCCCCTGGAGCCCCACCCCCCCTTATATAAGGCAGGCAGCGGCGGCCATTACGGCCACTCGTGTGCCTGCATTAGTCAGAGTAGGGCGAGCTGCTGCAGACTGTCTCTCAGGGAAAGATTAGTTAGGCTTAACTTCTTCCTGGCTGCATACCTGTTCTGTTCAGTGAGCCCTCAGCCCACTGCATACCTGTACTGTGATCCTGCCACTGCATAGCTGTTCAGT
The DNA here is from genome assembly GCF_040937935.1 of Hyperolius riggenbachi. NCBI lineage: Eukaryota > Metazoa > Chordata > Amphibia > Anura > Hyperoliidae > Hyperolius > Hyperolius riggenbachi. The sequence continues at coordinate 292,325,436 of NC_090652.1, forward strand.
GATCCTGCCACAGCATACCTGTTCTGTTCAGTGAGCCCTCAGCCCACTGCATACCTGTACTGTGATCCTGCCACTGCATAGCTGTTCAGTGATCCTGCCACAGCATACCTGTTCTGTTCAGTGAGCCCTCAGCCCACTGCATACCTGTACTGTGATCCTGCCACTGCATACCTGTTCAGTGATCCTGCCACAGCATACCTGTTCTGTTCAGTGAGCCCTCAGCCCACTGCATACCTGTACTGTGATACTGCCACTGCATAGCTGTTCAGTGATCCTGCCACAGCATACCTGTTCTGTTCAGTGAGCCCCCAGCCCACTGCATACCTGTACTGTGATCCTGCCACTGCATACCTGTTCAGTGATCCTGCCACAGCATACCTGTTCTGTTCAGTGAGCCCTCAGCCCACTGCATACCTGTACTGTGATCCTGCCACTGCATACCTGTACTGTGATCCTGCCACTGCATAGCTGTTCAGTGATCCTGCCACAGCATACCTGTTCTGTTCAGTGAGCCCTCAGCCCACTGCATACCTGTACTGTGATCCTGCCACTGCATACCTGTTCAGTGATCCTGCCACAGCATACCTGTTCTGTTCAGTGAGCCCTCAGCCCACTGCATACCTGTACTGTGATCCTGCCACTGCATAGCTGTTCAGTGATCCTGCCACAGCATACCTGTTCTGTTCAGTGAGCCCCCAGCCCACTGCATACCTGTACTGTGATCCTGCCACTGCATACCTGTTCAGTGATCCTGCCACAGCATACCTGTTCTGTTCAGTGAGCCCTCAGCCCACTGCATACCTGTACTGTGATCCTGCCACTGCATACCTGTTCAGTGATCCTGCCACAGCATACCTGTTCTGTTCAGTGAGCCCTCAGCCCACTGCATACCTGTACTGTGATCCTGCCACTGCATAGCTGTTCAGTGATCCTGCCACAGCATACCTGTTCTGTTCAGTGAGCCCCCAGCCCACTGCATACCTGTACTGTGATCCTGCCACTGCATACCTGTTCAGTGATCCTGCCACAGCATACCTGTTCTGTTCAGTGAGCCCTCAGCCCACTGCATACCTGTACTGTGATCCTGCCACTGCATACCTGTTCAGTGATCCTGCCACAGCATACCTGTTCTGTTCAGTGAGCCCTCAGCCCACTGCATACCTGTACTGTGATCCTGCCACTGCATAGCTGTTCAGTGATCCTGCCACAGCATACCTGTTCTGTTCAGTGAGCCCTCAGCCCACTGCATACCTGTACTGTGATCCTGCCACTGCATACCTGTTCAGTGATCCTGCCACAGCATACCTGTTCTGTTCAGTGAGCCCTCAGCCCACTGCATACCTGTACTGTGATCCTGCCACTGCATAGCTGTTCAGTGATCCTGCCACAGCATACCTGTTCTGTTCAGTGAGCCCCCAGCCCACTGCATACCTGTACTGTGATCCTGCCACTGCATACCTGTTCAGTGATCCTGCCACAGCATACCTGTTCTGTTCAGTGAGCCCTCAGCCCACTGCATACCTGTACTGTGATCCTGCCACTGCATACCTGTTCAGTGATCCTGCCACAGCATACCTGTTCTGTTCAGTGAGCCCTCAGCCCACTGCATACCTGTACTGTGATCCTGCCACTGCATAGCTGTTCAGTGATCCTGCCACAGCATACCTGTTCTGTTCAGTGAGCCCTCAGCCCACTGCATACCTGTACTGTGATCCTGCCACTGCATACCTGTTCAGTGATCCTGCCACTGTATACCTGTTCTGTGAACCCGCCACTGTATACCTGTTCTGTTCAGTGGACCCGCCACTGTATACCTGTTCTGTGAACCCGCCACTGTATACCTGTTCTGTTCAGTGGACCCGCCACTGTATACCTGTTCTGTGAACCCGCCACTGTATACCTGTTCTGTTCAGTGGACCCGCCACTGTATACCTGTTCTGTGAACCCGCCACTGTATACCTGTTCTGTTCAGTGGACCTGCCACTGTATACCTGTTTAGTGAACACGCCACTGCATACCTGTTGTGTTCAGTGAACCTGCCACTGCATACCTGTTCTGTGAACCCGCCACTGTATACCTGTTCTGTTCAGTGGACCCGCCACTGTATACCTGTTCTGTGAACCCGCCACTGTATACCTGTTCTGTTCAGTGGACCTGCCACTGTATACCTGTTTAGTGAACACGCCACTGCATACCTGTTGTGTTCAGTGAACCTGCCACTGCATACCTGTTCTGTGAACCCGCCACTGTATACCTGTTCTGTTCAGTGGACCCGCCACTGTATACCTGTTCTGTTCAGTGGACCTGCCACTGTATACCTGTTCTGTTCAGTGGACCTGCCACTGTATACCTGTTTAGTGAACACGCCACTGCATACCTGTTGTGTTCAGTGAACCCGCCACTGTATACCTGTACTGTTCAGTGAACCCACCGCATCAGTGCGCATACCTGTGCAGTTAAGTGAACCCACCTACCTACGTGAGTGCACGCAGTGTGATATACCACTCCGTGCATACCCGATATGGACAAAACAGGTAGAGGAAGAGGAAGAGGTAGTGGCAGAGGCAGAGGAAGGCCACCCGGCAGGTCTGCGCGAGGTCGTGTAAATGTAATTTCGTGTGGACCTGGCCCACAGTACAGTGCTCGGAAGAAGGCACGTCCCATCACCTCCCAAGATTGTCAGGACGTGGTTGAGTATTTAGCGACACAGAACACCTCATCTTGCTCAGCCACCAGCGCTACTACTAGCACCACTTCCGCTGCATTTGACACTTCGCAAGAATTATTTAGTGGTGGTGAAATCACTGATGCACAGCCATTGTTACAGCCAGATGAATTTTCACCAGCTCATATGTCTGCGTTACGCGACAACACTATGGATGTAACGTGTAAGGAGGATGAAGGACCTACACATTTGGATTTTTCTGAGGCAAGCGAAGCTGGGCAGGATGATTACGATGATGACGATGATAGGGATCCTCTGTATGTTCCCAATAGAGGAGATGAAGAGGGGGACAGTTCAGAGGGGGAGTCAGAGAGTAGTAGGAGGATAGAAGTTGCTGAAAGAAGCTGGGGCAGCTCTTCGTCAGAAACAGCTGGTGGCAGAGTCCGGCACCATGTATCGCCAGATTCGCCACCTATGTACAGCCAGCCAACTTGCCCTTCAGCATCAGCTGCTGAGGTGCCCACATCCCAGGGTGGCTCAGCGGTGTGGAAATTTTTTAATGTGTGTGCCTCAGATCGGACCAAAGCCATCTGTTCGCTCTGCCAACAAAAATTGAGCCGTGGAAAGGCCAACACTCACGTAGGGACAAGTGCCTTACGAAGGCACCTGCAGAAAAGGCACAAACAGCAATGGGATGGCCACCTGAGCAAAAGCAGCAGCAGCACACAAAAGCAAAGTCACCCTCCTTCTCCTCTTCCTCCTTCAGGTGCATCATCTGCTTATGCCGCTCTCTCCCTTGCACCTTCACAGGCACCCTCCTCCACTCCGCCTCTGCCCTTGAGCGGTTCCTGCTCCTCTGCCCACAGCAGCAGTCAGGTGTCCGTGAAGGAAATGTTTGAGCGGAAGAAGCCACTTTTGGCCAGTCACCCCCTTGCCCGGCGTCTGACAGCTGGCGTGGCGGAACTGTTAGCTCGCCAGCTGTTACCATACCGGCTGGTGGACTCTGAGGCCTTCCGTAAATTTGTGGCCATCGGAACACCGCAGTGGAAGATGCCAGGCCGCACTTATTTTTCCAGAAAGGCCATACCCCAACTGCACCGTGAAGTTGAGAGGCAAGTGGTGTCATCTCTTGCGAAGAGCGTTGGGTCAAGGGTACACCTGACCACGGATGCCTGGTCTGCTAAGCACGGGCAGGGCCGCTACATTACCTACACAGCCCATTGGGTGAACCTGGTGGTGAACGATGGCAAGCAGAAAGCGGCGGACCAAATTGTGACACCTCCACGGCTTGCAGGCAGGCCTCCTGCCACCTCCTCTCCTCCTGCTACATGCTCTTCGCTGTCCTCCTCCTCCTCCTTGGCTGAGTGGCAGTTCTCCTCTCCAGCTACACAGCCCCAGCTCCGCAGGGCCTATGCTGCATGCCAGGTACGACGGTGTCACGCCATCTTAGACATGGCTTGTCTCAAAGCGGAGAGTCACACTGGAGCAGCTCTCCTGGCTGCTCTTAAGAAACAGGTGGATGAGTGGCTGACCCCGCACCACCTGGAGATAGGCAACGTGGTGTGCGACAACGGCAGCAATCTGCTTGCCGCTTTGCATATGGGGAAGCTGACACACATACCCTGCATGGCACATGTCATGAATCTGGTGGTTCAAAGATTTGTGGCAAAGTACCCTGGCTTAGCGGATGTCCTGAAGCAGGCCAGGAAGTTCTGTGGGCATTTGAGGCGCTCTTACACAGCCATGGCACGATTTGCAGAAATTCAGCGTAAAAACAACATGCCGGTGAGACGCCTCATTTGCGATAGCCCCACTCGCTGGAACTCGACCCTCCTCATGTTCTCCCGCCTGCTAGAACAGAAGAAAGCCGTCACCCAGTACCTCTACAACTGGAGTAGAACGAAACAGTCTGGGAAGATGGGGATGTTCTGGCCCGACAACTGGACAATGATGAAAAATGCATGCAGGCTCATGCGGCCGTTTGAGGAGGTGACCAACCTGGTGAGCCGCAGTGAGGGCACCATCAGCGACTTAATTCCCTACGCGTACTTCTTGGAGCGTGCTGTGCGTAGAGTGGCGGATGAAGCTGCGAATGAGCGTGACCAGGAACCGTTACGGCAGGAACAGGCATGGGACCAATTTTCATCAGACCCAGCTGTTTCCTCAACACCTGCGGCAGCACAGAGGGGGGAGGAGGAGGAAGAAGAGAGGTCATGTGCAGAAGATGAGTCAGACTCAGAGGATGATGAGCAAGGTGTTTCTTTGGGGGAGGAGGAGGAGGAGGAGGGGACAGCGGCAGGAGAACAACCGCAGCAGGCGTCGCAGGGGGCTTGTGCTGCGCAACCTTCCCGTGGTATTGTTCGCGGCTGGGGGGAGGAGGTTGACTTACCTGACGTCACTGAGGAAGAGCAAGAGGAGATGGAGGGTACTGGATCCGACTTTGTGCAGATGTCGTCTTTTATGCTGTCCTGCCTGTTGAGGGACCCCCGTATAAAAAACCTCAAGGGGAATGAGCTGTACTGGGTGGCCACACTACTAGACCCTCGGTACAGGCACAAAGTGGCGGACCTGTTACCAACTCACCGGAAGGTGGAAAGGATGCAGCACATGCAGAACCAGCTGTCAACTATGCTTTACAATGCCTTTAAGGGTGATGTGACGGCACAACGCCAGCAAGGTACCACTGCCACTAATCCTCCTCCCGTGTCCACGCAGTCAAAGACAGGACGCTCCAGCGATCTCATGGTGATGTCGGACATGCGGACGTTCTTTAGTCCAACGCCTCGCCGTAGCCCTTCCGGATCCACCCTCCACCAACGCCTGGAACGGCAGGTAGCCGACTACCTGGCCTTAAGTGTGGATGTAGACACTGCTGTGAACAGCGATGAGGAACCCTTGAACTACTGGGTGCGCAGGCTTGACCTGTGGCCAGAGCTGTCCCAATTTGCCATCCAACTTCTCTCCTGCCCTGCCGCAAGCGTCCTCTCAGAAAGGACCTTCAGCGCAGCTGGAGGCATTGTCACAGAGAAGAGAAGTCGCCTAAGTCACAAAAGTGTTAAGTACCTCACCTTTATAAAAATGAATGAGGCATGGATCCCGGAGGGCTGCTGCCCGCCCCAAGACTAAGTCAGTCCCCGCACATACAGCATCTCTGCCTGCACGCCGTGTGACTGGCTGCCTGGCCTGCCCCAAGAAGACTAAGTCGCTCCCAGTCCCTCCACACAGCATGTCTGCCTGCAGGCCGCTTCACTACCTTCTCCGCCACCACCAACAGGGTCCGGGACTCCAGGCGGATTGCTGAATTTTTTAGGCCGCTGCTAGCAGCGGCCGCTGTAATAATTTTTCGGGTGCGTGTACATGACTGCCTAATTTTTCTGGCTGCACTGCGGGCAGCTGCAACAACAAAAGAAAAGGCATGAACATGCGCCCATTCCCCTTCGTGATCATTACCTTGCCGTGGTGAAGGGGCTTGCGTATCACAATGGAGCAATGACCGGCGCCTAGATGAGTGTCTCGGGGGGCACACCCACGATAATAAGGTCGTTGCCTCATTGTGGTCAGACCAAATTTGATCAGCTGGACAGTCACTGTTCTGTCATTCAGCTACATCAGCCAGGTGACTGACCATATGGGCTGTAAAGCCACCAAAACCTGCACTCTCGCCATGGTGCGCACCAGTCCAGCACGGCCGTCACTACACAAACAGCTGTTTGCGGTGCGTTACACGATGAGTTTGGTGCGTCAGTGTGAAGCAGTACCTTAATTACACTACCTGATTGATGTATACACATGCCAGATGTTTGAAAGCACTTTAGGCCTGTCATTTAACATTCAATGTGATTTCTGCCCTTAAAACGCTGCTTTGCGTCAAATCCAGATTTTTCCCGGGGACTTTTGGCATGTATCCCACTCCGCCATCCCCCCCTCCAGGTGTTAGACCCCTTGAAACATCTTTTCCATCACTTTTGTGGCCAGCATAATTAATTTTTTTTTTCAAAGTTCGCATCCCCATTGAAGTCTATTGCGGTTCGCGAACTTTAACGCGAACCGAACCTTTCGCGAAAGTTCGCGAACCCGGTTCGCGAACCGAAAATCGGAGGTTCGGCCCAACTCTACTCATAGTCTAATGTCCTACATTATTATTATTATTATTATTATTATTATTATTATTATTATTATTATTATTATTATTATTATTATTATTATTTATATAGCATGGACATCTTCTGCAGCACACTTTACAGAGTTCATAGTCATGTCTCTGACTGTCTTCAGGGGAGCTCCTTCTAATCCATAGTCGGTCTTCGTCTTCTTCGTCATCTTTGTCTTCTTCTTATTATTAATAATAATACTAATATGTATTTACATAGTACTGGCATCTGCAGCACTTTAGAGTACATAGTCATGTCACTGCCCTAATCTTACTGTAGTCACAGTAAAATGTCCTATCATATTATTATGTATTAATATAGTGCTGAAAGATTTCTTTTATAGGGAATTTTTTTTTTTTTTTGGAAGGGGGGGGGGGGGGGGGGGTTAGGGGGCCTAGTAAATTTTCTTGTATGGAGCCCACATGTTTCTGAGGGCAGCCCTGGTTGTGAGGGAGGAGTGGCGTTTCACTGAAGGGCCTGTTAGTGGGAGAGGGAAGAGGGTTTTCTGTCACCTATGGAATGTTTCAGAAGATTTCAGTGGTCACTGCATTTCGTATGTTAATCAAACCCTCTCTTGTGTGAAATCTGCATGCCAACAGTATTTGTGCATCAGTGGCATTAACTTGGCCACTGGCGAACTCAGGGGGCTATTCCGGGTGTCTGGAACCTCCCCCCTGCACTGAGCTGTGTATTCAGCCAGGGAAGCCCGCATAATATAAACAGCCTCATTCTCCCTCCCTTCTTACTTCTGGTGCCTCCCTCCAGCTAATAGAATGAGAGAGGCAGCCCAGCTTCTCTCACAAGAAGATGCAGCCTGCAATGAGAGAATGTTGATTATGGAGTCCTGGACTCTGGCAGAGTTGCAGTTTCTACCTTGGAGTTCTCTCTGCCAGTCAGTGATGAGGGGTACATTAGTACCTCTATACCCATTTCAGCTGGAGGGGTGGACACCTGGGGGCTCGTTTGGCAAAGCTTACATTAGTAGGTATGGAGGAATGTACAAAACTAGGAAATGCCACAGAATTCGGGGTGAAACCCCACAATGGCGGTGGTTAGGCTACTTGGCAAATGCAGACCAAAAAAAATACCAAACCTTGCTGCCCAATTCACTAACAGGTTTAAAAAAAGTGTGTGAGAGTTGGGGGGGGGGGGGGGGTGTTGAGATGCTGTTTGACAAGGCCAGTGGTGGCTAGTGACAGTTAAAAGTACAAATCCGGCCTTGACAGTGATGGAACGGCCAGATAATAATAGCCTGAGGCGTTCTGAAGAGTCTCTAGAACACTGAGGTAAATGTACTTTTTTTTTTTTTTTACCATTAATTAAAGGACGTATCCAGTGTTGCTTGCGAAATCCTTTAGATTGTAAGCTTGCAAGGGCAGGGCTCTCTCCTTCTTTTTGTGTTTTGGAAATCATTATACATTTTATTTATCATGTTACGTCTATCACTATCATTACCAATTCTGTATTCTGTATCGTTTTTGTATTTTATTACTAGGTGCCTCGTCATCTTGTCCTACCCTGGTGTTTTGTGGTTCTCCCTCCATCCCTCCTTCATATGGCTTCCCTGATGTCTAATGGTTCACCCGTCCCCCATATAGCTTCCCTGTTAGGTGGCCCATCGTCCTGTGCCCCACCTGTCCTTTGCTTCCCCCAGACCCCAGTATATGCGCAGTGGAAGCCTAGCTTCTCGCCTGCTGAGGGCAGAGCCGGATTAAGGCTAAATGGGGCCCTAAGCAAAGTAACTGATTTGGGCCCCCCATCATGTCATAATAGAATCAGAAGATGCAGCTGCACAGCAACATTCCGCACACACCGGGGCAGCCGAGCTACTGGTTGCTATGGGCAACAGCCCGCTTTCATCTGTGGGTGCACAATGCAGGGAATAGCAACGGCAAAATGGAGAGTGAGAGATGAATGGCTGGGACATTTGCACTCAGGGGCTGGGGCACCCCTGTGAAGAGGGCGCCAGATATCACAGCAACAGCATTTTCCCCCTGCACCTCCAGCCTGGCAATAGCAGAAAGCTCTGGACACCGTCAAACCGGAAGCCATTCCCCAGACAGAATTACATAACCACCCCCACCACCGAACAACCAATTTCCTCCCAAACTAGAGAGCCACCATGCAGCCTCCATCCCAGTGAATACGATAGTCCAGCAGAGAAGGTAGCCGCAGCGGGGGAGAATGACACCACCAGATGACTCACATTCACCTATTGTGATCCAAGCAATAGAGGTCCTGTCTTCCGGAGCCCATCTGTCTCCTCTAGAGTGCTGCCGCTCTGTTACTACTACTATTACTACTTCCTACTTCCTGTCTGATCTGAGCGAGCGGCTGCACTGTAGAAGAGACAGATGGGTTTCAGATGACGGGATCTCTATCGCTTGGATCATGGATAGGTGAGTGAGCGTTTGCCATCTGCTGCTATCATTCTTGCTGCAGCTGTGGTTCTCTGTGGGAAGGGAGGGAGGAGTGGGCAGCGGCAGAGCACACAGTAGCAGGAGGGGGACCCAGGAGGAGAGCCCGGCTCTGAAGACAATCAGCAGCGCATGGCATCATTCGACAAGACAAGACAAATAACATTTATATCACGCTTTTCTCCTGGCAGACTCAAAGCGCCAGAGCTGCAGCCACTAGGACGCACCTTATAGGCAGTAGCAGTGTTAGAGAGACTTGAATAAGGTCTCCTACTGAATAGGTGCTGGCTTACTGAACAGGCAGAGCCGAGATTCGAAACCCTGGTCTCCTGTGTCAGAGGCAGAGCCCTAAAGGGACTCCGAGCAGTGCCTGTGGGTATGCCTTTAAGCATACCCACAACTAATTAATTACATCCTCACACCTACCAGCATGATGTTTGTAATTATATCCCCCTGGGTTCCTTATATTTCATTGCATTGTGCCTAATCGAGCTACCGACTTAGCAGAAAAGTTGTCCTGTGTAATACAATGTAACTATGGAAAGATGCATATCATTTTGAAGCTCTCTTTCTCCTCTTTCCAATGATAGATAAACTGCCACCTATCATTGGAAAGAGGAGAAAGAGAGCTTCAAAATGATATGCATCTTTCCATAGTTACATTGTATTACACAGGACGACTTTTCTCCAAAGTCGGCAGCTCGATTCAGCACTGCTGTGGCCTCGATTTCAATCGCGAAAATAGCAAAAACTAAAAGGCATAGGGTGGCGGTTTATATATCATTGGAAAGAGGAGAAAGAGAGCTTTCAAATGATATGCATCTTTCCATAGTTACTGCACTGCTCAGAGCCCCTTTAACCATTATACCATCCAGCCACCGCTGACAGGATGGCGAGGGCTGGTTTATGTGCTGATGGGGCCCCATTGACTCTGTATAGGGGCCCCAAGCGACTGCTTTTGTTGCCTGGTCGGTAATCCGGCCCTGGCTGAGGGTGTTCCAATGATGTGCATCCTCTCACTGCTCACCTGTCACTCTAATCCCGACATCTCAATCTCCTCCCATTGCTTACAATCATGCAATGCAGGAGGAGAACCAGGCACTAGAGCAAGAGGTTGGCAGCGAGTGGATGGACGCACCTCAGTGGCCCACCCTCAGGAAGTGAGAGAAGCTAGGCTACTGCTGCACATACATTCTGCATGTACTGGACTAGGGGAGCACAGAACAAGGGTACATGTCAGGACACAGGGGTTGGACCATACCGACCTACCTGGGACAGTCCCAGCTGATTCGGCATGGTTAGGAGGTATGAATGACAAGAATAAGGAAAATTGGAGAACTAGTGCCTGAAGAGGATGATGTGGAACACAAACCCAGGGCCGGGCAGAGGCGAGAGAGGCTCCAGCCTTCATGGCAAAGTGTAGGAGGAGGCGCACAACTCTGTCTAAAAGCGTGTGTGAGGCCTGGTGCACACCGAACGGTTTTTGCAGCGATCCGCAAACTGCTTCCGCCTGTGAAAACGCTTGGCTAATGTAGTTTAATGGGATGGTGCACACCAGCGGTTTGCGTTGTTTTAGCAAACCGCAAACGTGCCTCCTGCAGCACGTTTGCGGTTTGCAGAAGCGTTTCTGCCTCAATGTAAAGTATAGGAAAAACGCAAACCGCTCTGGAAAACGCTAGATCAGAGCAGTTTTCTAGGCGTTTTTGTTACAGAAGCTGTTCAGTAACAGCTTTTACTGTAACAATATTTGTAATCTGCTACACAAAAACGCTCCCAAAAACACTAGGCATGTTTAGAAAACGTCTCTAAACATGCCTAGAATCGCTCTGAAATCTGCTCCAAAAACCTCTAGCGTTTTGAGGATCTGCTAGCAGTTTTGGTGTGCACTGGGCCACACAGCTGGGGTGGGAGGGATGGAGGGGCACACTTTGGTATGTCAGCCTTGGGTGCTGGAGGACCTTGTCCCGGCTCTGCACAAACCCATACTGCATAAAAACTATCGACACAATACAGTGGAGCAAGTGTTGTCAAAGAGACAATGAGTGGGACCTTCCAGAGATTTTTGGGTCAGGGGATTCCAAGGCGGCCATTTTGTTGGTGTTATTATTTGCTGATTAATTCTGGTTTCAGAAGCCACTTTCCTAGCCATTGTGTTAATGCAGTTTGCTAAAAATTCTTGTTTCCGAATCCAATTACGCATCGGCAAAACTATTGACCACATTGACTTCAATAGAAAATGCCTTCAGAACACGAAAATTGAAACACAAATTTTGGTATTTGTGGAGAAAGGATGAAAGTCAGCACTGCTGTCAGCTTCTTTATTTCAAACTGCGAGTACAACACACATCTATTGCAAACTGTGGTAAAAGCAAATTGCAAACATACCAGGCACTGTGGAGGAGGAAAAGTTGTGGTGGGTGCTGGCCACTGGACGCCATCTTTCATCCTTTCTGCCTGATCAGAGCATGCTGGATTGCACTGCTGACATACCAGGAGGGTTGGACACAGACTCCCGCCCCCCCCTCCCAACAAACACCTAACACTGCAACTATTGCTGTAGTGCCAGCACCCCTCTTTCTACCTTCGCTGAAAATTTGGTATTTGCCTGCGGAAAGCTGAATTTCGATGGAAACTGCTGTTCCAATCAACCCTAATGATAGCGTTAACTCTGACAGTTCAAAAAACTAACATGCATGTTTTTTGTTTCAGAAACAGCCCCCCGGAACCATAAAAGGTAAATTAATAATTTTGTTACATCAGACAGGTAAATATATTGTGTGCATGTGCTGTCACATAAAAAAAATTATGTGCCAAATAAAAAAGTTAGTATAACTGCTTGAGGGCCACAGGCTTACACCATTGTTTACAATTCGGCACACTGCAGCTTTAAGTTTGCTGCAGGGCCATACAACTTGGCACACAAATTAATCTTGCATACTTTCCTTGCCACCAACAGAGCTTTCTGTTGATAGCATCTAATTGCTGCTGCGATTTAAAAAAAAATGTTGTATTTTTTTTTTTATTTAAATGATTCCTCCCACACAAAACAATGCGGGCGTGGGCATCCACGCATACACACAAATCAGTATCCCAGTGAACACCTAAACAAAAAATATATGTAATGTAACAAATAGAGGGGCACATGTGCGCATGCCCACACCCAGCACAAAAAGCTGGCCGTGCCCATGCACACAGGTCCCCAAATACAAGAATCACAACACTAGTGACAAAGTACAATCAAAACAGCAATTACAAAATTGTGCAAAGTTGCTTATGTGCAAAACAAGCTATAACCATATGTAATGGGAATCAATCCTTTCCAACACTCTCCGCATCTAAAAAATATATATACAATTGATGAAGTGCCAAATACCTGTGAGACGCCTGCTCACCCATAGGAAGATACGTGGGGGGGCCCGGGGAGATGCCTTGCGCAGTCACAGCTGGCCGCTGCTTCTGAGGAGGCTACCGGATAATCCTGCTTGTGCCTTTTTTTAAATAAAAACTGCGCCTAATGCCCAAGCGCGCCCGCACTTCCGGCCACGGAGGGCGTGCGCTCTGATTGATGCACGTCCCACCTGATCAAGTAACATGACTAGTCAGCTGTTCTGTCCCTCTTCCTATCGGGATATACGCATGCGCTCGGGATCATGCGTACTATGGCACAGTTATTTGTTAACAAAATACCAAGAATCGTAATAGATTATTTCACGAAGATCCATCCATAGTTATAACAAAATAATAATACATTTATTTCATACAAATTTAATGAATCACCGAAATAGGTTTTTGAAGACGGGTCTTGAGTTTTTGGTCTGGCCTACATATTGTCTACCACAAGGGCTCTCAAATAGACGACCCCAGATGACTGACAGTTTATAAACTGTCTGATTTCAAACCTCCGTCCCGTGACACTACTCCGGAAGCTTTTAGTCACTCTCATCATAGGGCACACAGAGCATTTCCCACATCTATAGTTGCCTACAATACCCACTTGATGTTTCTCCGCGTCAAAATGGCTCCTACTCAATACGTTTTTCAATGTGGGTGCTCTTCTTGCCGTCACACTTGGATATGGTGTTATGTTTTGTTTAATTACAGGGTCATTCTGCAGGATCGACCAATGTTTACGTAAAATATCCTGAATGCGATTCCATCCTGTGTTGTGTTTGTGTTACCAACCTTGTATATTTGTTCTCCTTTTTAGGTCTAGAACTCAGAAGATCCTCTCTGGGGGTTGATCTCGCTCGTCTTTGTGCTTTTTCTATACATCTTCTGGGCTATCCCCTCTCTTTAAAGCGTCTTTTAAGTTCCTTACTTTCTTGTTCAAAGGCTTCTGTTGTTGAACAGTTCCTTTTAAGTCGGATGAATTGACCCGTAGGTATGTTAGTTTTTTAATTTGTTGCATGGTAGTGATGGGAATTCCGGCTCTTCTCAGAGAATCGGCTCTTCTGAATGGGCTCCCTTTAAAGAGCCGGCTCTTACGGCTCTCAATCGGCTCTTCATTAAATATCACTAGACACCACTCAGAATCGGCGTAAAAGCCCCGCCCCCGTCTCCATGACAACTCCAGGCTGCTTCTCTGACTGGGACAATCCCTCCTGCTACTGCTCTGCTCCACCCCATACACTCCTACAAGCTGCAAGAGGAGGACTACATCTCCCAGCATGCCTCAGCGCCCTTTATTACACAGCAAATCAGAGCTGTGTGGGGCGGCTGAGGCACGTCTCTCTTCAAAGTGGGAGTCGGCTCTTGTCCGCAGCAAAGAGCCGGCTCTTAGAGCAGGCTCATTCGCGAACGACCCATCAGGTCGAGCAGGGAGCAGGCGTCTCACAGGTATTTGGCACTTCATTAATTGTATATATATTTTTTAGATGCGGAGAGTGTTGGAAAGGATTGATTCCCATTACATATGGTTACTTTGTTTTGCACATAAGCAACTTTGCACAATTTTGTAATTGCTGTTTTGATTGTACTTTGTTAATAGTGTTGTGATTCCTGTATTTGGGGACCTGTGTGCATGGGCACGGCCAGCTTTTTGTGCTGGGCGTGGGCATGTGCACCTCTTATTTTATTTATTTGTTACATTACATATATTTTTTGTTTAGGTGTTCACTGGGAAACTGATCTGTGTGTATGTGTGGATGCCCACGCCCGCATTGTTTTGTGGGGGCCAGAGGCGTATCTAGAGGGGTGCAGGCATAGCTTATGCCTTGGGCGCCACAGCACCATGGGCGCCATGCCTGCCCCGACGTTGCACCCCATGCCTGCCTCCATACCTCTGTTACCTCAGATCAGGTTTATTCTGTTATCCAGGAAACATGGCTACTTAATTTATGTATCTAGGGTGCACTAGGCTTAGTGTTAGAAAAGAGGACAGAGAGATTCCAAAAAAGTAACTTAAAGCGGAATATAACCCTGCATTTCAACTTTGCTCTAAAACATTATTTACAGTATATTCTATGCAACCAGCATTTTTTTTTTTACTAGACCAGCATTGGAAGGGTTACACAGAGCTTTAAAGTTCCTGGAGAGAACTGCAGACACATCCGAAGCTTACATAGATGCATTTTGTTTACATAAATGTATCTAAGTGTGGAATGTGACTCACACTCTATGACTGAGAAGGAGCTGGAGGACAGCCAAAGAGTGTGTAACATTTATCATTTGTTAAATTCTATTTAGTTAAATGTATTTATCTGAACTTCTGCATATCTCTCCACGGAACTTTAAACCTCTGTGTTTAACCCTTTCATTGCTGGTCTAGTAAAAAAAAATGCTGGTTGCATATAATATGCTGTAAATAATGTTTTAGAGCAAAGTTGAAATGCAGGGTTATATTCCGCTTTAAGTAATAACCCGAGCCAAAAACGCAGGCAACCATAACACCTTTAAATGAGAAACCATGCCGTTTTTAGAGAGGAGGGGGGCTCTGAATGGGGTGGGGGAGGGCGCAATTTCAGTGTTTGCCATAGGCTCTATATTACTCAGATACGCCCCTGGTGGGGGCGTGGGCATGCACGCATGTGTGGTGCACCCTCTGTACAGATTTATTTAAAGCACTAGCACTTTTGCTATTAGCACTCTAAGCACCTTTGTTTGGGGCCTTCTTTGGTCACGTTGAGTGCCTCTGGACTCTGGTAACCAGGAGGGTATTAATTTAATTTGAATTATATTATAAAGATATATTTTTCTATCCATTGACTATTCATAGTGGGGGTGGAATAACCATTATAAATGGCAGCCTCTGGGGGGGGTTTCTAACTTTTTAATCTGTTTTTAATGTATCTAGCTTGTCTAAATAAAGATATGGATTTTTTCATGTGAGATTTGACTTAGTATTTATTTATTGTTTGGCAAATATTATATTCTGCCTAGATGGCTTTCTCTTTTTCTCAGGTGTTTAAATCAAAAGAGCTGGTGGTAACTACCAAACTTGTTTCTGGGCTTTGCCGCATGTTTTAATCTTTATGAATTTACATTTTACTGACATGTCTTGAGGTATCTACCGCACAAGTCAGTAATTTACCTCACTGGTCGGTAATTTCAGCTTACCATGTGGTAACAGCTGAATTTACCGATCATTTAGGAAAATGTCAATTCATCAAGACCTTTTTTGCATTACCGAATGGCAAAGCTTTGTGAATTGAAGCCAATGTCTCTATATATGAATTGATCGTACACTTAAGAAGGACTTACTCAGCACCCAGGAAATGGAGATGGAGGGCTGGGCCCGCATGTATCAAGGCAAACATGTACAGTTCACTTTCTCACCCCTGACCACTTGTATGGTGCGGATTTGGGACAGCCAAGGGTCGTGCAGCCGATAAAATGGCAGAAAAACACATGGATAAAACTTGGTATAAAAGAGTTAGTCCGGGCACTGTCCCTTTAAAGGCTTTATTCAGACCACCGCCAAGTCCATAATACAGACAGGACATCCTACATCCCCCGGGTCACTATCCATCCCACCACCCCTTCACCACCCGGCATTGCAGGTCAGCTATATCTTGCAGATTGTCTTGTATTATGGACATGGCGGTGTAACGATTGGTGTCAGCAAAACAGATTTTCTGATTATTGGTGATCTGCAGTATCACCAATAATACAGATGCTATACCTGATTATGTGGTGATCTGCAGAATCACCAATAATGCTAGTATAGCCAGACACAGGACAACCAATGTGAGATAGTGTTTGGTGCAACAGTAATGAGGACAAGGAGATCTGCAGCCAATGATCACCTGAGGAGCAGGGGATACAGACTGTACTGCAGCCAGTGGACACCTGAGGAGCAGGGACCGCTGACTGTGCTGCAAAGGATGACCACCTGAGGAGCAGGTGTTACAGATAGTGCTGCAGCTGAGCCTCACCTGATGAGTAGGTGAAGGATACTACAGATTCCTCACTAGTGACTAGGCCCACTGGTGAGGACGGGAAGGTCAGACAAGCAGAGTAGGCAACGTACGGACAAATAAAGTACAAAGACAGAAGGCTAATTCAGTGTTAAGTTCAGGCAGAGTCGTCAACTGGAATCAGATAGGCAGAGGTACAGAATCAACAAGCAGGAGAGTAGTCAAAGGAAGCAGAAGGTCATATAACCGATAATACAATGGAATTAGTACTTTAAGCTATCAACAGAATCTGGCTAAGTGTGGATCCCCAGCTCCAGCTGGTTCTAGCACACTTTGGGATCTGACTAGGTCTGAGCGCTAACGCGTTAGCATTCGCAACAGCAGACACGGGGCAACTGACAGACTAGTACTATATAGATAGATAGATAGATAGATAGATAGATAGATAGATAGATAGATAGATAGATAGAACTAGTCTGTCAGTTGCCCTGTGTCTGCTGTTGCGAATGCTAACGTGTTAGCGCTCAGACCTAGTCAGATCCCAAAGTGTGCTAGAACCAGCTGGAGCTGGGGATCCACACTTAAGCCAGATTCTGGTATATAGCCAGATATATATATATATATATATATATATATATATATAATGCCCCGCAGCGCCTCCCCCATCACTCAGCCAATCCAAAGTACCGTTGGAGTACGCTGACTAGGCAGATAAGCTGACTCCCCTTCTATTCGCATAAAGGTCCTGTCGCCTGGCGTGCGTAGCCCTCAATCTATGTGCAATAGAAGGACCTGGCAGAGCAGCAGCATGTAACTGTGTGGCAGAGGCCGCCAGCTGATACGCGGAGATAGCCGCCATGCCGCTTGCCTCTGCGGCGGTATCTCCGCTATCTATTACAGGCGGTAGTCTGAATAAAGCCTTTAACCTCCTTGCCGGTTATCCCGAGCTCAGCTCGGGGTAACCTGCGCAGGAGGATTTCTCAGGCCCCGCTGGGCCGATTTGCATAATTTTTTTTTTATTGCACGCAGCTAGCACTTTGCTAGCTGCGTGCATATTTCGATTGTTGCCGATTCGCCGCTACCCGCCGCACCGCCCCCCCCTCCAGACCCCTTGCGCAGCCTGGCCAATCAGTGCCAGGCAGCGCTGAGGGGTGGATCGGGATTCCCTCTGACGTCCATGACGTCAGTGATGTCATCCCACCATGGCGACGGGGGAAGCCCAGCAGGAAATCCCGTTCTGAACGGGATTTCCTGCTTTCAGAGAGCGCCGGCGGCGATTGTCTTAGGTAGGGGGATGCCGCTTGTCAGCGGCTATCATGTAGCAAGCCCTGGGCTCGCTACATGATTTTTAAAAAAAAGTGCTGCGCCGCCCCCTTGCCGACACAATTGGAACGGCAAGGGGGTTAAAGGGACAGTGCCCGGACTAACTCTTTTGTACTAATCTATATATGAATTGTACAAATCGAAAATAAACACAAACCCCAATTTCTTTCTACAACAGTGAAAATTAAATTTCCCAAGACATGGACTGGGATGGATCAGCAGGAGCTGAAGATTGTCCCTCTGAAAAAAAGTACTGAAGAATACAGAGGTGTAGAAGAGAAATTCCTGCGTTCGAACGGAGATTACAAAGTAATGAAGGTAATAATTTGTTGTGCTGGTGGTTTCCATGGGACAGTTGCCTATCTTGAGTAGGTCATCCTGCATAGGGCACAGAAAATGGGAGGAGGCACCCCAATGTGGTATGCAATGGGTTAATTCGGGTAATGAAACAATCTTTTATTGGACACAGGAAAAGATTACTTGTTTCGTAGGACCTGCCCGATTCCTCAGATCTACGGTACAGTGTCTGTGAATAAACACACAAAAAGTCTCACAGTTACATGCTTAAAGGGAAGGTCCAAGCAAAAAAAAAAGTTTCACTTACCTGGGGCTTCTACCAGCCCCATGTAGCCATCCTATGCCCTCGTAGTCACTTACTGCTGCTCCAGTCCCCCGCTGGCAGCTTTCTGACCTCGGAGGTCAGGGCCACATGGCATACATTTTTACGCATTCCAGCTAGTGCAGGAACAAAAATGTACGTGTTGCACCACTAACGCGTAAAAATGTATGTGTTAATCTTCCTGCACTAGCGGAAATGTGTAAAAATGTACGCAATTCGGCCCTGACCTCCGAGGTCAGAAAGCTGCCAGCGGGGGACTGGAGCAGCAGTGAGTGACTACGAGGGCACAGGATGGCTGCATGGGGCTGGTAGAAGCCCCAGGTAAGTGAAACTCCTTTTTTTTTTTTTTTTTTTTTTTTTGCTTGGACCTTCCCTTTAAAGGAAACCTGATATGGGCAAAAAAAAAGGATTTTATACTTTCCCGAGGCTTTCTCCAGCCCCTTAAGCACTAATGTGTCTCTAGCCATCCTCCCGAGTGCCTCTGTTCGCATGGTATCTGTCCCAGTATCTGGCTTAGCCGCACCAGTCAGGCTCTTATGCCCCTCCCCTACATTAAATAAGCACCCTCCCACCTCAGTGTGGTAGCCAGATGTGCCCCCACCACACACACATACCATGGTAGCCAGGAATAAGTGCCCCTAGTATAGGTAGCCAGGAATAGGTGCTCCCAGATTAGGTAGGCAGAAATAGATGCCCCCAGTATAGGTTGCCAAAGTGGAATGGGTGCGCAGTGACAGGTGCACAAGCAGCGGCTTAAGGGGTCATTAAATACATTGCTGGGATAAATACTACTACCCGTTTTTGCGTTCCCTCTCACAGGGAGCGCTATTACCATGGGATGGAACGCAGGAACTCACAGGACTGGAAATTGACTCGTGTGTACTAGCCTTAAAGGAGTTATCAGGCAAAATAGCCCAAATGGGCTTTACTCACCTGAGGCTTTCTCCAGCCCCTTGCAGCCAACTGTCCCACGCCGACCATTCCGCTCCCTGCCGCTGTCCTGGTCTCGCCGCACGTTATGTTGGCCTTACTGCGGCTGCGCAAAGTGCCACTGTCAATCACGGCCACATGGCCCGCGGTGAACTGCGCAATTTGCTTCGGCCTACATGGCCGTGATTGACAGCGGCGCTTCGCGCAGCCGCAGTGAGGCCGACCCCACGGTCGGCGTGGGACAGTCTGCTGCAAGGGGCTGGAGAAAGCCCCAGGTGAGTAAAGCCCATTTGGGCTGGAAGTGAGGTGAGTTATTCTCCTCCCGCCCTGCCTGATTGCCGCATTTTGGAAGTAGAGAGCTCTGAAGGAGGGGACCCAGGTGAGGGAGGGGGGGATATTTCCCCCCTCCCCGCCGCTGTCCCAGCTGCCTGTTACAATACCAGTCTGCAGCGGTCGCGTGCACACACATCTACGCGCGCGCGATCACGCTCTGTCTATTATGACAGTTTGGCGTGTTCCTGGGAGCCATTGCGCCGCGCGCACATGCACAAGCGTTTGCGTCAGCGTGCATGTGTACGCACGCGCAGGGCGCGTCTTTCGGCGCCAATTTTGAATTCAGTATTTAACCTCCTTAGCGGTAACCCCGTGTATGACACGGGGTAAGCCGCCGGAGGGTGCCGCTCAGGCCCTGCTGGGCCGATTTACTTAATTTTTTTTTTTGCTGGACGCAGCTAGCACTTTGCTAGCTGCGACAGCACCCCGATCGCCGCCGCCGCGCGCCCGATCGCCGCTATCCGGTGCGGCGCGCGCCCCCCCCCCCCCCCAGACCCCGAGCGCTGCCTGGCCAATCAGTGCCAGGCAGCGCCGAGGGGTGGATCGGGTCTCCCAATGACGTCCCGACGTCGCTGACGTCATTCTGCCCCGTCGCCATGGCGACGGGGGAAGCCCTCCAGGAAATCCCGTTCTTTGAACGGGATTTCCTGATCGCCTATCGCCGGAGGCGATCGGCGGGGCTGGGGGGATGCCGCTGAGCAGCGGCTATCATGTAGCGAGCCCTCGGCTCGCTACATGATTTAAAAAAAAAATTATTAAAAAAAAACTGCTGCGCTGCCCCCTGGCGGTATTTTTCATACCGCCAAGGGGGTTAAGCGAGGTGCTGGAGGTGGCCAGTGCTGTTTCTTCTGATCAGCTTGGTGCCAGTAGCCACTGGAGCCTTGTATTGATTTGTGTTTACCTGTTGCCGACCTTAGCCTGTTCCTGACTCACGTTTATATAGCCGCTTGTCCTGACCTCAGCTCGTTCTTGATTCTGCTTGTCTGCAGCCTGCCCTGATCTCTGCTTGTGACCTCGACTCTGGTTGATATCCGCCAGCCCCGACCTAGGCTTGTGACCCTGACTACGTCTTCAGCTCCTGTACCTGTCTCACAGCTCGCTACCTCTGCAGTACCATCTGTCCTCCAACCCTCTGTGGGATTTACCTAAGCGCAACCTGGTGGGCACTAGGCAGCGAAGTTCCACTTCCCCCTCAAGGGGTTGAGGTCCTCTTTCCCCCCCTCAAGGGGTTGTGGGTGAAGACCCGTGGTCACTTAGACTCTGCGCTTGGGTGGTCCATAAACGCAGTGGGGCGGTCAACAGTCTCCGCATCCAGTTCTTCGTAACACTGCCCCTCCTTATAGCGCTACTTTACCTCCTGCTTTGCCTACCACGGGGGTCGTAGTGACACCTCCCTGGCTGTCAGTCACCCGGTGCGCCACGCCCCCCTGCGCCCAATGGTAGGAATGCCACTGGCTGGATGTATTGTATATTATTCATGTACATACTGTTAATTTGCTTTTCTAGTTGATGTTCATATGCTATGTGAAGCATTGTTAGACCATTTGTTTTACATGAGACCTAGGTGATTGTTATATGAATTGTGTATTTTTGAGTAAGGTTTTGACAATCATTAATTGTATATATTGCAGATTGCACTGCTGCCCCCCCCCCCCCCCCCCTTTTAACGTGTATGTGTTTTTTACAGATGTGTCATAATAAAGGACATAATTATCACTCGTATCCTTGTGCAACTGGGGTCTTTCCTCTTTGTACATACAGGTAGTCCTCAGTTAACGAACGAGATAGGGACTGTAGGTTCGTTCTTAACCTGAATCCGTTCTTAAGTTGGAACGCTTTGCTATCTCGGTCCCCTTTGCCTCCCATGTGCCCCCCTTTGGCTCCAGTGTCCCCCTATGTGCCTGATTATATGATAAAGACAAAAGAAATACCGAGAGCCCAATATAGTGTAGTATGCAAAACAAGGGGTTGGAAATTAAAAGTATATAATGTGTATATACTCACAAACGTGGGTTACCGCCTAGGTAACCACTGTATAGGCAGGTGAGGAGATTAGATCTGTCTTCACTCAGGATTAAAAGTCGCTCTCTGTAGATAAGGAAATAAGGGGCAACACCCCTCCACCAGGGGTGGATATTGATAATGTAAGAGTGAACAGAGGCGTCAGCAGGATAAAAGGTTCAAAAAGACTTAAAATCCCTCAGAAGCAGACAAGATACCGTCAGTTTTATGACAACAGGTTTATTAATATACTCCAAAACAAACAGTGCAACTCGTTTCACGGGTATGTTCCTGCTTCCTCAGGCAATAAACATGCTAATGCGGGGCATATACTCCAAGCAATAGAGACAAATGTAATGAAAAAATATCAAAATATACTTTATTGATTATCAAAGAAGAAAAGATGCATAAAAAATAGTTTCACACATAAAAACATAGAACAGTCTGATAACTGTCAACATACCGCTCATTCATGCCACACACGCAGACCACCATACACACTTAACCCCATAGATGTTATTGCTGATAATTTAACCATAAGGACTCGTACATGGGCAAGCCCAATGAGTTTGAGGCTGGATGACAGTTCCAAGGTCAGAATTCCGCTAGACTGCAGTGGCAGTGAGGTGTCCCGTAACCCCCAATAGCCACGCAATCCGCAAATCACATATACGATGAGGAATAGATGCTCCAAGCGGCACAGGTTTCAGCGCTCATGTAAAGCAGAAAGTTCACAAGGGCACAGGTAAAAAACTGCAGGACTGAAAACATGCAAAGCAGAGTTCAACGACACATAAGCAAGGCGACAGACACTGCAAGCTAACAGTGTGCGGTGCAAAGCGTAGACACAGCAGGTCCTCCAAGAGGATAAAGCATACAGTACCAGATTGTTGGTGTCCTGTCAGTTCCAATCCATATATGTGTCGGAAAGTGCCAGGGAAAGATCCGTCCTGCCAGCAACCGTGGGCATCTGAGAGCATATCCTAGAGTGTCCCAGAGTGTGACTATGTCCTGGATAGAGAGCATTGGCCAGGAGCAGAACATGCAGGAAACGGCAACATCCAGCCTGCAATTACAGAAACCAGAGTCCAAGGATGGAGGCAGAGCATGCAAGGGTAAACAAATTTCAGCCAGCGGAAAAGGTGGCAGGTAGGTGTGCGATGGCACAGGAGCCGATGCGGACAGCCTCAGGACGCTATACCACGCTGTCCTGACATGTTTCACCGGACTTCCGGCTTTCTCAAAGGGGGGGCATAGCAGAAATTAGATCTGTCTTCACTCAGGATTAAAAGTCGCTCTCTGTAGATAAGGAAATAAGGGGCAACACCCCTCCACCAGGGGTGGATATTGATAATGTAAGAGTGAACAGAGGCGTCAGCAGGATAAAAGGTTCAAAAAGACTTAAAATCCCTCAGAAGCAGACAAGATACCGTCAGTTTTATGACAACAGGTTTATTAATATACTCCAAAACAAACAGTGCAACTCGTTTCACGGGTATGTTCCTGCTTCCTCAGGCAATAAACAGATAGGAGTACACAGTATAGTCTCAAGGTCACGAATAGCGCCTCTGTGATGTGCCTGATTGTCCCCTTCAGTGCCCGTTTTCCCCCCTCTGTGCACCTGTCTCCACCTCTTTTTGAACCCCCTCTGTTTGTTCCCCTGTGCCTCCTATTGTACCCTCTGTGCCTCTGTACTGCCCCCCTGTGCCTCCGTTTTTACCCCCGTTCCTCTTTCCCCCACTCTCCCTATGGACTCTCCTTCCAGCCAGAGTCCAACGCTGTCTGTCCTCCGCTCTCTGCCTTCCAATAGCCAATACCGTTAGCCGATACCGTTAGATGCAGCATTGCACTGCTTCCTGTATGTCGTGACATACAGGAAGCTGTATGTCACATGACATACAGGAAATGAATGGATGCTGCATCTAGCGGTGCTGTACGCAGCTATTGGGAGCAGGAGGAAGAGAGCGGACAACAGACAGGGTTGGACTCGGTTCAGAGGTGAGTCCAACACTGCTGGGCACATGTGCTGGCGCTCGGGAAGTTTTGAAGCCGCTTCTTCAAACTTCCCCCAGAGGGGAAATGACGTAATCGCGAGAGGATCGGGCCGTTCGTATCGGGCGTTCGTAACCTGAGGACTACCTGTATATGTCTGCTTTTGACTTGTTGCACAGGAAGCAGTTACCTATTATTTACAAGTTGACCTAAGCACGTTTAAAAATGGGCTCTAGGTCTGTCACCGCCGCTTGTCAGCGCACACATAACCGCCTGACCCCGTCCTCCCCCGTCCCAGTGGCTGTCCGTGTGGCACATGTGCAGTAGCGCACAGGGACAGGGGACATGGGGATTATAATATAGGATGATTAAAGGGAACCAGAGACGCCAGACTTGTAAAAAGAAAAAAGATTTTATACATACCTGGGGCTTCTTCCAGCCCCATAAGCCTGCATTGCTCCCACGCCGCCATCCTCCGCTTCCTGGATCCGCCGGTACTGGGTCCCGTCACTTCCGGTGAACGCGGCCAATTGTCCGCATGAGCAGGGGCTCCCTCCATACCCTTACGCGTGCGGCTGCGCAGTATGCAGCTGCACGCGTAAGGGTATGCCGGGAGCCCCTGTGATGCGGACAATTGGCCGCATGCTGCCACCGACTGGCCGAAACTACGGGTCCCGGTACCGCCGGATACAGGAAGCGGAGGACGGCGGCGTGGGAGCGTTCCGTGGGTATGGGGCTGGAGGAAGCCCCGGGTATGTATACAATCTTTTCTGGGGCCTCTGGTTCCCTTTAATTGCTGGGTGGTACTGATGTGAACCTTTTTTTTTTTTTTTTTTTTTTTTTTTTCTAATCCCAATGCAATCTCAGCAGCACAGTTGCAAATTTCACAATGTGCAAAGGCTGCAGTGAGAATGGTCATGTAGGGATACATTGTTATAACGTTTTGCTGATTACTAATGAGAAAAGCGCTGTCTAACACTCCTGAACAGCGCCTAGATGTGAACTAGGCCTGAAGATTAATCTTACGGAAACTGTAACACGCTGGGAAGAGAAGTACCTATTACATATTCAATATCTGATAAATATTGTAACCCTGATCAATGTATACCAGGCCTGGATTTACATCACAGGATCCTATAGGCACAGATGTCCTGGCACCCTAGACTTCACCCTTCATGATCATACAAATTCCCACTGAACCGCATCGCAAGTGTGCCGACTGTCCCAGCTGTCACATCTCCTTTACTCCCCATGCCCATCATAGGTAGTGTCAGGAACCTTGTGTTACCGCTTTCAGCCTGCTGGTGGCGACATGGAGCAGGACAGTCATGGACTTCTACTATTCCACCAGCAGATGGCTCTAAGGAGTTGGCATTGTCCTGAAACTCCACCATCCACCAGCAGGGGGCCTGTTAATTGCATTGTAAAAACTTGGTTCTTTGTCTGGCCTGTAGAGGTCTCTAATGGAACTCTCAACACCAGCTGCATCCTGTATTTGTTATCACATGGACTATTTAAAGGGAACCAGAGAGGAACGGGGGGGGTGAAAAAAGAAAAAGATTTTATACATACCTGGGGCTTCTTCCAGCCCCATAAGCCTGAATCGCTCCCACGCCGCCGTCCTCAGCTTCCTGGATCCGCCGGTACCGGGCCCGTCACTTCCGGCGGACGCGGCCAATTGTCCGCATCACAGGAGCTCCCTCCATACATGTACGCATGCGGCTGCGCAGTTAACAGCCACATGCGTATCTGTATGGGGAGAGCACCCTGTGATGCGGAGAATTGGCCGCGTCCGCCGGCCGACTTGCCGACTCGCGGCAATGACGGGACCCGGTGGCGGCTGATCCAGGCAGCGGAGGAGTGCGGCGTGGGAGCGATCCGTGCGTATGGGGCTGGAGGAAGCCCCAGGTATGTATATTGCATCCTCTCTGGTTCCCTTTAACCAGCTGAGCGGTCTGGACGAGCTCAGCTCGTCCAACACCGCCAGCGGCTGCCGCTCAGGCCCTGCTGGGCCGATTTTAATGAAATAAAAAGCAGCACACGCAGCCGGCACTTTGCCAGCCGCGTGTGCTGCCTGATCGCCGCCGCTCTGCGGCGATTCGCCGCGAGCAGCGGCGAAAGAGGGTCCCCCCAGCCGCCTGAGCCCAGCGTAGCCGGAACAAAAAGTTCCGGCCAGCGCTAAGGGCTGGATCGGAGGCGGCTGACGTCAGGACGTCGGCTGACGTCGATGACGTCACTCCGCTCGTCGCTATGGCGACGATATAAGCAAAACAAGGAAGGCCGCTCATTGCGGCCTTCCTTGTTTATTCTGGGCGCCGGAGGCGATCGGAAGATCGCCTCCGGAGCGCCCTCTAGTGGGCTTTCATGCAGCCAACTTTCAGTTGGCTGCATGAAATAGTTTTTTTTTTATTTAAAAAAAAACCCTCCCGCAGCCACCCTGGCGATTTAATCAGAACGCCAGGGTGGTTAAGGACTACCTCTTCCCCCTTCTAATTGCTAGAACTTTGAGCTCCAAGGTCTGAGTTTCTGGACACTCTGGTTCCTGTTCCTTGCCCTGTATTCTGTGTATGCCTTCCTGTTGCCGAACTCTTACTTCTGTCTGAGACCTTCCTTTTGCCTAATCCCTGGTACCGTGCTTTTCTGATTACCTGTTACTTACTTTGCTCTCCTGTTGACTCTGATATTCCGCCTAATCCCTTTTGTACTGCGAGTCTGTATATATTATTGTGCCCTTAGTTAGATAGTCAGGTGTTGTATATATTTGTCACTGCTTCCCGGGTTATTTATTTGTATATATTGTGTGCTGTGCATATGCTTGTATGTATGCTTGCATTATTGCATTAGCAATAAATCATTATTTTTGCACCTTTATTCCCTGGTTCCAGTGTCTGTATACTGCAAACTGTGGTCAAACCCTGTTCCTCCGTTCAGGCTTGTGACAGGTAGCTACAGGTCCCCTTAGTATTAGGTAGCCAGAAGTCCCCTCAGTATTAAGTAGCTAGTGGTACCCTTGGGCCCTGAATGAAAGGAGATCTGGTCAGTGCTGAGAGCCGGGTGAGTAACCTCTCCTTAACCTCCCTGGCGTTCTATTAAAATCGCCAGGGAGGCTGCGGGAGGGTTTTTTTTAAATTAAAAAAAAAGTATTTCATGCAGCCAACTGAAAGTTGGCTGCATGAAAGCCCACTAGAGGGCGCTCCGGAAGCGTACTTTCGATCGCCTCCGGCAATCGAAAGTAACAAGATAGGCCGCAATGAGCGGCCTATCTTGTTTCGCTTTCCTCGTCGCCATGGCGACGAGCGGAGTGACGTCATGGACGTCAGTCGACGTCCTGACGTCAGAGCCGCCCGATCCAGCCCCTAGCGCCGGCCGGAACTGTTTGTTCCGGCTGCGCTGGGCTCGGGCGGCTGGGGGGACCCTCTTTCGCCGCTGCACGCGGCGGATCGCCGCGGAGCGGCGGCGATCGGGCAGCACACGCGGCTGGCAAAGTGCCGGCTGCGTGTGCTGCTTTTTACAGAATCGAAATCAGCCCAGCAGGGCCTGAGCGGCGACCTCCGGCGGCATACCCCGAGCTCAGCTCGGGATTACCGCCAAGGAGGTTAAAGAGACTCTGTAACGTCAAAAACCTCCCCGGGGGGAACTCACCTCGGGTGGGGGAAGCCTCGGGATTCTAATGAGGCTTCCCACGCCGTCCTCTGTCCCACGGGGGTCTTGCTGCAGCCCTCCGAACAGCCGGCGACAGACCCGACGGTAGATTCAATATTTACCTTTGCTGGCTCCAGCGGGGGCGCTGTGGCTGATTTCGGCACGGAAATAGACGGAAATACCCGATCTCCGTCGGGTCCGCTCTACTGCGCAGGCGCCGGAAACTTGCGCCTGCGCAGTAGAGCAGACCTGACGGCGATCGGGTATTTCCGCCTACTTCGGAGCCGACAGCCGTCAGAGCGCCTGCGCAGGAGCCGGGAAGGTAAATATTGACGTCCTCTTGTACAGAGGGCTGCAGCGAGACCCCTGAGGGACGGAGGACGGCGTGGGAAGCCTCATTAGGATCCGGAGGCTTCCCCCACCCGAGGTGAGTACCCCCCAGGGGACGTTTTGACGTTACAGTTCCTCTTTAATGCTCTGCTCTGGACTTTGCATTGGAAAAGAGGGAGGCACTTGGGGAGGGGAGTGAGCCGCCTTTGCATCAAGCGCCTGTAGGCACGTGCCTACAGTGCTTTTATAGTAAATCTGGCTTTGATGTACACAGAATAGCCT
This sequence comes from Hyperolius riggenbachi, assembly GCF_040937935.1. Classification (NCBI taxonomy): domain Eukaryota; kingdom Metazoa; phylum Chordata; class Amphibia; order Anura; family Hyperoliidae; genus Hyperolius; species Hyperolius riggenbachi. The sequence goes on from NC_090652.1 coordinate 292,353,476, forward strand.
TTACCACACCATGTATTGTATTCAGCATACTGTAAATTAAACCTGTTTATCTACTATACATAAAAACACCATTTTTTTTTTTTTTTTTAAACTGCGTGTTCTGTTTGGCTAGATCGAAAGGATTCAGAATGTTGTAATATTTAAGAGTTTCTTCTTGAAAAAGAAGACTATTAAGAAGAGAACCCCGGATCTGAGGACTGTAAGGCACCTTTACCATGGCACATCGGCTGACTCGATACAGAACATCAACAAAGGGGGATTCAATCGAAGCTACATGGGCCTACATGGTATGTTGTCTGAAATGGGGTCATAGCTAAGGATAGTCATTAGTTTTGTTTCAGCTGCCTGTTCTTGAGACTGAGGCCTGGCAATACATCCCAGTCAGAGACACTCTGGCACCAGCCCTGGGCTGCTCATGAGGGTGAGGCAGGCTACCCAGGCGGCGAAGTGAGGGACCAACACCCGCCTGGCCATGGGTGAGGGAGTAGCAGCCAGGAAGGGGGAGCAGTGGGCACAGTGGTGGGGAGGGGTTTCATACTCTCCCCCTCCCTCACTTGGGGCTCACCCGTCCACACTCCCTCTCCAGTCAGCAAGCGGGGAAGCAATTACCTTCCTTGCGTTCAATCGATCGCTGCGTCACTTCCTGCAATGCCGTCCACTGAACAGAGGGTGGCATTGCAGGACACGCGGCAAGTGGTGGAACGCAAGTAAGCTAATTGCTTCCCCGCTCGCTGACGGCTTAATTAAATGTAGCGAAAATAACTGGAGGGGGAGCGCGGGACGAGGGAGCCCCAGGTGAGGGGGGGGTCTGACCCGCTTCCCCACCCCTGTGCCTGCTGCTCCCCCCCCCCCCTTTCCAGGCTGCTACCCCCTCCAAGCTGGCTACCTATGGGGGAAGGGGGCCGCATCATTACAAATTTACCTCAGGCAGCAAAAAGTCTAGAACCGGCCCTGGCTGGCACGCCTGTCTCAGGACAAGGGCCCCTGTTTGTGGACACACTCTGTGTTGTGGTGCTGCACCTTAACGTCTAGTCACATGAATACTGTGAAACAGAGGTCACTAAGACAAAACAGGAAAACAAAAACTCTTCACTAAATCTAAATATAAACATCCGGTCAGGGGTGTACCTGAGTAATATAGAGCCTATAGCAAACACTGAAATTGCTCTCCCTCACCTCCGGGTCAGAGCCCTCTTCCCCTCTAAACACTGCATCCTTTCTCACGTACATGTGTTATGGTTGCCTGTGGTTTTTGGCTTGGGATATTGCTGAAGTTACAATGTGTTCTTATTCCCTCTCTGTCCTCCTAACACTAAGCCAAGTGCGCCCTACATACATAAATTAAGTAGCCATGTTCCCCAAATAAAATAAAAAATCTGATTTGAGTTCTGCCAGTTGAAGTGCATGCAGAAGTTCTGCAATTTTTTTCTCCCTTTCTCTTTTCTTCCTACTTCTGATTTTAATAAGTACACCCCTAGTTACACATTTTAATGTATCCCAAATTGTAATTGGTGAGGAGACTGAGGAGAGGTTAAAATCGCTAAATTCTATAATGGATCTCTCTACCTCTAGCTTTACCTCTTCATCTTCTAATAAGGTGGCATCTAATCTCCATTGTGGGACTACAGGTTTCCTATCCAACATCACAGTTAATATTACTGGGGCATGGTCAGAAAAGGTTATTCGTCCAATAGTCACCTCACTAACCGATGTAATAAGTTCTTGTGGTATTAGGAAATAATCTAGTCTGGAGTAAGATTGGTGAGCCTGGGAAAAAAAGGTATAGTCTTTAATATCTATATTTTTAATTCTCCAAATATCCACAAGTCTTAAATTCACTAATGTTTCACAAAATTTAATATTTTCTATTTTAGAAATAAAAGAATGACCTTTTGAGGTGTCTTGTTTGGGATCGTTAGTCAGATTAAAGTCGCCTCCAATGACAATCTTCCCCTTAGCCTTTTTTTTTACTTTATTTAAAAAATTAATTAGGAAGGTAGCTTGACTCCTATTCGGGGCATAAACATTCGCCAGTGTAATCTGAGTTCCATTGACCCTACCCAGCACAATAAGTTCCCTAGCATTTTGGTCTCTATAAATTTTGTCCACTGAGAAATCCATACCAGACCTAACAACAATTGCAACACCACACGCTTTTTTTTGCCTATTATAATTTACAATCCACTCTTTATATCGTTTATCAAAACATTTAGGTATATTCCCACATTTAAAGTGTGTTTCTTGGATGAATGCAATATCAATTTTATTTTTTAAAAGCTCTTCAATAATTCTTCTGCGTTTGCAGCCGGAATTCGCACCTTTAACATTAATAGTTAAAATTTTTAGTTTTTCCATCTTTAGTGTTGATTATATTTTATTTTAAGGAACGGTTCAAAAGTGATGGGACCACCAAACCATAATACCCAACCTAGCTGAGGGGGAACCTGAAGCACCATAAAGACAGGAAAAGGCATCCAATAACAGTCATACCACCACCGATTTTCACATATCACACACATAACAACCTTTCCACATACATATCCAAAGATCTTGTCCGATCTATCTCCTTTCCAGAGAATTTGGGTGCCGGACATCTTCAATTCTTGAATTTGCTAACAGCAACACAAGCACAAAGCCCTAGAGCTGAGACCACCTCGAGCCCCTCTCCCCTTCATCCCTTACTGCGTTATTTTATATTATAAATTGCAGTATAATAAGATTGCATATTTTTTCAGCTCTACAGTAGATCTCCTCCCACCCCGAAATTTGAATAGGAGCTAGGCCTAACTCCTTCACGAATTTTTGTATTGGCTCTCCATCAATTAACGTACAAGTTTTGCCCTCCACTGTCGCTCTAAGCGAAAGCGGAAAGCCCCACCTATAGAGACCTCACTTTTTCTTAATTTCTTCCAGGAGGGGTTTTAGTAGCCGTCTTCGTTCTATTGTTCTTTTTGAAAGGTCTGGAAAAAGATCCAGATTCCATCCTTTAAATTTAATGGCACCCAGGGCACGGGCCTTTGCCAAAATTTGTTCTTTTTCATGGTAGAAGTGTATTCTGCATAGGACATCAGTACTTTTGAATCCCTGATCGCTCCTTTCTTTACCCACTCTGTGTATTCTATCAATTATTGTTTCTGGAACGTCTTCGCTGCCTATAATTTCTTTAAACAAATGTTGCGCCATCTGCTTCAATTCGTTATTCGGAATGTTAGTCGGTAGCCCCCGAATCTTTATGTTATTTCTGCGGTTTCTATTCTCTAGATCGTCGATCTTACTAGTAAGGGTCTTAAGAGACCTTTTATAACTAGCCATCTCAGCGGTTTGATTTACAGCCGTATTTTCATATTCCATCGAATGTTTCTCTAGGCTCTCAACCCGAGTGGTTAATTGTGACATTTCTTCCTTGACTGATTTTAATTCATTGTTAACAGCCTCTTTTATCGCTACCTGCACTGTCTCCACTATAGTTTCTTTAATTTTAGAGGTAAAATCCTCCATCATCTTCCTCATTCTTATATCTTCTATGCTCTCCTGTGCAGTTTTAGTTTGGTCAGATATTGACTTCCCCTCTCTCACTGCCTGTGCTGCATTTTGATCCGCGCCAGAGTCTTTAGTGTCAGATCGGGCCGTATTGCAGATGTCTGAGATATTTTTAAAGTGCCTGCTAATATCTTTGGGTGTTACTGCTCCATGTGGCGCTAGGATACCACCCATTTGTCCCTTGGGTGTTGGGGTCACAGAGGGATTAGTGGATTTTTCCATCTTTTTTGTTAGGGGTTCTCTGGGTCTCCGTAAATGTTGTAAAGCCAAAGCTGTTTAATCCCTTATCTTTTTCTGTTAAATTACCTTTGTTCTGTTTCCTTGTCTACTACTATGTCACCAATAAATATGATAAATGTAACTAAAATCAGAGCAGAACTGAATAATGTCCTCAATGCTAAATGTACTAATGACTATAAACAATTGAAAAGACAATATGCTGCAGGGAAAAATAAATCAGGTAAAATACTCGCTGACCTTCTTAAAAAAAACAATAAATCCAACTTTATACAGGGTATTAAAAACTCAGAAGGTAACATTTTATATGAACCTGAGGAAATCTCTAAAATCTTTGCCGACTTTTATGAGAAATTATATAATATAGATGCATCGAATCTTATGAATGGAGAAAGCTTTTTAGGAAATATTGAGCTACCCTCACTGTCTGCATCAGAAAGGGAATTGATAGAGGAACCAATATCGGAAATGGAGTTTTGTGAAACTGTGGCTAAACTCGCAAAACAGAAAAGCCCGGGCCCAGACGGCTTTTGTGCAGAATTTTACCAACACTTTGCCCCATTGCTGGCTCCTCTTTTCTGTAATCTAGTTAATAACAAAGAAGAAAAAGTCTTTTCAGATACAAGTAACCAAGCGACAATTACTTTGATTCCTAAAGAAGGAAACTCTGGTCTAGAATGTACACACTTCAGACCAATATCCCTTATAAATTGCGATGTTAAGATCTACGCAAAAATCCTGTCAAATAGACTAAGTGCAGTAGCAGAGACGTTACTGGAAAACCAACAGGCAGGTTTTAGGAAAAATAAACAGATACAAGATAATATTTATACTGCAATAGATCTTATTCACCTATGCAGAACAAAGGGGGAGGAGTCAGTAATGGTGGCAATAGACGCGGAAAAGGCCTTTGACCGTTTATCTAGAGATTTTATATTTATAACATTAGAAAAGTTGGGTCTGGGCAAAAAATTTATTGACAGAATCACAAAACTTTACATTAATCAAAGCGCAGGGGTAAAAGTCAATGGCCTTATATCCAACTTATTTCAGATAAAGAATGGAGTAAGGCAAGGATGCCCATTGTCCCCCTGGTTGTTCAACCTTAGCATTGAACCCTTAATACAGGCAATTCAACAAGATATGGGTATACAAGGAATCAAAACTAAGAAAGAAGAAACTAAAACTCTGGCATATGCAGATGACCTATTACTTGTACTAACCAAACCCACTGAATCCTTGTTGAATTGCCAGATCCTTTTTGAAAAATTTACTAAGGTCTCTAACTTTAAATTAAATAGAGAAAAAACAACAATACTGAACATAGGTTGCTCTCGTCAAACGGAAATTGTTATTAAACAGTACAACGACTTCAGGTGGAACAATAGAGAGACAAAATATCTGGGCATCAAGCTTACTAACGACCCTGCAAGTCTCTTCAATGCCAATTTTCCCCCAATTATGAAAGATTGTAAAAAGAAACTTCAAACATGGGATCGACCATGTTTTAATGTATTAGGAAGAGTAGACATAATTAAAATGATGATACTTCCAAAATTGCTATTTTTGATACGGAGTATTCCTGTGACCCTTCCCAGTGCATGGCTGAGAGGTTGGGAACAGATCTTTCAACATTTTATCTGGCGTAACTGCAAACGCAGGCTTAATTATAAGCTTCGTACAAGGGATAGAGAGGCAGGGGGATTGGCAGCACCAGACATTAGGCGCTATTGTTTGAGTGTACAGCTGGCCAGGATGCTGGACTTAAAGAGGGAACTCTCGGGGGCCTTTACATCTAAAAACCCATCAAAAGTATGGCCATGGTTGGAGGGGGAGGAGTGTAACCTTGATACTGTTTTCACATGGATTCCGGGGAACATTTATAGATGTTTCCAAATATCTAGCCATCCTTTAACTAAACCAACTTTAAAGGCCCTTTATTGGATAATCTCCAAATGGCAGAAAAATACAGGTATCTCACCAATTACATCACTGAGGGAGAACCCAGATTTCCCCCCTGCTATGCAGAAGAAATGGTTTTATAAAAATAAACTAAGTGTGGAAACCCGCATTATACACTTAAAGGGGGATAAGACCTTAGGGATTACTGGGCTTGTGGAGACAACAAAACAGGGGAATACATGGGGATTAATACAAGCTTGTAGTTATTTGCGGAAAATGGAGTCTAATGGGGGACCTGTGAGGAAAGAACTAAACATCTTTGAAAAACATCTATTTTTAAATATAGACCTGGAAAAAAAACTATCAAAGCTTTATGATTTTGTGAGATATACAGAGTGTTGCACTCTTCCACCCCCTTCCTACTGTACCAAATGGGAGAGGGAGCTTGATCCTTTGCTTAAAGAAAAATGGCCCACAATTTGGTTAAACAGTTGGAAGGTCCAGGATCCTGGGCTACAGCTTGTCCAGTTCAAGGCTATCACTAGATGGTACTTAACACCTATACGTTGTCAATATTTTCAGAGTGGGGCTAAATGTTGGAGATGTGGTCAGGGAGGGGGTACAGCTACGCACATGTGGTGGTCTTGTCCTGTTATTAAACCTTTTTGGCAGGAAATAATAGACTTTTCAAGTACCTTGTTGAAAGGTTGTTTTAAGCTAACAGCATCGGAAGCTATCCTCAGTTTTGCTGATAGATATGACAGCATGGGTTGCTGTCTTATAAAAGAAATTGGAACAGTTGTAGCCAAATCTATGATAGCTTTGGGCTGGAAAGGCTCTACCCCACCAACATTGATTGAATGGGTTAACAAGATGAACACATTGTATGATTGTGGGGAAAATTTGTGGAATCATCTTGTTGAAAATTTGGAGGAGTCCACATAGAGGGGCAGGGTTTAATTAATTGACCATAGTAATCTGAGGTATACCCTTGGTAGAGATGGAGGGAGGCATGTATAAAACGGGGAACGAGTGATGAATGTGGTAGATGTGAGTGGGAGTTGAAATTACAAGTGCGAAGGATGTTAGATGAGAGAGGAGAGATGGATATGTTGTAGAATAGTGGAGACGGTTGTGATGTGATGAATGCAGTAGATGTGTGTGGGAATGTGTAGGAGTGAGGAGTATGTTAGATGGAGGAATGGAGATGGATATATTATATTATAGCGAGGCCAAGGCTATGGCATTTTAAGTGACGGGATGGGGAGGTGTTTTTTCCACTGCGTTATAAAGGTATAAATAAAGATTAATTAATTTTAGAAAAGATATACTGTATTACAAACTATGATGAAAGCACCTCTCTGCTCAAGTGTGCGGCAAATAAGCTGCTACGCGAATAGCTGAGATTATATGTGCGCTGAGTTTGAAGAAAATAAAAAAAAAAAAAAAAAAATCTGATTTGAGGACTGTGTGATGGGGAGGCACGGGGCAGGCACGGTGGCGCAGCACAGGAGCCGGCATGGAGCCCATGGTGCTGTGGCGCCCATGGCATGAGTCATGCCTGCACCCCTCTAGATACGCCTCTGCATCCGGTGCAGTTAAATACTACACTATCCGGGCTTCCTGTGTATTTCGTCTACCTTGAAGGGCCCATGGACTACTCCAGACACCGCCACCTTTAGAAACTACAGTTTTTTGTCTTCCTAAAGCATATGCAAGCATTCAGTTTATTATAATGTTACCCCCAGAATGCTTCAGTTCAGGTCACTGAGTAAATGCATCAGCAGAATGTAGACATCTTGGCAGGTAAATACCAAAACCCCAAATAGGAGCATTCCCAAAGTCTGCTTCTCATTAATAATCCTAACATTTGTACAGCACTTTTCTCCTGTCTCACTCAAAGCGCTTGAGAGCTGCAGCCACTAAGGGTATGCTCAGTAGGCCGCCCTGCAGTGTTAGAGAGTCTTGCCCAAGGAATCTTTACTGAAAGGGTACTGGCTTACTGAAGAAGATCTGAGATTTGAACCCTGGTCTCATGTGTTTTATAAAAACTCTGCTGACACAGGAGACCAATAGTTGTGTATGCTGCTTGCGGGGTAAAGCCAAGGTAAAAGTAAAATGAGAGAAAAAAATTGTATCTATCCTCCTATTCCTAAAAATGGCTTTTTTTCTTTAAGATATCCCATGGTTTTGTTTTATGTTTAACCACTTTAGCGGATATATTTGTTTAAAAATCGCCACTCAAAGGCAATCTGGACAAATATATCCGTCCAGCAGTGATGCTGCCCTTGTGCACGTGTATCTGTGTGCAGGCGGCTCCTTCCCCACCGCTATTACAGGAGATTGATTGCTGAGGAGGAAGTGTGTTCCCCAAGGCAAACTATTCCCTGCAAATGAATCAAATGCCTCCAATCAGGAGGTATTTGATTCATGAACCGAAATGTTAAAAAAAAAAAATTTGCACTCCCTGGTATCTTCCAGGAGAGTGCTTAGCACCACCTAGTGGCCAAAAAGTAAAATTCAAGTAGAGATGGAGAAAAAAAAATACACCCTAAATAAATACTGACTCCCCACCCTGCCCATTAACTTAAAAAATAAAAACGCACATTTAAAAATACATAAATAATTACCTTAGGGACTAAACTTTTTAATGTATTTTGTGAAGGTATATTACTATTATTATTATTATTTATTTATAAAGCGCCAACATATTCCGTGGCGCTATACAATGTAAGAAAACAAACAAGGGATACATAATGATACTGACAATGATATACATCAAATATGGATACTGGTACAAAATACAGAACTGCTGATTACAATTGCAAAATTAACATGACTAAAATGTATAAATGTCTAACAGAGTGCAAGCAATTAAATTAACATCCCATGACACAAAAGGGTGAGAGATCCCTGCCCTTGCGAGCTTACAATCTAAAGGAATGGGGTGTAAACAAGAGGTGGGGAAGTATACAGTATATGTACAGGCAGTGCATAGTTAGTCTATTTAGTGGGTGCATGGCCTAAGCTAGAGAATATGCTTGTCGTAAAAAGGTGGGTTTTGAGGGAGCATTTAAAGATTTCAAAGGTGGGAGAGTGGCGGATGTGCTGTGGAAGGGCATTCCAGAGGAGGGGTGAGGTTACTATATACCTTATTACCTTTAGCCTATATGGGATGGACACAAGAATAAAAAATGCACCTTTATTTCTAAATAAAATATTTGCGCCATACATTGTACTAGGGAAAGATTTTGAACGTTGCAAAAATCAGGACAAATGGGCAAATAAAATATGTGGATTTTATCCACAGCAGAACGTTTTATTTTAAAACTATAAAGGCCGAAAACTGAGAAATGATTTTTTTTTTTCCATTTTTTTTTTGTATTATTCCTGTTCAAATGCATTTAGAATAAAATAATTCTTAGCAAAATGTACCACCCAACGAAAGCCTAATTGGTGGCAAAAAACAAGATATAGATCATATAGGTGTGATAAGTAGTGATAAAATTATTGGCGAATGAATGGAAGGAGCGCTGACAGAGGAAAATTGCCTTTGTCCTGAAGATGAAAACACTTGCGGGCTGAAGTGTTTAAACGTTTGCAAAGTAGATTTAATGTTATCTCTTCTCAATGGCACACTGTTAAAGAGACACTGAAGCGGAAAAAATATATATGATATAATGAATTGGTTGTGTACTATGAATAATTACTAGAAGATTAGCAGCAAAGAAAATATGCTCATATTTTTATTTTCCGGTATATAGTGTTTTTTCTAACATTGCATCATTCTATAATCTGTGCAGATTACACAACACTCAGCATTCAAAATGATTCTTTCAGAGCAGTCTGTGAACTAATGACCTCTCCTCTGCCAGAGAAAAAGTAAATAGTCCAGGAACAGTTGAGATAATAAAAGTCAAAAAAAGTCAAAAAGAAGAAATTGGGAAATCGGGACCTATGGTCTCTTCACATTCAGTGGAGTATAATAGCTTCATGGATCTAAAGAGAACCTATCGCAATTAGTATTTTTAAATCAACATAACTCCATAATGGTGCCCATAGACGGTACAATTAAAAATTTTTGATTTTCCAGTTTATTCGAGAAAAAAATGAATTGTTCAATTGTTTTTTCGATAGAAATCTCATTGGATATGTTGGTAAAATGTGGGTGATTGTTGTGTGAAATTGTATACTGTATGGTAGGTTGTGTAAGAAAATACTGTTAAAGTGGACCCAAACTAAAAATACAAGATTTCAGAAATGAAATCGGTTTTCTAAATTATAATAATAAATAGCAGCCTTTTTTTAGCTGCATGATGACAAATATAAAATATTTTACATTTATTGGAGGAACCCCTCCCTTCCTTTCATATTGCCGGGACAGAATCCGGCAAACTGGTGGAGTAGGTGGTGTCCGGCAATGGAGAAATTGCTAATGGCTGCCACCTGTATAACCCTAGTTATGAAAAGAGAAGGGTGAAAAGCATGCACTGAAATGCTCATAGGCTTGAAGGCGTGTTTATTTATCTATGTGTGTCAGAGGGGTGCAACTAAATATTTTGCATTAAAAAAATGTTTGGTTTGGGTCCGCTTTAAACCAACTTTTTATTTATATTTGCTTTTCAGAAAAATCAAACGTTTGTGTATGGTACCTCGAAAAGAACTTTAAAAACTGGGGTGGGAGGAATGGAGGGGCGCTCTTTGGTGTCTCAGACTTGGGTGCTGGAGGACCTTGTCCCGCCTCTGCTTTCCACAGTCAAATATCCACAATGTTTGTTTTTGGTTTTTTTCCAGCAACGATGTATGGTAAAGGATGCTACTTTGCCGTAAATGCCTGGTACTCGTCTTCAAGTACTTATTCCAGACCAGACAAAGATGGGAAGAAGTACGTTTACCAGGTTGCCGTAATAACTGGCAGGTATTGTACGGGAACTTCTGCTACTAAGGAGCCTCCGCACATCGACAATAACCCTAACAATGACCGCTATGACTCTGTGGTGGATAATGTCAACAATCCAGAAATGTTTATCGTTTTTCATGATGACTACACATATCCAGAGTATCTGATCACCTTCAAGTAAACGGTCAAGGAACCACATAGGTGATTAAGTACAAAACAAAAAGAAATTGGGAAATTGGGACCTATGGTCTCTTCACATTCAGTGGAGTATAATAGCTTCATGGATCTAAAGAGAACCTATCGCAATTAGTATTTTTAAATCAACATATCTCCATAATGGGGCCCATAGACGGTACAATTAAACATTTTTGATTTTCCAGTTTATTCGAGAATTCGAGAAAAAACTGAATTGTTCAATTGTTTGTTTGATAGAAATCTCATTGGATATGTTGGTAAAATCTGGGTGATTGTTGTGTGAAATTGTATACTGTATGGTAGGTTGTGTAAGAAAATACTGTTAAAGTGGACCCAAACTAAAAATACAAGATTTCAGAAATGAAATCGGTTTTCTAAATTATAATAATAAATAGCAGCCTTTTTTCAGCTGCATGATGACAAATATAAAATATTTTACATTTATTGGAGGAACCCCTCCCTTCCTTTCATATTGCCGGGACAGAATCCGGCAGACGGGTGGTGTAGATGGTGTCTGGCAATGGAGGAATTGCTAATGGCTGCCACCTGTATAACCCTAGTTATGAAAAGAGAAGGGTGAAAAGCATGCACTGAAATGCTCATAGGCTTGGATCAGTGTTTATTTATCTAAATATTTTGAATTAAAAAAATGTTTGGTTTGTGTATGGTACCTCGAAAAGAACTTTAAAAACTATTCAACCAAATAGAATTGATCGAATTTCTCTGATCAAATAAAAAAATGTAGTGTCCATTAAAGAGATATTCAGGACCAAAAGTAAAAGCACTGTTCAGTGCTCATAGATTTTCTATAGCCATGTCACCTTATGCAATAAAAAAAACTTGGTATACTACGTAAAATTTCAAGAATAACGAAGGCCTCTTTTCCATGGATTGTTGAGCTGTGTGCTCAGCAAGCGGTTACCAAGCAGCAACAAGCAGTTACAGGCAGCAGTGAGCAGTCGTGAGAGTTTGAGGCACTTCAATGCCTATCAACAGTCCATGGAAAAGAGGCCTAAATGTGAAGACTTGCAGATAATTGAAATACCGGTACTACACATTTTATATAAAAGGGCACCAAAACAATTTGGGAAAATATTTGCTCATTTGATGCTAACACATTTAAAAAAAAAAAAAAGTTGGGACAAGTGTATGTTTACCTATGTATAGAATTTGTTTCATTTTAAACCATGCACATTGCCTTGCTGTGCTGCAGATCAGATTGACTTAAAGCAGACCGTCACCTAAACCCAGGACTTCCCTCTCTGCTCCAAAAGCTAAGCAACAGTATATCCTTTTACAGAAAACAAAAAAATTGTTAGTTTACAGAACTCAAATACACTTAGATAAACTTACTGGAGGAGACTAATCCATTAAGAAATAACTGTTAAATAGGATAAAACCCCTATGGTGCTGGAAAACCGTGTTTGTGAAGTGAAATAACAGTGGGTTGAGATGCAGTCACATGCGATATTCCCAATAAAGATGTAAGGGATATCCTCACAACTAGCAGACAGGCTATTTTGTGATATGATGTGACTGTTTATCCTTAACGAAGCCTCCAATTGAGGGGGTGAAACATGTAGGGGGGCGATTTGTTTACATGAGTGTGAGTTCTGATAAATGATATCCCTTACAACTGTATTGGGTACATCATATGTGATTGTCTCAACTCACCGTTATTCCACTTTCCAAGTACGTTTTTCCATCACCATTGCGGTTTTAACCTAATTCAATTAAAAGTGTAATGTATTATATTTCTCACTAAGGTTATCTAAGTGTATTTGCTTTAATCAGGTGTGTATTGTTTTAGCTTACAGAACTCCTCAGCTTTGGAGCTACTTTCTTGTTTCATGGAAGCAAATACAGGGTTAACCTCCAGTGTTATATATAGCCTGTCTGTTGTCCTTTAACACACTTGCTAACTGATGTGCTGCTAGCCACTTCCATTTGCTACAGCTGCTTCCACATCCTGAAACTGGACCTTTGCATGTTAGAAGAACATTATTATTATTATTATTATTATTATTATTATTATTATTATTATTATTAGATCTGCTCTCCTAAACCTGGATTTACATTGGATCTGGCTGTTCCAAAGAGAACTGACAACCCCTGAGAAATCTTCATGCACTGTGAACCAATCTGTTCAGTTGATCCTTCCCTTACCCTTCCTTAGATTATTCTGGTGTATCTACACTTTAACCAATAGTCATGATACTATTAGCCGATCAAAAAGAAAAGAAATTGAAAAACTTTTTTGATCGATAGTTTGTTTGTTTTTTCAATAAAAATCTCAACGAATGTGTTGGAAAAATGTTGATTGCTTTGGGAATTGAATGGTGTATGATAGGTTTGATAAAGTATTCTAATAGATCAAAATCTTACAAAAAAAAAAGTCAAAATATTGAATTGTGTAAAATTGGAGTTGTTGTTTTTTTAAGATGTTTGCTTTAACCTTTGATTCAGGTCAGATTTTTACATGTTCCTTTTTAATAGGTTTTATGATTGTTACTGAGGGATGGGAGTACCTATGTGGGGAATATTTTTGCAGTAAATAAATTTGTTTTGAAAAAAATTCCAGACTTGAGCAGACTTTAATTTTTAATTGTTATGTTCCTCTGTGACTAGCCAGGCATACAGCCAGAACCACTGGTTTGCATTACAAGTTATAACATACACTAATAGCATACAGATAGTTTCAGGGATTTTAGCTTTCATTTTAGCAGGGTATGTTGTAAGGATTGAACGTCGCCAAGTAATGGCCCAAGGAGACAGCACCCTGGTGTAACTGCCTGGGGGTATGTCGGTGCCTTGCCTCAACCAGATTGCTCAAACAGTTCTGGTACAACAAAATGTAAAAAAAGGCACACCGATGGCTGCAAAACCATTGCTTGTATTGCGGAACAGTAACACTACACGTTACGGACATGCATGTCCTTCATCAGGTGTGTAAATCACTCTCGTATGGATTGAAATTGCTCTACATGAAGACTTGTGAGGTAAGGTATTTAGTACCCAGCAGTGGTGTAACTAAGGACCTTGAGGCCCCAGTGCAAGTTTTACATGAGGCCCCTTATCTACTTTAGCCACACAGATGTGAGTATCACGTCCGCGGCTAAAGCCGCAGGGACACGGCTCAAGCCCATGCACTTTGCGGGGCTGTGCGTGCAATTGTGCAGGACAAAGCCCGCGATCACGATGGTCCCCAGCTCCGTCTTCTAATGGTGCCGACCTTACTCACTGAGCGCCGCTATACCTGTAATTCCTATTACAGTCTATGGTGTCGCCGGCTGCGCCCAAATCTACCTGCACTGAAAAGCACTGCTCCGACTACAGCAGCCAGTGCACATGGCTACTAATGACAGGCAACTTCTGAATCACTAAACACATCCTGCCACCTTTCCCTGCTAATGTCCCAGCTGCAGCACAGCAATCATTCTCTCTACTCGCCCTGCTGCTCTGCATATTCACTTACTGAAAGCTGTGTGCAGGGCCGGCCCGCCCATGAGGCGGGGTGAGGCCGGTTCCTCAGGCGGCAGGAAGTGGAGGGGCGACACCAGGCTAGGGTTGCCACCCGGCTGGTATCTCTCCGCTGCCGGAAAAATGTTTTTACCGGCAATGTATCCAGCCGGTTATTTGGACTGTTCCACAAGAGCAGAGGGGGAGACGCCTGATCTATTACAATAATACTTCTAAGGCTACAGGCTGTTCTCCCCCTCAGGCTCCCTCCCCCATGGTGCTGTTCCTGTTGAGACATCCAGCGTGCTGCGTGCTCTACGTGATGTCACTGTGGAGCCTGAGGAAGCCTGTCAGGAGGGAGTGCTGAGCAGCCTGCGCGGACTGAGAGCCGAGGAGTTTTCTGTCTGTAAGCAAAAGTGATAACAGAGCCAGCCGAGGAGGGGAGCCTGACTCTCTCCATCCCCCTCCCCTTGGTTACCGTGTCCTCCGTGTGTCTGCAGTCAGCCTGGTAAGCTATCGGCTCACATTCCTTTATCTCCTGACTTTCTTCTTCCCTCTGCCTGGCTATTCATTCCTTCTCTGCTCTCCTCAGCTTGGCAGATTTATTGCTGATGCTGCCCATGTGTAAATTTACACCCTTTCCCTGCTGGTTACTTGTTTTATTTGCTGCAGGACAGCCCCTTGTTTTCCTGTATGGATATGTGTATTATTTTTTTTTTTGGTACTACGTCCTGGCTCATTGCTGCTAATGGCATTTAGGACACCTGTAATATAATTAAAAAATAATAACTTACCTGGGGCTTCTACCAGCCCCCTGCAATCACCGTGTGCCCGCATCGGGACAAAATGATCCTCGGGTCCCCCGCCGTGGCTCACTTTAGTTTTTTCCGGTCAGGCGTGGCCACTGCGCTTGTGCGTTCCTGGCTGCACACGACCTCACTCCCACTCAGGTCCCCGGGAGTGTCCTGCAGAGGTGCAGTACAAGGTTTTCTCATACTGTGGCGGATGCTCTCGGCTATGTGAGTGGGAGTCAGGAAGCCCGTGGCCAGGGCCGCACAAGCACAGTGGCGGCGCCTGACCGGAAAAACAAAAGTGAGCCACGGCGGGGGACCTGAGGATCGTTTTGTCCCGATGCAGGCACACGGCGATTGCAGGGGGCTGTTTAGAAGCCCCAGGTAAGTTATTTTTTTTTAATGATATTACAGGTGTTCTTTAACAATTACCATATTTACCACATCTACATTCTATATTTTCAGGGGACATTAGCCATAATGTAGATCTTTGTACGCCGGCCAATACAATATGCACCATCTTCTCCACGCGACGAGCAGCTTCTGCTCACTTTGTAATTCTTGGCAGTCATGCACATGTGTGCCGCAATGCATGCTGGGGGATGTAGTCCATGGATGCAAGTACAGTGTTGTACTCGCATCCAGGGACCTCATCTCCCAGCATGCATTGTGGCATGCATGTAACTATGCCAGGAATTATAAAAGCTGATAGAACCTAGTGATCAGGTGGAGAAGATGGCACATGTTGTATGGGCTGTAGGTAAGTAATGGTGCTCTACCCAGCGGCACACATCATTATGAACCTCCCTTATGTTGTATCCACACCATACAATTTTTTGGCAGATTTACCTGCCAGATCGATTATTTCTGGCATGTCCGATCTGAAGATCGATTGATTTTCTGAATATTTACTTCTATGGAAATCGATCAGAAAATCACCCAGAAAATCGATCGATCTTCAGATCGGACATGCTGGAAATAATCGATCTGGCAGCTAAATCTGCCAAAAAATTGTATGGTGTGGATACATTATGGGAAGGTTCGTTTTTAGTAATCACAGTACAGTAAATTCCAGTGCTCCAGTCACTTCTAAGGATACTTGTTATTCTAGGCGGGCTCACTCTTTGAATAACATTGCTACTTATCTAAAGTACATTTGGGCCTGTCCATGACCAAATATGACCATGGGCACTTTCTATTGTATGGTCACAGCCACTTTCCAGTGTGTGGGCATGCATATTTTTTTGCTACGTGTGCATAGGTATCTACATAGCACTGTCACTTAAACGTTTCTAGAGCTACCCCTGCATATTCATGTAACTGACTGTCCTCATAATCTAATCCTACCATAGTTACAGTCCAATGTCCTACCATATTATTATTATGTATTTATATAGCACTGACATCTTCTGCAGCACTTTACAGAATACATAGTCATGTCACTGACTGTCCTCAGAGGAGCTCACACTCTAATCCGACCACAGTCATAGTCTAATGTCCTACCATATTATTATTATGTATTTATATAGCACTGACATCTTCTGCAGCACATTACAGAGTACATACTCATGTCACTGACTGTCCTCAGAGGAGCTCACACTCTAATCCTACCATAGTCATAGTCTAATGTCCTACCATATTATTATGTATTTATATAGCACTGACATCTTCTGCAGCACATTACAGAGTACATAGTCATGTCACTGACTGTCCGCAGAGGAGCTCACACTCTAATCCTACCATAGTCATAGTCTAATGTCCCTACCATATTGTGTTGGTTGGGTCAGGTGCACCGTGTGGAGAGGAATCGTCACGATTCCTTTCCACACCCAACCAACACACTGTCTCAGCAAACCAACTCGGTCCCACTCCCTGGATTATACATGATTCATTTAAATCCTCTAACACATCCACTTTTAAGATGAGGGCTAAAGCCTGGCACACACTTTCAATTATGGTTGGCCAATCACTGACCAATTTTACCACCTGCGTCATGTAGTATAAGGCTGGGCAGCAGATATTGCACACTATGAGCAGATTATGTAGGTATCCCTTATACTACATGAAGGCAGGTGGTAAAATTGGTCAATGATTGGCCAATCGTAATTGAAAGGGTGTATCAGGCTTAGTTCCGCTAAGAAAGACAGGAGGGAGAACAAGCAGATGGAGACAGACAGGGATACACACCAGCAGATCCAGTGTGAAGCAGAAGGAAATGGCAGCGCTTCCAAACAGACGCTGCACCTGAATTGACTACCTGCACAAGTATGCAGAGCTCGACTAACGGGCAGGTTCCAGTGTGAAACTGAAGCTGTCTGCTTTAATTTTGTTTTAAGGAAAGGGGGGGGGGGGGCAGGGTATCGGCCAGGTGGGGGTGGGGTTCCCGGGGGGGGGGGGCGCCTTTTACGATCTTTGCCTCAGGCAGCAGAAAGTCCAGGACCGGCCCTGGCTGTGTGTAGAGAGCGAGGAGACACATTGACCCACAGCACAGGAAGGGGGAGGGGTACTACATCTAGTGCAGGAAGTAGTACAGTCCCCTGCACTGCCTGCTGCTATTTACTCAAATGTTGGCCAAACTATGAGAAAAGGTCCCAGGTGGAAGAACACAGTGACTGAGCACCAAAGCGGCACTCCTAGCCATGGGTACACCTGGGGCTAGGTACACCACTGCTTTAAAGGACAACTGTGGTTAGAAGAATATGGTAGCTTCCATGTTTATTTCCTTTTAAACAATACCAGGTGCCTGGCAGCCCTCCTGGTCTATTTGGATGTAGTAGTGTCTGAATAACACCAGAAATAAGCATGCCGATAATCTTGTCAGATCTGACAATAAAGTCAGAAACACCTGATCTGCTGCATGCTTGTTCAGGGCCTATGGATAAAAGTATTAGAGGCAAAGGATCAGCAGGTCTGCCAGGCAACTGGTATGTCTTAAAAGGAAAGAAAATATGGCAGCCTCCATATCACTCTCGTTACAGTTGTCCTTTAAAGGTACCCCTTTTGTTGTTATGCCTTCGGATGCTAGTCATATTTTGTATCTTTGCAATCTACCATTCTGCCACTAGATGGCAGATAAAGATAGCCAAATAGATCAAACTGGTACGCTAAAAGAAACAATGTCTCAAAAGTATACAGTAGTACTACAACTTGTACTATTGTGTGATGTCCTTCAATCCTGTGGGTTTTTTTTTTCTCTGATTATTTTTCTTTTGCAAAATCTAGTATCTCTAGAAAGACATTGTTTTTACTAGTAGTGAAAGTGAAGGTAGGTTCATATTTTAATATTTATGCAGGTAATTGATGTAAAAATAACATATTTTTATACAAATGGGACACAGAGGCATGCTCTTTGCTTAACCATTTATGCCGTCTGGACGTGATTGTCACGTCCAGATGGCTGCTGCGTGCTCCCGCGTGCGATCGCATGCACACGTGTTGCCCCCCCCCCCCTCCCCGTTAGCCCAGAAATTAATGAATGGGAACATTATTCCCATTCATTGATCTAAGTCCCCTGTAGAAAGACCAACAGCTTCTTATCAAAAACCGCCAGCTTTCTAATACAAAAAAAAGTTTCCCGTCCTATAAGATCCTTGAAGGGAAAGCGTTCACTTCCAGGATTGACTGTGGCCATCTTGTGGCCAAATAGTAAAACTACATCTACATACATTTTACATGAAATAAATAGGCATTATTACATTTAAACACCAAAAATGACCCAAATAAGAATTTTAATGTAAAAAAAAAATTACAATTAGAAAAAAAAACATAAATAGTTACCTAAGGGTCTGAGCTTTTTATATATGCATGTGAAGAGTGTATATTATGAAATTTTTTTAATTATAAGCTTGTAAATAGTGATGGACGCAAAACTGAAAAAAATGCACCTTTATTTCTAAATAAAATATTGTCGCCATACATTGTGATAGGGACATAATTTAAATGGGGTAATAACTGGGACAAATGGGCAAATAAAATACATAGGTTTTATTTATGGTAGCATGTATTATTTTAAAGCTATAATGGCCGAAAACTGAGAAATAATTATTTTTCCATATTTTTCTTAATACTCCTGTGAAAATGCATTTAGAGAAAAAAAATCTTAGCAAAATGTATCACTCAAAGAAAGCCTAATTGGTGGTGGAAAAAACAAGATATAGATCAATTAATTGTGATGATTAGTGATAGTTATTGGAGAATAAATGGGAGGTGAAAATTGATGCATAAGGTGAAAAATCCCCGCGGGCTGAAATGGTTAATTGCATTACATTCCTCTGTCTTTTGAGCGCTGCTCTCTATTCCCCCCTTCACCCCGCTGCGGACTCCCAAAAATGCTGAGAACAGATTGTTGGTAGATTACTAGGGGAAGGGGCGTCCCTTGCAGGACGTCCCTTCCCCACCTCCTGTAGCCTCTTTCCTGCCTCTTTGGGCCTCTTCGCCATCTCTAGCCCTCCCCTACATGCCTCTACCTCGGCCCTTCGTGGCTCTCCCCGCTTCTCTGCTTGGTGAGGAGAAGCAGAGAGGCGAGCTGCAGCATTGTGATCCTCAGGTCGTGGCCTTTTTTATTTTTTTATTAAAACAAAACTATTGATTTGTGATTGCAGGAGCAGCAGGGAGCGGCGGTAAGAGCCTCTGCATGATCCGACTAGCCCCCCCAGATCAGGTAGTATGTCTTTTAAGTTTTTCCTGGGCTCGGGATTGGTTTAACTATTTGAATGCTATTATTCTGCATGCAACTTTTTTTTTTGGGGGGGGGGGGGGTTAGTAGATTTTTTTTACTGTAAATAATCTTTTAGAGCAAAGAAGAAATGCTGAGTTTTATACCACTTCAAAAAAGAGGGACATTTTAAGAC
Organism: Hyperolius riggenbachi; assembly: GCF_040937935.1. NCBI lineage: Eukaryota > Metazoa > Chordata > Amphibia > Anura > Hyperoliidae > Hyperolius > Hyperolius riggenbachi. The sequence goes on from NC_090652.1 coordinate 292,373,350, forward strand.
ACTCCTTGTCACATCTCTAGCCACACCCCTTGTCACACCTCTATCCACACCCCTAGTCACACCTCTAGCCACACCTCTATCCACACCCCTAGTCACACCTCTAGCCACACCCCTTGTCACACCTCTAGCCACACCCCTTGTCACACCTCTAGCCACACCCCTAGTCACACCTCTAGCCTCACCCCTAGCCACACACTCAAAAACAATTCAAAGCCAAAATAATAAATTGTATCATTGAAACCACAGTGGCCCACTATATCATTATAACAACAAGTAAGAAATATGTTAATTTAAAGGATGAAAATAAAGTTTAGACTCAGTTAAAGTGGACCCAAATTAAAAATACAAGATTTCAGAAATAAAATCTATTTTCTAAAATATAATAATAAATAGCAGCCTTTTTTCAGCTGCATGATGACAAATATAAACTATTTTACATTTATTGGAGGAGGAGTAGGTGGTGTCCGGCAAAGGAGGAATTAGTAATGGCTGCCATCTGTATAACCCTAGTTATGAAAAGAGAAGGGTGAAAAGCATGCATAGAAATGCTCATAGGCTTGAAGGAGTGTTTATTTATCTTTGTATGTGTCAGAGTGGTGCAACTAAATATTTTGAACTAAAAAAAAAGTTTGGTTTGGGTCGGCTTTAAACACAATTTTCAGTAGAAAAATACAAACATTTACATAGATGTGTACATCAGTCCTGAAAGAGGGACTAATGAGGAAGAAAGAGGGACAGGTGGAATTGGTTACCAAAAGAGGGACTAACCCTCTGAAAAAGGGACAGTCAGTTGGGAGCTATGCCTTCAACATCACACACTGCGCTGCATAATAACGTTGGCATTCGTGAAAGGTGGGGTGGAGCCACATCACGTGAGCCGGTACCTCTTCCTTCCCCTCCTCTTCCCTGATGGCGGAATCAGCTCCTTGTACTAGTACATGTAGGTTAAATCCCAACTACAGTAAAAAATACAGAAAGCGCTGCTGTTGGAAAAGTTGTGTATAAAAACTTATTAAACTTTATTTAATTAGATCAACCTGAGGTTGCTGGAGGATTGATAGGCACCTCTGATTAAAAGTGCTGTTTAGCACAAGAAGCTGCATCAGGTGAGTAGACACCTGACACAATATATGTACATATATTGAAAAAGTGATAATAAAATGTCATAAAACATAACAGATAAAAGCACCTGGTGCTATGGCTGGAATAATCCAGAAGGTGGCCTTGATGTAGTACCAGTTCCTATGTATTTCAAAATATAGATCAATCTGAGGTGGTCATAGGTCACCTTTCAATATTGCAGGACGTTATTTCTCCCGTGATAGGGTAATATGAGAAAATCCCTCGGCGTGTCGCTGTAGATTTTATATTGATAGAGTTGCTTCAACACAATTAGATATGTACGTGATGAAAACGATCTCACCCGTCTTGTGCTCTTGTATAGTGATGCGCAGGTCTTCAGGGGAGCCGCTCGATCTCACTCGCCCCGGCCGGCGGCAGAGTGAGAGAGACTGGACGGAGGAGTCACGTCAGGCAAGCGTGCCCGGCTCCCTTGTAAGTGTCCGGATGGCAGCGGAGATCTCCGTGTGCAGGCTTGATGGACGCAGCCGCGTAGCTCCAGCTCTCCTCGTTCCCCTCTGATTGTGACGTCACAAAGGCAGCCTCCGCTGACGTTTCGGGAGGAACGCCCCCCTTTCTCAAAGCTTGGCTGCTGGGGGAATCTGAGGCTGGCTTTTTGAAGCCTGTGTATCACTGTTAATTTCGCTCAAAAGCATATAAATCCAGATCTTTATTAAGTCCATGTGGGATAAGAGAGTTTAGATTGAAGATCCACATAGTTTCTTGCCGAGACATTTCTAATAAATAGTCTCCACCTCTCCATGGCTTTTTAACTTGTTCCAGCGCGCAAAATTTAGTTCCCTTAAAGGAGCATCCGTGCTCAGTCTTGTAGTGTGCTGATAATGGATGTTTTTTGCAACCTTTTTTAATATTTGTACAGTGTTCGCTCAATCTTTCTCTAAGTGGGCGTTTGGTCCGTCCCACATAACATTTTGAACATGGGCAGATTAGCACATAGATCACTCCCCTAGAGTCACAGTTGGTGATGTCTTTAATGTTAAATATTTCTTTCGTTGATATAGATGCAATTTCATGTATCCTTTCTAGTGGGGAGTTGGATTCTCGGCAGGCTCTACAGAAACCGCATCTTTTAAAGTATCCATTTTGTTTACTGTGTGTAGTTGTTTTGACAGTAGGAGCCAGTATGTTGCCCAGATTTTGAGACCTCCTAAAAATCATTTTTGGGTGTTCTGACAGTATCGGCATCAGAATAGGGTCTTCCCTCAATATGTTCCAGTATTTTCCCACTATATTCTTTACTCTTGACGATTGAGAAGAATATTTCATAATGAGACTCGGTTGTTGGTTCTCGTAATCTTTGTGTGTTCCCCTGTCTCTCAATAAATCCTGTCTATTTGTAGTCATGGCTCGTCCTCTAGCTTCCACTAGTATTTCTTCAGGGTACCCCTTCTGTTCAAATCTCTCCTGTAATGTATCGGCTTCAACCTCAAAGTCACTGATCTTATAATAATAATAATAATAATAATAATAATCCAAACATTTGTATAGCGCTTTTCTCCTGTCGGACTCAAAGCGCTCAAGAGCTGCAGCCACAGGGACGCGCTCAAGAGGCCACCCTGCAGTGTTAGGGAGTCTTGCCTTGAACTCCTTACTGAATAGGTACTTGACCTAGCCAGGATTCAAACCCTGGTCTCCCATGTCAAAGGCAGAGCCCTTAACCAGTACACTATCCAGCCATCTTGGAACAGTTCCTCCTAAGTCTGAGGAACTGGCCCCCTGGAATGTTCATCAGCCACTTCAAGTGATGACAGCTGTCTATATTAATATAACTATTAGTGTCCACTGGTTTTAGATAAGTTTTGGTCAAGATCTTATCGTTTTCCTTATAGATTGTAAGGTCCAGGAAGTTGACCTGTGATTGACTGTAGTCTCCGGTGAACTTGAGGTTATAACTATTGTCGTTTATCCACCTCATGAATGTGTCCAAACTTGCCTTGGTACCCTGCCAGATGAATCCCAACTACAGCAGCAACTCCAGTTTAATCACGTTCCTTCCAGAGTTAGTGGGGTTGGTGGGTGATCTGAAAAAGGGTTTGGAAAGGATAGGGATAGGAATTTTATTTTAATTTTTTGGGGGATTGATCTCCATATATTCATTTCTTTACTCTTTTTGTGTGCATTGTATGTATTCTATATCCTAGACTGAACATTTTTTAGTGCAATGACATTTCTAAGCAGCTATTTCTCTCCTGTTCTGTAATTGATGAGCATTTATTGGGATTTATAGCCATTTATTGCTTTTTTTGCATTCTATTTTGTGGCCACTAGATGGCAGGTAAAGATAGCTGAATACAGCCTGCTGATCAGAAAATGGATGACCTAGGTTAGTGATGGCTAACCTTGGCACTTCAGCCTTGGTGAAACTACAAGTCCCATGAGACATTGCAATACTCTTACAGCTCTAAGCATAACTTGGGGAGGCAGAGGCATGGTGGAATTTGAAGTTTTGTCACAGCTGGAGAGCCAAGGTTAGCTATCACCGCTTATAGGTGATATTCTCTGGTCTTGTGTTTTTTATTGATGACTAGCTGGTCGCCCGGCGTTGCCCAGGTATGTAATTGGCTAGTGTTAGCTCTGCCCACTTTTTCTAATCCTAACACACAATTACTCAAGGATGACCTACTTTGTGAGCTTTGCAGTCTTTGGCATCAATAATTGGCATTGAAATGAAATAAATCTAATTGGCTGTGGCTCCACTCCTTTGAAAATCAATAGGTGAATTTTGATTAGCTTTTGTAGGCTCCACCCACTTTTCTGAATATTAATCCCAGTCACCCAGTGACCAACTGTGCAAAGTTTAAGAACCCTGCCATTGACAGTGTAAGAAAAACAAAAATTTGCTTTCTTAAAACAGAAAGAATTTGCGATAATTCAGGTTGGAGTGAGCTTGAGATGTCTCCCAGGGCATCACTGTTGAATATATGCAAATTAACCATTGTTACCCTTAAAAGCTAAACACACCTCCAGAACTGCTGGAATGCAATGATGTGTCATTTTGTAAATTTGTACAGAGCCATAATAATCCAACATGCATACAGACTGTTTTGGATTGTTTGATCTTCCTCAGTGCATGGCATGGATTAATTTGGCTCTATGCAGTAGGGCTTGTAACACCGAGAGGTGCAGACTAACCAGCGAGCTCATGGTGACCCAGAACTCATTGGAGTGTGTGAGGGGCTACAATGGTCCTAAAAGCCCCCTTACTAAGATATTAAGAAAAACAAAAGTTTGCTTTCTTAAAACAGAAAGAATTTGCGATAATTCAGGTTGGAGTGAGCTTGAGATGTCTCCCAAGGCATCACTGCTGAATATATGCAAATTAACCATTGTGCCCTTAGAAGCTAAACACACCTCCAGTGTAGTGTTGGGCGAACAGTGTTCGCCACTGTTCGGGTTCTGCAGAACATCACCCTGTTCGGGTGATGTTCGGCCAAACATCTAATGGTGTTCGGCCAAACTGTTCGGCCATATGGCCGAACTAAGAGCGCATGGCCGAACGTTACCCGAACGTTCGGCTAGCGCTGTGATTGGCCGAACGGGTCACGTGTAGTGTTGGGCGAACATCTAGATGTTCGGGTTCGGGCCGAACATGGCCGAACTCCGAACATAATGGAAGTCAATGGGGACCCGAACTTTTGTGCTTTGTAAAGCCTCCTTATATGCTACATACCCCAAATTTACAGGGTATGTGCACCTTGGGAGTGGGTACAAGATGAAAAAAAATTTAGCAAAAAGAGCTTATAGTTTTTGAGAAAATAGATTTTAAAGTTTCAAAGGGAAAACTGTCTTTTAAATGCGGGAAATGTCTGTTTTCTTTGCACAGGTAACATGCTTTTTGTCGGCATGCAGTCATAAATGTAATACATATAAGAGGTTCCAGGAAAAGGGACCGGTAACGCTAACCCAGCAGCAGCACACGTGATGGAACAGGAGGAGGGTGGCGCAGGAGGAGAAGGCCACGCTTTGAGACACAACAACCCAGGCCTTGCATGAGGACAAGAAGCGTGCGGATAGCAATTTGCATTTTGTCGCCATGCAGTCATAAATGTAATACAGATGAGAGGTTCAATAAACAGGGACCGGAAACGCTAACCCATCACAGATGTTCATTGTTCATGTTACTTGGTTGGGGTCCGGGAGTGTTGCGTAGTCGTTTCCAATCCAGGATTGATTCATTTTAATTTGAGTCAGACGGTCTGCATTTTCTGTGGAGAGGCGGATACGCCGCCGATCTGTGACGATGCCTCCGGCAGCACTGAAACAGCGTTCCGACATAACGCTGGCTGCCGGGCAAGCCAGCAGCTCTATTGCGTACATTGCCAGTTTGTGCCAGGTGTCTAGCTTCGATACCCAATAGTTGAAGGGTGCAGATGGATTGTTCAACACAGCTACACCATCTGACATGTAGTCCTTGACCATCTTCTCCAGGCGATCGGTGTTGGAGGTGGATCTGCACGCTTGCTGTTCTGTGGGCTGCTGCTGCATGGGTGTCATAAAATGTTCCCACTCCAAGGACACTGCCGATACTATTCCCTTTTGGGCACTAGCTGCGGCTTGTGTTGTTTGCTGCCCTCCTGGTCGTCCTGGGTTTGCGGAAGTCAGTCTGTCGGCGTACAACTGGCTAGAGGAGGGGGAGGATGTCAATCTCCTCTCTAAAGTCTCCACAAGGGCCTGCTGGTATTCTTCCATTTTGACCTGTCTGGCTCTTTCTTCAAGCAGTTTTGGAACATTGTGTTTGTACCGTGGATCCAGAAGCAGTGGCGGACATACGGCCGTGCAGGCCGTGCCGCCGCACGAGGGCCCCTGAAGTTCCGCTGCTTCAGGGGCCCATTAAGTATTGCAGGGTTTTTTTTTTAATTTTACCTTTTATTTTTATTTTAACCTGGGGGGCCCCTACTCCTGTCCTCCCCCCTCACATCGGCCCCCCCCTCCCCCTCATGCGATGCGGCGGGAGAGCAGAAAATCCAGGAAGTCTCCGCCGGGGCTGCAGCAGACACTAGAGGCTGCTGCCGCTTGGTCTCCCGTGTCTCCAACTTTGTACACTGCTCGCTACTTCCTGGTTTAGTAGCGAGCAGTGTACAAAGTTGGAGACACGGGAGACCAAGCGGCAGCAGCCTCTAGTGTCTGCTGCAGCCCCGGCGGAGACTTCCTGGATTTTCTGCTCTCCCGCCCGCCGCCGCGCATACCGGGAGGGGGGCCCCGAGGTGAGTGAGGGAGGATAGGAGTCGGGCCCCCCACCCGGATAGCTACACACCCATCCACCCGGCTACCTTACCCACCCGGCTACCCACACACTCACCCGGCTACCTACCCACCCGGATACCCACACACCCACCCGGCTACCTAACCACCCACCCAGCTACCTACCCGGCTACCTAACCACCCTGCTGGCTACCTACCCACCCGGCTACCTACCCACCCGGATACCCACACACCCACCCGGCTACCTACCCGGCTACCTAACCACCCACCCGGCTACCTACCCACCTGGCTACCTACCCGGCTACCTAACCACCCTGCCGGCTACCCACCCACCCACCCGGCTACCTACCCGGCTACCTAACCACCCTGCCGGCTACCTACCCACCCACCCGGCTACCTACCCACTCGGCTACCTAACCACCCACCCGGCTACCTACCCACCCGGCTACCTACCCGGCTACCTAACCACCCACCCGACTACCTACCCACCCGGCTACCCACCCACCCGGCTACCTAACCACCCACACATCTACGCACTCACCCGGCTACCTACCCACCCGGCTACCTAGCCACCCACCCGTCTACCCACCCGGCTACCTACCCACCCAGCTACCTAACCACCCTGCCGGCTACCTACCCACCCACCCGGATACCTACCCACCCACCCGGCTACCTACCCACCCAGCTACCTACCCGGCTACCTAACCACCCACCCGGCTACCCACCCGGCTACCTAACCACCCACACATCTACCCACCCGGCTACCTAACCACCCACCCGTCTACCTACCCACCCAGCTACCTAACCACCCTGCCGGCTACCTACCCACCCGGCTACCTACCCACCCGGCTACCTACCCACCCGGCTACCTACCCACCCGGCTACCTACCCACCTGGCTACCCACCCACCCGGCTACCCAACCACTCACCCGGCTACCTAACCACCCACCCGGCTACCTACCCGGCTACCTAACCACCCACCCGGCTACCTACACACCCACCCGGCTACCTACCCACCCACCAGGCTACCTACCTACCTACCCACCCGGCTACCTACCAACCCACCAGGCTACCTACCTAAAGACCCACCAGGCTACCTACCCACCCACCCAGCTACCTAACCACCCACCTACCCACCCACCAGGCTACCTACCCACCAGGCTACCCACCCACCCGGCTACCCAGCCACCCACCAGGCTACTTACCCACCCGGCTAAGGGCTGCCTACCTACCTACCCACCAGGCTACCTATCCACCCAACCACCCATGGGAGCTGCGCGCTGGATGGAGGCTGGGACAGGAGGTCTGCTGCTGCAGGTGAGTAAATGGTTTTTTTTATTATTTATTTTAGCAGGTGTATGTTCTGGGCAGGTCTGCCACATGATTGCGTGTATGTTCTGGGCAGGTCTGCCACATGATTGCATGTATGTTCTGGGCAAATTTGCTACATGATTGCATGTGTTTTCTGGGCAAATCTGCCGACATGATTGCACGTATTTTCTGGGCAAATCTGCCGACATGATTGCACGTATTTTCTGGGCAAATCTGCCGACATGATTGCACGTATTTTCTGGGCATATCTGCCGACATGATTGCACGTATTTTCTGGGCATATCTGCCGACATGATTGCACGTATTTTCTGGGCATATCTGCCGACATGATTGCACGTATTTTCTGGGCATATCTGCCGACATGATTGCACGTATTTTCTGGGCATATCTGCCGACATGATTGCACGTATTTTCTGGGCATATCTGCCGACATGATTGCACGTATTTTCTGGGCATATCTGCCGACATGATTGCACGTATTTTCTGGGCATATCTGCCGACATGATTGCACGTATTTTCTGGGCATATCTGCCGACATGATTGCACGTATTTTCTGGGCATATCTGCCGACATGATTGCACGTATTTTCTGGGCATATCTGCTCACATTATGTGTATTTTCATGAGAAAACCTGCACAATTATGTGAATTTTCTGGGGAAAGGGTCACCAAAACCTGGGCCCACTGTCTTTGCGTTGCACTTTTCAAGGGAACCTGAGGTGAGAATAATATTGAGGCTGCCATATTTCTCTCCTTTTAAGCAATACCAGTTGCCTGGTTGCCGTTCTGGTCCTCTGCCTCTTATTCTTTCAACCATAGACCCTGAACAAGCATGCAGCAGGTCAGGGGTTTCTGACAATATTGTCAGAACTGAGAAGATTAAGCTGCATGCTTGTTGCTGGTGTAATTCAGTTTATTACTGCAGCCAAATAGATCAGCAGGGCCGCCAGGCAACTAGTATTGTTTAAAAGGAAATAAATATGGCAGCCTCCATATCACTCTCACCCCGGGATCACTTTAAATTACAGTTAGCTCCGCCCTTATCCGGTCATTGCCACGCCCATTTTTTGCCGTGGCGCTACGCGCCGCAGGTTCTATCCACACCCATTTTTTGCTGCGGCGTGCTTCGCGCGTCGTAGGTTATAGCCACGCCCATTTTTTGCCGCGGCGCGCTTCGCGCGCCGCAGGTCAGGGGGCCCACAATTGATATTTTGCACAGGGGCCCACTGCTGCCTGTGTCCGCCACTGTCCAGAAGGGTATAAACCCAGTAATTGGTGTTGTCCAGAATGCGCACAATGCGTGGGTCGCGTTCAATGCAGTCCTAGGCCGAAGAGGTCATAGCCTAGGGTCACAAAACCTGTTTATTTGGGCAATTTCAATGGTGGCGAGTCTGACGTACATAAATCGCAGCAATGGCCGTTAGCAACGTCTGAATCTTACGAAATGTCTCATGCAGGTAGAAGACATATTGTTAGACTTGGGCTCCAAAGATGGGTTCCCTACATCTCTGCAAACCAGAGTTACAGGGCTCCAAATTTGCTTTCATTGGGCCTCCTATTTACAGTTCCAAAATCTCACATCTTTTCAAAGGGCAATTACTCAGCAGTGGCAAATTTTCTAGCATTGTAGGGACCCTTAGGGGGAACATGACTGGTGAGTTTCGGGCCCCTAGGCCAAAGAGGTCATAGCCTAGGGTCACAAAAACCTGTTTATTTGGGCTATTTCAATGGTAGTGATGGTGGCGTACATAAATCTCAGCCATGGCCGTTAGCAACGCCTGAATCTCACGAAATGTCTCATGCAGGTAGAAGACATATTGTTAGACTTGGATTCCAAAGATGGGGTCCCTACATCTCTGCAAACCAGAGTTACAGGGGTCCAAAATTGGTAAAATCCCCCGTAGGATTTCATTGCCTCCCTATTTCACTTTCCAAAATCTCACATCTTTTCAAAGGGCAATGGCTCAGCAGTACCAAATTTTCTAGCATTGTAGGGACCCTTAGGGGGAACATGACTGGTGAGTTTCGGGCCCCTAGGCCGGAGAGGTCATAGCCTAGGGTCACAAAAACCTGTTTATTTGGGCTATTTCAATGGTAGTGATGGTGACGTACATAAATCTCAGCCATGGCCGTTAGCAACGTCTGAATCTCACGAAATGTCTCATGCAGGTAGAAGACATATTGTTAGACTTGGATTCCAAAGATGGGGTCCCTACATCTCTGCAAACCAGAGTTACAGGGGTCCAAAATTGGTAAAATTCCCCATAGGCTTTCATTGGGCCTCCTATTTACCGTTCCAAAATCTCACACCATTTCAAAGGGCAATGGCTCAGCAGTGGCAAAACTCACCAGTCATGATCCCCCTAAGGGTCCCTACAATGCTAGAAAATTTGGTACTGCTGAGCCATTGCCCTTTGAAAAGATGTGAGATTTTGGAAAGTGAAATAGGGAGGCAATGAAATCCTATGGGGGATTTTACCAATTTTGGACCCCTGTAACTCTGGTTTGCAGAGATGTAGGGACCCTATCTTTGGAATCCAAGTCTAACAATATGTCTTCTACCTGCATGAGACATTTCGTGAGATTCAGACGTTTCTAACGGCCATTGCTGCGATTTATGTACGCCACCATCACTACCATTGAAATAGCCCAAATAAACAGGTTTTTGTGACCCTAGGCTATGACCTCTTCGGCCTAGGGGCCCGAAACTCACCAGTCCTGTTCCCCCTAAGGGTCCCTACAATGCTAGAAAATTTGGTACTGCTGAGCCATTGCCCTTTGAAAAGATGTGAGATTTTGGAAAGTGAAATAGGGAGGCAATGAAATCCTATGGGGGATTTTACCAATTTTGGACCCCTGTAACTCTGGTTTGCAGAGATGTAGGGACCCCATCTTTGGAATCCAAGTCTAACAATATGTCTTCTACCTGCATGAGACATTTCGTGAGATTCAGACGTTGCTAACGGCCATTGCTGCGATTTATGTACGTCACCATCACTACCATTGAAATAGCCCAAATAAACAGGTTTTTGTGACCCTAGGCTATGACCTCTTCGGCCTAGGGGCCCGAAACTCACCAGTCATGTTCCCCCTAAGGGTCCCTACAATGCTAGAAAATTTGGTACTGCTGAGCCATTGCCCTTTGAAAAGATGTGAGATTTTGGAAAGTGAAATAGGGAGGCAATGAAATCCTATGGGGGATTTTACCAATTTTGGACCCCTGTAACTCTGGTTTGCAGAGATGTAGGGACCCTATCTTTGGAATCCAAGTCTAACAATATGTCTTCTACCTGCATGAGACATTTCGTGAGATTCAGACTTTGCTAACGGCCATTGCTGCGATTTATGTACGTCACCATCACTACCATTGAAATAGCCCAAATAAACAGGTTTTTGTGACCCTAGGCTATGACCTCTTTGGCCTAGGGGCCCGAAACTCACCAGTCATGTTCCCCCTAAGGGTCCCTACAATGCTACAAAAATTTGCCACTGCTGAGTAATTGCCCTTTGAAAAGATGTGAGATTTTGGAACTGTAAATAGGAGGCCCAATAAAAGCCTATGGGTGATTTTACCAAATTTGGAGCCCTGTAACTCTGGTTTGCAGAGATGTAGGGAACCCATCTTTGGAGCCCAAGTCTAACAATATGTCTTCTACCTGCATGAGACATTTCGTGAGATTCAGACGTTGCTAACGGCCATTGCTGCGATTTATGTACGTCACCATCACTACCATTGAAATAGCCCAAATAAACAGGTTTTGTGACCCTGGGCTATGACCTCTTCGGCCTAGGACTGCATTGAACGCGACCCACGCATTGTGCGCATTCTGGACAACACCAATTACTGGGTTTATACCCTTCTGGATCCACGGTACAAACACAATGTTCCAAAACTGCTTGAAGAAAGAGCCAGACAGGTCAAAACGGAAGAATACCAGCAGGCCCTTGTGGAGACTTTAGAGAGGAGATTGACATCCTCCCCCTCCTCTAGCCAGTTGTACGCCGACAGACTGACTTCCGCAAACCCAGGACGACCAGGAGGGCAGCAAACAACACAAGCCGCAGCTAGTGCCCAAAAGGGAATGGTATCGGCAGTGTCCTTGGAGTGGGAAAATTTTCTGACACCCATGCAGCAGCCCACAGAACAGCAAGCGTGCAGATCCACCTCCAACACCGATCGCCTGGAGAAGATGGTCAAGGACTACATGTCAGATGGCGTAGCTGTGTTGAACAATCCATCTGCACCCTTCAACTATTGGGTATCGAAGCTAGACACCTGGCACAAACTGGCAATGTACGCAATAGAGGTGCTGGCTTGCCCGGCAGCCAGCGTTATGTCGGAACGCTGTTTCAGTGCTGCCGGAGGCATCGTCACAGATCGGCGGCGTATCCGCCTCTCCACAGAAAATGCAGACCGTCTGACTCAAATTAAAATGAATCAATCCTGGATTGGAAACGACTACGCAACACTCCCGGACCCCAACCAAGTAACATGAACAATGAACATCTGTGATGGGTTAGCGTTTCCGGTCCCTGTTTATTGAACCTCTCATCTGTATTACATTTATGACTGTATGGCGACAAAATGCAAATTGCTATCCGCACGCTTCTTGTCCTCATGCAAGGCCTGGGTTGTTGTGTCTCAAAGCGTGGCCTTCTCCTCCTGCGCCACCCTCCTCCTGTTCCATCACGTGTGCTGCTGCTGGGTTAGCGTTACCGGTCCCTTTTCCTGGAACCTCTTATCTGTATTACATTTATGACTGCATGCCGACAAAAAGCATGTTACCTGTGCAAAGAAAACAGACATTTCCCGCATTTAAAAAAGTTTTCCCTTTGAAACTTTAAAATCGATTTTCTCAAAAACTATAAGCTCTTTTTGCTAAAAATTTTTTCCTCTTGTACCCACTCCCAAGGTGCACATACCCTGTAAATTTGGGGTATGTAGCATGTAAGGAGGCTTTACAAAGCACGAAAGTTCGGGTCCCCATTGACTTCCATTATGTTCGGAGTTCGGGTCGAACACCCGAACATCGCGGCCATGTTCGGCCTGTTCGGCCCGAACCCGAACATCTAGATGTTCGCCCAACACTACTCCAGTGTAAGAATGGCTGCAGTTTACATTTTCCAGTGAAATTTGTATTTGTCTCCGCCCCCCTTTTTTGTTATGGGAATAAAAAGTATCCTATACTTCTTTCCAGGTAATGTACTATGTGTGTGCCAAATTTCAGTTCACATTCTAGCAGGGAAATTTGTATTTTTCTCCACCCACTGATGTCCTAATGTTTCCCGGTTATGTATTTGGCTGCTGTTGGCTGTGGCCACTTTTTCTAACCCTAACACACAATTGTCAATAGTCAATTACCAAGTTTGTGATATTTGTGGTCTTTGGCATGAATAATTTCCATTGAAATGAAACACATCTGAGTCGCTGTTTGTGGCCCCACCCCTTTTCTAAATAATTAACCCCAGTCACCCAATGATCAACTGTACCAGGTTTGAGGCTTGTGCCATTAACAGTGCAAAAATGGCAGCAATTAAATATTTGCCTTGAAAATCAATAGGTGAATTGTGATTGTTTTTTGTAGGCTCCACCCACTTTTCTGAATATCAATCCCAGTCACCCAGTGACCAACTGTGCAAAGTTTTAGAACCCTACAATTAATAGTGTAAGAATGGCTGCAGTTTACATTTTTCCAGTGAAATTTGTGTTTGTCTCCGCCCACTGATGACTTGGCATTGCCCAATTATGTATTTGGCTGGTGTTGGCTGCGCCCACTTTTCCTAACCCTAACTTTAACACACAATTACTCAATTACTCAATGACTACGTTTGTGAGCTTTGCGGTCTTTGGCATCAATAACCTGCATTAAAATGAAACAAATTCAGATTAGCTGTTTGGGGCTCCACCCCTTATATAAATTTAAACCCCAGTCATGCAATGATCAACCGTACCAGGTTTGAGTCTTGTGCCATTAACCGTGCAAGAATGGCAGCAATGAAATATTCCCCTGAAAAATCAATAGGTAATTTTTGATTGTTTTTGTAGGCTCCACCCACTTTTATGAATATTAATCCCAGGCTCCACCCACTTTTATGAATATTAATCCCAGTCGCCCAGTAACCAACTGTGCAAAGTTTGAGAACCCTACCATTAACAGTGTAAGAATGGCTGCTGTTTACATTTTCCCAGTAAAATTTGTATTTGTCTCCGCCCACTTATGACCCTGGGTTGCCTGCTTATGTATTTGGCTGGTGTTGGCTGTGCCCACTTTCCTTACCCTAACACACAATTAATCAATTACTCAATTACCAAGTTTGTGAGCTTTGCGGTGTTTGGCAACAATAATTTGCATTGAAATGAAACAAATCTGATTGTCTATTTGTGGCTCCACCCCCTTTCTGAAATTGAACCCCAGTCACCCAATGATCAACTATACCAGGTTTGAGGCTTGTGCCATTAACAGTGCAAGAATGGCAGGTTTGAGGCTTGTGCCATTAACAGTGCAAGAATGGCAGAAATATTCCCCTTGAAAATCGATCAACTGTACAAAGTTTGAGAACCCTACCATTAATGGGGCGGCGAAGAATGGGCGTGGCCATGACATTGGGCGGAGCTAACGTAATGATGTAACAGCGAGGCATAAGAAAGCAGTGTTTACGCCATGATGTGGACAAACAAGACTTTGCATCATAGGTGTGCAGAAACTGTGTGATGCTAATAGTATACCGTAACCACAAAGCAGCAAACATAGCCATCTATGACCATTAAATAATAAATGCAGTAACAGTTACCCTGGACACCAGAAAATAAACGCAATGGGCAACATGTTAGCACAAAATAAATGCAATGCGGGCAACATGTCAGTACAAAATAAACGCAATGTGGGCAAACATGTCAGTACAAAATAAACGCAATGCGGGCAAACATGTCAGTACAAAATAAACGCAATGCGGGCAACATATCAGTACAAAATAAACGCAATGCGGGCAAACATTTCACCAGAAAATTACTGCAATGCGGGCAAACATTTCACCAGAAAATTACTGCAATGCGGGCAAACATTTCACCAGAAAATTACTGCAATGCGGGCAAACATTTCACCAGAAAATTACTGCAATGCGGGCAAACATTTCACCAGAAAATTACTGCAATGCGGGCAAACATTTCACCAGAAAATAAAAGCAATGCGAGCAAACATTTCACCAGAAAAGAAACACAATGCAGGCAAACATTTCACCAGAAAAGAAACGCAATGCGGGCAAACATTTCACTAGAACATAAACGCAATGCGGGCAAACATTTCACCAGAAAAGAAAAGCAATGCGGGCAAACATTTCACCAGAAAAGAAACGCAATGCGGGCAAACATTTCACCTGGAAAAGAAAGCATTTACTCACCTGGCAGAAGTCTCCGGCCTCTGGCGCGCTGCTCCTGGGACCACCTTCCTCCTGCTCGTCTCCCGCGCTGACAGGGCTACGGCAAGATGGCGCCCGAAGCCCTGTACTGGAGACACAAATAGTCTCCAGTACAGGGCTTCGGCAGCCATCTTGCTGTAGCCCTGCTCGCCTGCCGGTGTCGGAACAGACACCGGAAGGAGGAGGCTGGAGCGGGGCTGCGGGCAATGAACTGGCACGGCGTCTATAGACGCCGCTGCCAGTTCATGAAGATAGAGTGGCCAGAGTCCCGAGGCCGGGACGTTCCGCTGCTGAAAGCGGGACGTTTCCCGGGACCTCATGCAGCCTGGGACAGCGGACCCCGAATCCGGGACGCGTCCCGGGCAATCCGGGACGTCTGGTCACTCTATTTATTTAAAGAGAACCTGAGGCGGGTAGTTTAAATCTTAAGAGGTCACAGAGGCATGTCCTGTGCACAATCACATGCCTCAGTGTCTCTATTGCCGCCTCTAGTCCCCTCCCTCCCCCCCCCCCCCCCCCGGGTCTGCTGTCCCCCCTGAAAAAAGCGCAGTACTTCGTGGGTCGCAGCTTAGCTTCCGATTGGAGAAAGCTCACGGAGGTAGACAGACGCAGGGACCGAGCAGTGCTTTTCAGCGCAGGTAGATTTGGGCGCAGCCGGCGCCACCATACTGTAATAGGAATTACAGCTGTAGCGGCGTTCAGTGAGTAACGTTGGCGACTCGGCGCCGTCAGAAGATGGAGCCGAAGTTGCTGTTAAAACGCAATAATTCTGCCTCCAGCAATAGCTGGAAGCCGAATTATATCATTTCCCACCATCCCTGGCGGCCTGGAGGGGGAATAGTAATTAACGCTGCCTGGACTTGTGCAGAAGCAGGGTGAGCCATATACTGGCTGTATTCTGCGCCGAAGTCTACCGGCGCCGATTTCAAATGTATGCAGGCGGAGGAGCCCACAGGCTGCAGGTAAATAGAAGGCTAGCGACAACCAGATTGCCGCTAGCCTGGCGCTTTTTTCGGGGGGGAGGGGGGGTAGCAGTAGACCTGGGGGGGGGGGGGTACTAGAGGCGCCAATACAGAGACACAGAGGCATGTGATTAAGCACAGAACGTGCCTCTGTGTCCTCTCAAGATTTAAAATACCTGCCTTGGGTTCTCTTTAAGGTAATTGAATTTGATTTTTGTATATGTTACGGCCAAAACCAGAAATCGGGCAATTCTAGAATTGGCCGGCCGTTTCTAGAACTGGCCGATTTTACGTCGGCCAAAGTCCAAAACGCACAAATTCCAGAACATCCCGGGTCTTGTCCAACACCATGAATGGCACTTCCGCTCTGCTCTGAAAGATACAGCATACTAATCTATTTTTTTTTTTTTTTTTTTTTTTTTTTAAAGAAAAGCATTTCTTAATTGCAGCTGATACAAATCCTGCAATAAATCTGCAGTGTGTCTACATCCTGCTTTCTTGGGAGAAGACATTAACATCCTGTGCTTTTAAATTACCTGCTCTGCTGTGGAAGTCAGGTGACACAGGGGAGAGATCAAATTACAGTGGTGATTAGTCACAGATGAGGGGGAATGCATGGCTGTGGGTGCTTTGCTGGGGGGCTGTGCATGGCTGGGGGTGCTTTGCTGGGGGGCTGTGCATGGCTGGGGGTGCTTTGCTGGGGGGCTGTTCAGGGCTGGGGTGCTCTGCTGGGTGCTGTGCAGGGCTGTGGGTGCTCTGCTGGGTGCTGTGCATGGCTGTGGGTGCTTTGCGGGGGGCTGTGCATGGCTGGGGGGGGTCTTTGCTGGGGGGCTGTGCGTGCTCTGCTGGGGGGCTGTGTATGGCTGTGGGTGCTCTGCTAGGGGGCTGTGCATGGCTGTGGGTGTTCTGCGCATGGCTGGGGTCTTTGCTGGGGGGCTGTGCATGGCTGTGGTGGGTGCTTTGCTGGGGGGCTGTGTATGGCTGTGGGTGCTCTGCTAGGGGGCTGTGCATGGCTGTGGGTGTTCTGCGCATGGCTGGGGGGGGTCTTGGCTGGGGGGGCTGTGCATGGCTGTGGTGGGTGCTTTGCCGGGGGGCTGTGCATGGCTGGGGTCTTTGCTGGGCTGGTCGTGGCTGGAAATGCTTTGCATGGTCGGGGGGGGGGGGGGGGGGGTAGGGGCGGCTTTGCATAGCTGGGGGTGCTTTGCTGGGCTGGGGGAGCTTTGCTGGAGTTGCTGGAGGCGCCGCCAGGAAGCCCCGCTCACCTCATCCCCTGCTGCCGCTAAGTACGCAGACCTCCTATCAGGGCGACCACCAGGCGGAGAAAGGCAGAGCAGCGCGCACGCTACCCGCCCGGACCCATACACTTCATATGCAGAAGTGTTCAATGACGTCACTTCTGCATTGAAGTGTTCGGGTCCAGTGGGTCTCGCGTGAGCTGGCAGCTGCTATGCCTCTCTCTGCCTCCCTGGTACGGTCGCCCTGATCGGAGGTCTGAATACTTAGCGGCAGCCGCAGCAGGGGATGAGGTGAGCGGGGCTTCCTGGCGGCGGTGAGCGGGACTTCGGGACTTGGCCGGCCACGTGAAGTCACAACGCGTTCTGGCCGGCCAAAGTCCGAAACTGAAGCCCGTTTCTCACATTGGCCGCATGGGCCGGCCACTTCGCATACTTACCGGCCAGAACCCGAAGTGGCCAGACTTCGGGTTCTGGCCGTAACATATACATTTTTAGCTTTCTTGTTTAAGTATAAAGTCTATGTTTTATGTATGTAGATTTGATCCTCAGAGATGCTGTTCAGTCATATTAGAGTAGGACTTACTTTTATAGCATCATGTGACTGGTACACATGATCTCGGAGTAATAACAATGGGACTCCCATTCTGACTTCGCTAGGTGGGGCAGTTGTCATTCACACCCAGTGTGGCATAACTACCGGGAAAGCAGCCCCTGCAGATAATGGGGATTAACTACTGATTATGCCCAAAAAGTTGAAAAAGAGGTTTTGTGAAGAAAAGAGGCACAATCCTGGCTTTACTGGCAGGAGGATACAGTGAGCATCAGGTTTGCTTCTATCCTATGAACAGAGTCATGCAACAAGCCCTGAGAACTCTACAACCTGGCAGAGGGTGGAAATGGATCAGTACTGAGAGGGATGAAGGGCAAACTCCTTAGAATATCACTCAAGAACCATAAGCTGACATCAGGTGACCTTAGTGTCATTTGGCTTCTTAAAGCAGCAGGGTCAGCCACACTATGCCAGAAAAAAACGCATATATAAGTAGATAACTACTTGTTCTTCTTACATAATAGATGTATTGTACTGACCACATTTTAATTTCAGCTTAGTATGAATACAGAGGAGCCAAAAGAATCTAAAAAGTTTAAAACATGAGGAGACAGTGGTGGACTTACCTCCTCCAAGCAGACACAAAAATTGCCAATGTGTTTGTCAAATACAACAAGTTTATTTACATACTTCGGGGGACAATGCAACGCGTTTCGCAGGTTTGATCCCGCTTCATCAGGCAATAACGGAGCAATAGCATATGTGGTCAGTAGAGGCGCCAGGCACCTCTGTCAGAGCATAAGCCTATGAGGAAGAGAGCCGATCGCCGTCCTATGTTGATTTAGGACAGCAAATGGGGGAGGGAGGGAGAGGGAGGAGAGAGGGAAAAGCCTCACTTTTTTATTAAAAAAAAAAAAAATTTCAGCAGTGATCAGAGACCTCCTAAAGAGTGTCCTATTAAGGACAAGAAAAGGAGGAAAAAATCATTTTTGTGCTTAGTTGTATGGCTGTGCCGCAAGCTGACAAAGCTGCATAGCCCTGTATTGTAAAAAAAATGCCTGGTCACTAGGGGGGTGTAAGCCTGTGGTCCTACAGTGGTTGAAACAGAAGGTATTTGCAATAATTCAGCTTTAAGTGAGCAATTGTGGTTACCCATAATTCACTGCTACTGAATAAGGAAAATATCTCTTTATGCCCCTGAAGACAGGCACACATCCAGAACCGCTGGTGTATAGCCAAGCCTATTGCTTCTAAAATTTACAGAACCACATCATCCCAACATGCAGACAGGCTGTTTCAGACTTTTGGTTCTCATTAGTGCATGGCAAGGATTGATATGGCTGTATGGGACAGCGCTTGGACCAGAACAATAGAATACCAAGCAGCTTGGGGCAACCCAAAACTACTAGAAAAGTATAGGGGACTAAAAGAGACCGAAAATCCCTCCTACTAAAAAGCAAAGCTCCGTGTACTTTGCCTTCTTAAAACAAGGTATTTGCGATCATTCAGATTTAGTGAGCAACTGTAGTTTCCCACAATGCATCACAACTGAATATGCAAATGTTCTCTTTATGCCCCTGAAGCCAGGTTTACATCCAGAACCGCTGTATATAAAGCTTATTGCTTATAACATTTACAAACCTAACATGTCGACAGCCTGTATCAGACTTTTGGTCCTCCTCAGTGCATGGCAGGGATTGATATAGCTCTATAGGATGGGGCTTGGACCAGTACAACAGAATACCTAAGAAGCTCAGGGTGACCCAAAAGCAAGTGACCTTCAAACACAGTGGTGCGCACTGCGCACAGCAAGAACAGTGTGAAACCGGCTCCTACAGGTCAATGTCAATTGTCAGGCTGAGGTTTACTTAACTCAGGAATTGGATTGTAACACCTGCTTGCCTCATGGTAAGGGTGGCCACTAACGATACAATTAGCCAAACGATTGTGGACAAATGATTATTCGTGTGAAGGATCGGAAATGACCACTAACGAATAGAAATCTCCTAACCATTCCGACTAGATTAACTAAATTGATCTGATTTTTGGATCGATTTCATTAATGTGATTGAAATGGTTAGGTGATCAGTGAACCACCTGTCTGATAGAGATGGTCAATAAGAGGCAATGAATTCCGAGTTGATGCAGAATTATGCAAATGTGTTATGACATTTTCATACAGCTTGAAAATAAATGGGCCAGTTGAAATCGAGATGGAATTTGACTGGTCCATTTTAAACCAAGACTACAAAACAAGTTTGCCTTCTTAAAACAGAAGATATTTGCGACAATTCAGGTTGGAGTGAGCATAGGATGTTTCCCATAATGCATCACTGCTGAATTTGCAAATCATCCTTTGTTGTCCCTGTAAGCTAGCCACACCTCCAGATCCGCTGGAATGCAATATGTCAGCTTGTTAAATATACCGTGTGCATATTCAGCAGTGATGCATCGTGGGAGACTCCTCAGAACTCGCTCCAACCTGAATAATCGCAAATTATTTGTTTTAAAGAAAACCTGTAATGAGAAAAACCTCCCCTGGGGGGTACTCACCTGGGGTGGGGGGGAAGCCTCCGGATCCTATTGAGGCTTCCCCCATCCTCCTTGGTCCCACGGGGGCGGAGATAAAGCTCCCCGAACAGAGTGGATGTAAATATTTACCTTCCCGGCTCCAGCGCAGGCGCAGTATCGGCTCTCCACTCGGAGATAGGTGGAAATAGCCGATCGCTGTCGGGCCGCTGTACTGCGCAGGTACAAGTCTCCTGCTCTTGCCTAGTAGAGCGGTCCCGTCCCGACAGAGATCAGCTATTTTTGCTTATCTCCGTACTGAGAGACGCAACAGCGCCCCCGCTGGAGCCAGGGAAGGTAAATGTATCAAGCCTTGTTGGGGGAGGATTCCGGGACGCTTTGGGGGAGCCAGCGCTGGATTGACTGAAGCTACAGTGGAGGGAGGGGGAAGCCTCATTGGGACCCTGAGGCCTCCCCCTCCCGAGGTAAGTACCCCCCAGGGGAATTTTTTTTGTTACATGTTCTCTTTAAGAAGGCAAGCTTATGTTTTCCATAGCATCCTTTGTAGCCCCTTACAGAATCCTAGGAGTTCTGGTTCACCATGAGCTTGCTGGGTACTCTGCAACTCAGGGTGCTACAATTAACAAGCTGACACATCATTGCATTCCAGCTGTTCTGGAGGCGTGGTTAGCTTACAAGGACAACAAGGAGATGATTTGCATATTCAGCAGTGATGCAGTGTAGGAGACATCATATGCTCACTCCAACCTGAATCATTTTCCCAAACTAAGCAGCGCTCCAGGGCCAATTAGCTAAAAGTCAAACAAAACCTGGTAAATGTCCACCATAAGCAACAAAAGTCTCTTTGCCTGTGGCCTGTTGGATTTCCTGGTTTCCACCATTAAACTCTGCTCAGGTCCAACACGTCATGTGAAAAAAATAAGAGAGAAAGGACCAATAGTGTAAATCCATAAAGCTGTTTTGCATTCACCACCACCTTTTCCCTTATAGCAATAACCGCGTTCTCCTTTATTACTACTACACCTTCTGTGAGCACCTCAACACACCCCCACCGTGTGTGCACTCACCCAATAAGCCTCCTTAAATCTCCGGAGGTAGGATCAATAGCATGTGGGGGATATATATGCAGGCTCCAGGAATCCGGCTCCAATCAATAGCACTACAACTAAAAGAGTTAATTGGTTGACTTGGGAATAGCGCATATAACAACGTTGGGTCCCCGGGTGACCACTCTGTCAATAGCCGCCTTGAATCCCCACGTCTCCGCTTGCCTGGTCTGCTACTTCCGCATCTGCCAACAGCGTCTAGCGTAGCTCCGCCCTACGCGTTTCGTCATTAATATGACTCATCGGGGGCTGACGCTAGACGCTCCGTCGGCTGTTCATATAGCAGGAGTCCACTCCACCCCCTTTGTAAACAACTTTATTGTTCCCACGCCGGGCTCACAATGTGAGCAGCCATGCGTCCAGTACGCATGCTCGCGTACTTATGTTTTTCCCTTCCACTACCTTTCCGCAATAAAGGACGCATCAATGTACTCATGCGTATCTAAGGTTTCACAAACGGGGTAAAGAACTCCGCATTCAGTACGCATGCTTGCGTACCTTTACTTTCTTTTTACTCACACTACCTTTACGCTTTAGTAACACGCATCACATGTACTCATGCGTATATATAAATCAAAACTTTTCCTTTTCGTAGAGAGTAGCTAACTCCACTATCTTATCAACTAAAAACGTTAATAAAATTGCATTTCTAAAAAACTTTTATATAAAACAACCCGTAATTCTCAGCTGATATTGCCAGAATGGTCATTCACAAATCTACATTGTACACTTACACAAATACATCCTAACTCTCATCATTTTTTAATCATTCCTTATTAAACAATTCACATCAAAATGAGCATTTAAACCATCCGGTATCAATGTTTCCAAATTAAAAATCCACATTCCCTCTTTTTTGAAATTTCTCTAACTTTATTACCTCCCCTCCAGGAGCATATATATTTTTCCACCCCACAAAAATACATCTGGCTTGGATCACACTGGTGTTCCAATTTAAAGTGCATGGAAAGGCTATGCTGTTCAAATCCCTTTTTGATATTATTTGTGTTCTCCTATTCTTTCTTTTAATGACCTGGTGGTGCGGCCTACATATTGCAGGCCACAACTACACCATACTACATAAATTACTCCTACTGTGGCACAGGTGATAAACTGTCTGATTCTACTAACCCTTCCATTTGTATTTGATTGAATACTTACCTTTCTTTCGCTATTCGGTTCTCTGCAGCACTTACAACTCTTACAGGGGAAAAAAACGGGGGTTTGCCAACCTACTAACTGCTTTTTCTCTGGGGGGGCCACGCAACTCGGTGCGATGATGTTTTTTAAATTGGGGGCTTTCCGATATATGAAAGAAGGCCTGTCTGGAAGTACATCCCTCAGGATGTGATCACCCTGAAGGATACTCCAATGTCTCTGGAAAATTCTTTCCATCTGTTTAAACTGAGAGGAGAACCCTGAAATAAAGGCAAATGGTTTTTGCTCACCCCCACCGCTTCTTCTTTCTCCAGAAAACAATGCCTCACGATCTACTTCTGCTACCTCCTGTTGCAATCTATCCAGCCAGCCTTCCTCATATCCCTTCTCTAGAAATCTGGTCTTGATAACTTCCGATTGTGATGATCTGCTCAGCTGCCTGTGCAGGCAGGCAGCTTTTTGACCATTGTGTAGGTTTGCATGCTGCAGGACTCTGGAAAGAAGAGCTTCTGTCAGTTTTGCAGCTTGTGCTTGCAGAAGAATTTGCATACGTTATCATGCAAATTGCCTGGCCACATTAATTGGAGGCGTGTAATATAAGTACTATGTGTTTCCCACAATGCTTGGCTGGTCATAAGGATTTTGTCCTATGTAACACTCCCGGAGGAGTGTCAGCCTTACTCTCTGTTTGAAGATCAGCTTAGAGTAATTCCTGGAAAACTGCACTAGGCAGGTTTCCTTAGTGCAGTTAGGATTGCTTATCTGTTTGTTTGTTCTGTTGCCATTGTCCTGTCCCAACGGTGGTCGACAGGAAATGGTTCTGATCTCTGTTCTTGGAGTGTAGCTGGTGCAGCGGTTGCTACCAGCTATCTCTTCTGATCTGTCTCCTTGGATCGCGCTAGCCACTTTTCGCTAGCGCTGTGGATCCTTCTGTTCTGTCTCCTTGGATCGCGCTAGCCACTTTTCGCTAGCGCTGTGGATCCTTCTGTTCTGTCTCCTTGGATCGCGCTAGCCACTTTTCGCTAGCGCTGTGGATCCTTCTGTTCTGTCTACCAGGATCGCGCTAGCCACTTTCCGCTAGTGCTGTGGATCCTTCTGTTCTGCTACTCTGTACCTGGATCGCGCTAGCCACTTTCGCTAGTGCTGTGGATCCTATCTCTCGCTTGTCCCTGTTTTCGTGTATCTGTCTTGTCTGCTACGAACGCTTGCTGGAGGCTCGGTGAGGTAACCGTTAAGCAAGCGCTCGCGTCCTCTGTTTCATGTTTGTCTGTCAATGGTTAATTAGGCGTGCTTGTCTCTATTGTGCTTATCACGTGGAAACCGCGCATAACCGCGTGCACTGTTGCGAATGAGTGCGGTGTTCGCGGTTAGCTAGCGTTTGTTGTTTTCCGTATCTTCTCATTGTATTATTTGCTGTGCCTTTGCTAACCTCGTATTCTGTTCTGATCTGCCTTGTGTCACGTCTGGCGATCGCACCTCTCGCGATCGCGTTCCTGTTTCATATCTGCTGTTGTGTGTGAACTGTCGCGGGGTGGCGACTAGGTTGGCGCACACACATACAACCTGTCCCTTTGCTCGTCTCATTCGCAATCGCCTCTCTTGCGATTTCGTTCTGCGCTTCGTACAATTCCTGTCTGGCATTTGTGGAGGTACAGAGGATTGGTTCCTCTGCACTCCCCAGCGCCATCTGCCGACAGGAATTTTCCCTCTACGGGTGCCTGCAAATATACGCTTGTGGAGGATTTCCGCCATGTCAGCGCACGCGTTGTGCGCTGATCACGGAGAAAGTTCCCCAATCGTTACACCGATTGTTCAAAATAGCTCGTCAAATCTGAGCAATTCCTTAAAACTCGCATGAATTGTCCCTTTGGAACTCCTTTCAGCCACTGTGGGTGGTGGAAATTACTTGTATCAATAAAACCATTTCGATCCGTCGGTTTAAAAAAAAATAGGTAGCAGAAGTAGATCGTGAGGCATTGTTTTTTGGAGAAAGAAGAAGCGGTGGAGGTGAGCAAAAACCATTTGCCTTTATTTTAGAGTTCTCCTCTCAGTTTAAAGAGAACCAGAGATGAAGCAACCTCATGTATTTTACCTTATAAATCAGTGGGAACATGACAGTAAACACCTAATCTGCTCTTTGTTACATTGTTCTCTGTTTAATTTGCCTGTTA
Organism: Hyperolius riggenbachi; assembly: GCF_040937935.1. NCBI lineage: Eukaryota > Metazoa > Chordata > Amphibia > Anura > Hyperoliidae > Hyperolius > Hyperolius riggenbachi. The sequence goes on from NC_090652.1 coordinate 292,398,150, forward strand.
TCACCTCTAAGATAAGAATCCCGACTAAGCAGTCGGTCTGGCTTTGCTACAGAATAATTATAGCTGAGACTGTGTTCTTTGCTGTCTTCAAGTCCAAGCCTGCCCCCTGCTGGCTTTGCTCAGGAATCATTATAGCTGAGTCATTATAGCAAAGCCAGAATCAATGCTCAGTCCGGGATTCTTATCTCAGCTAGATAACAGACACTTTTAGCAGTGAGGATGGAACAGAGAGCATGGTAAATGTTTTCTCTAATGTTCCCACTGATTTCTATGGTAAAATACACAAGGGTGCTTCGTCTCTGGTTCACTTTAAACAGATGGAAAGAATTTTCCAGAGACATTGGAGTATCCTTCAGGGTGATCACATCCTGAGGGATGTACTTCCAGACAGGCCTTCTTTCATATATCGGAAAGCCCCCAATTTAAAAAACCTCATCGCACCGAGTTGCGTGGCCCCTCCAGAGAAAAAGCTGTTAGTAGGTTGGCAAACCCCCGTTTTTTCCCCTGTAGGAGTTGTAAGTGCTGGCGAGAATCGAATAGCGAAAGAAAGGTAAGTATTCAATCAAATACAAATGGAAGGGTTAGTAGAATCAGACAGTTTATCACCTGTGCCACAGTAGGAGTAATTTATGTAGTATGGTGTAGTTGTGGCCTGCAATATGTAGGCCGCACCACCAGGTCATTAAAAGAAAGAATAGGAGAACACATACATAATATCAAAAAGGGATTTGAACAGCATAGCCTTTCCATGCACTTTAAATTGGAACACCAGTGTGATCCAAGCCAGATGTATTATTGTGGGGTGGAAAAATATATATGCTCCTGGAGGGGAGGTAATAAAGTTAGAGAAATTTCAAAAAAAGGAGGGAATGTGGATTTTGAATTTGGAAACATTGATACCGGATGGTTTAAATGCTGATTTTGATGTGAATTGTTTAATAAGGAATGATTAAAAAATGATGAGAGTTAGGATGTATTTGTGGAAGTGTACAATGTAGATTTGTGAATGACCATTCTGGCAATATCAGCTGAGAATTGCGGGTTGTTTTATATAAAAGTTTTTTAGAAATGCAATTTTATTAACGTTTTTTAAGTTGATAAGATAGTGGAGTTAGCTACTCTCTACGAAAAGGAAAAGTTTTGATTTATATATACGCATGAGTACATGTGATGCGTGTTACTAAAGCGTAAAGGTAGTGTGAGTAAAAAGAAAGTAAAGGTACGCAAGCATGCGTACTGAATGCGGAGTTCTTTACCCCGTTTGTGAAACCTTAGATACGCATGAGTACATTGATGCGTCCTTTATTGCAGAAAGGTAGTGGAAGGGAAAAACATAAGTACGTGAGCATGCGTACTGGACGCATGGCTGCTCACATTGTGAGCCCGGCGTGGGAACAATAAAGTTGTTTACAAAGGGGGAGGAGTGGACTCATACTATATGAACAGCCGACGGAGCGTCTAGCGTCAGCCCCTGATGAGTCATATTTATGACGAAACGCGTAGGGCGGAGCTACGCTAGACGCTGTCGGCAGATGCGGAAGTAGCAGACCAGGCAAGCGGAGACGTGGGGATTCAAGGCGGCTATTGACAGAGTGGTCACCAGGGGACCCAACGTTGTTATATGCGCTATTCCCAAGTCAACCAATTAACTCTTTTAGTTGTAGTGCTATTGATTGGAGCCGGATTCCTGGAGCCTGCATATATATCCCCCACATGCTATTAATCCTGCCTCCGGAGATTTAAGGAGGCTTATTGGGTGAGTGCACACACGGTGGGGGTGTGTTGAGGTGCTCACAGAAGGTGTAGTAGTAATAAAGGAGAACATGGTTATTGCTATAAGGGAAAAGGTGGTGGTGAATGCAAAACAGCTTTATGGATTTACACTATTGGTCCTTTCTCTCTTATTTTTTTCACATGACGTGTTGGACCTGAGCGAAGTTTAATGGTGGAAACCAGGAAATCCAACAGGCCACAGACAAAGAGACTTTTGTTGCTTATGGTGGACATTTACCAGGTTTTGTTTGACTTTTAGCTAATTGGCCCTAGAGCGCTGCTTAGTTTGGGAACTTTATATGGTACTATCACACATCAGATGGTTAAAAGCGCGCACCACGCATATGTGAAGTGTTTAGTATATACTTTCCCTAAGCGCAATTGTTATGTTTTTTACAACCTGAATAATTGCTGAATACTTTGTTTTAAGAAGGCAAACTTTTGTTTTCCATAGCATTTTAGTAAGATGGTTTGTTTGGTCCATTGTAGCCCCTTACACACTGCTAGGAGTTCTGGTTCACCATGAGCTTTTTGGGTAGTTACTCAGAGCTGAGTATCAGTATCGCTCTGGAGTCCTGTTCCACGACTCTCCGAAACGCCTCTACACACCTCTGTTTCTGGAATGTATGGGGTAAAGGTTCACTCTATTGGTCTTGGACATTGGAACTCAGTCCTGTAAATACCGCCTGTTTTACTAATTGCTCTAAATGTAAATAGGAACACCTTTCCGAAAATGAAACCTCTTCAGAAACTCACCTTGTTGTCTTTAACTATGTTTGTCTTCCAAGTCACGTCATAATGTTTCTGTAGCATGAGAACCAGCCAGCTCATATTCATAACTAGAGGGTGTGGTACTAATGGAGTCTGAGGACCTTCCAAAGGAGACAAAAAACGAGACAGGGACACCAGGAGCCCCTGATAGTGTAGCACGTAGAGGGTATGGGACACTCAACAACAGTATGTGCAGAATACTCACAAGAAGAGGTTGCAAGGCCAGCAACCACAGTGTAATGGCTGGAGAGGAAAGAGCTCGTCCTCACTCGGTTTCTTTAGTCTTCATCAATGTAGGTTGCTCTCCAGGAAAAGATAAAGGGGTGTAAGGGTTCCAAGGAACCAACATACACGGCCAATACCCAGAGCAGGGGGGTTGGTGGGGGATATTACTGGGAGGGAGGAGGAGCCCCAAGATGTGATGTGTGGAAGGGATAATGTCACCTGGATATAACATAAATAAATAGGCTTACCTCTAAAAGAAGGGGGTAGCCCAAATAAACTAACAACATTTCTAATAGAAACCAGCCACATGAATGATAACACGTTTCGCGGATCGCAGTTCACTTCCTCAGATCAAATAACAAAAAGTGTCTCAATACTAGCGTTTTGCAAGCAGGGTGCGCCTCATTAGTTTATTTGGGCTACCCTCTTCTTTTAAAGGTAAGCCTGTTTAGTTATGTTTTAAGGCACGTACACACGGCATACTTCTGCCAATGACGGGTCCGCCAGACTCTCCCGCTGGGCGGACGTTCTGCCGACAGTAGCATGTGTGTACACGCTGTCGGCAGACTGATAAGGCTGTTTCTGAACGCTCAGCGGATCGTTCAGAAACAGCCTTATCAGTCTGCCGACAGCCAGGGCCGGATTTACAGCTCAGGAGCCTATAGGCACAGAAGTCTTGGCGCCCTAAGAACCGCCCCTCGGCTCAGGCTACACCCCCAAGACATGCCCCCTCTTTTTAGGAAATAAAACCATGCACAAGGAAATGATACTAATAAAAAAATTGTGATAGTTTTCTAATCACAGGCAGGTATAAAAGATAGCTTGAGACCTAGACAAGAACCCCCCCCCCCCCCCCCAATAAAGCCTAATGCTATGTATGCACATGCAGTAAACATTGGCAAAATGACCATTTCAGCCAATGATTGTTATGTGTATACAGGGGGTGCCAATCAATCGACTGCAGTGAACCATTAGGGAACAGTGGTTATTTAAATATATTTGCATGATGGTAAATAAACTATACAGATTATCTACACGCAGCATTAATTTGGGCAGCACAGTGGCATGGTGGTTAGCACTCTCACCTTGCAGCGCTGGGTCCCCGATTCATATCCCTGCCAGGGCACTATCTGCACTGAGTTTGTATGTACTCCCTGTGTGTGGGTTTCCTCTGGGCACTCTGGTTTCCTCCCACCTCCCAAAAACACAGATAAGTTAATTGGTCCTAGACTAGAATGCATGCACAGCACAGATCACATCTTGGTGCTCCTCCCCCCTCCCAAATTCATAACTGTCTGATTGCATTAGCATGTCGTGGTAAGGGAAGTCCCTTTGCAATGACACGCTGTTACAGGCCTCAACCTGTTGATTTGGCATTTGATTCTACTTCCTGTTTTTGTACTTCTTGTTTTTGAAATACTCGGCATACAGCTAAATTGTGGCTGGGATTGTTTAGATGTTTATCTCCAGAAAGTGTTCTGCAGTTTCCTGGGGCACATCATGGAAATCCATGCTACATCAGAGAGATGCACAAGTAGAAAAGAGAGCAAAGCTTTGAAACGCTAGACAATCTTAACCACTTAAATACCAGTGGTCCCTGGCCCCTTAAGGACCAGAGACCGCTGGTACAATAACAATGGAATCTCGACGAATCGTCGCGCATACCCGCCGCAGTTGCCGCCGCACGCCGGGATCCTTCTAACATCCACTCTGCCGTCTCTATAACGGCAGAGTCATGTGAGTCGGTCAGGAGCTGCTTTCATTGGCCCTGACCGTGTCTATCAATGTAAGCCAATGGGAGCGGCTTACTTTGATAGACAGGGCCAGGAGCCAATGAAATCGGCTCCTGAGTGACTCACATAGCTCTGTCGTCATAGAGACAGGCAGAGCCTGTGAGCTGCGGCGAGAGACGTCGGGTCTGAGCGGTGCGATCGGCGTGGAGCGCCGGAAACGGCGGATGCACGCTGCGGGTGGTGATTGAAATCTACGCCCTGCCAGCCAGGAGCCCACCAAAACAGGGCGTAGATATCTATCATTATGGTCCTTAAGTAGTTAAAGGACATCCAAGGTGAAAATGAAGTGATGAGAAAAACAATTGTATCTATCCTCCTCCTAAAAATGACCCTTTTTTAGATATACCACAGCTTTATTTTATATTTTAATTTAGTTTTTAAGTATTTTTTGTTTTATTGTCTCTGCTCAATGACACCTTCATTGAAGTATGCCAGAGCTCAAATCTATGAATTAATGACCCTTTTTATCTCTTTCCTGCTTTTAGGAGCCATTTACTGACTGGAAAGTGTTTTATGGCTGTAATTACTTATCAGTGAGGGTTATGCTATAGTCTGACCCAGTCCGACCCAGTCCCGACCCGGACAGAAACTGTCACTTGCATACCTGATGTTGAAGGCATAATTTCCACTTAGTAAGCTCTGTCTGCTTTTTATCAGCACATCAATGTTACAGATTGATACATGTTGCTGAAAAGCAGACAGAAGCGCACAGATGTAATTTGATCTCTCCCCGTGTCTCCTGACTGGCACAGCAGATAAGGCATATAAGCTCATTTGAAAGCACAGAATGTTAACCCTATGTCTGCTTCCATGAAAGCAGGAAGTAGACACTGCAGATTGATTGCAGGATTTGTATCAGCTGTACAAAAGAAATGTTTTTCTTAAAATGTTATTATGCTGTTGCTTATCCTTTAGAGCAGAGAGGAAGTTCTGAGTTCAGGTCGGCTTTAAAGTGAACCTCCGGACTAAAAATCGACTCAGCAGCACTGAAAAGGCCTGGTGGTTCTTTAACAGTTTCACAGCATCAGAACTTTTTTTCTCTTATACAAGCCTCATTTTTAGCTGCACAGAAGAAAACTGCCCAGGCTTTTTTCCCCTGATGCTGTGCAAAGCATGATGGGATTTCTGATTTTGTTGTTCTCGTTCTGCTGTTTTGGTGCAATTTTTTTTTTTTTTTACATTTTGAATTTGACATTTGAAGCTTAGAGTGTGCAGCTGGGAGGGGTGATCAGGACACAGGACAGTTGGAACTGTGTCTCCTGCTCCTTGTCACCTCCTTTCCACCAAAAAGATGGCTGCCCCCATGACAAAGATGGCAGCCCCCATGAATCACAAACATTTGCCTGTTCTTTTAAAACAGGGTGGGTAAGAGATTATATTACCTATCTATTCTAATTAACATAACTAATGTAACTTGATGACAGTATGTTTGTTTAGGCTGAAGTTCCCCTTTAAGGGGAGACGGCCTTTAGTCATCATCTTTGCAGAGAAGCTAATGTGCGTACAGCTGCCCCTGACGTCATTCAGACTGTACACGTTGCTCTGTATAGCTTCACTCACTTTTTTGGGCCGTCTATTTTACTGAATCAGAAAACTGACAGTGAACGGATCCTATGTTATAGCTAGCGCCAGAGTCAGATCATCCACAAGGCAAACCTAGGCAGCTGCCTAGGGCCTGGAGAGAGTCTAGGGGCCAGGTGACCTTACCCAAAGCCCCATTTCATCTTAATCCATTTCTAGCTAGCACTGGTGGGGGACAGGAGGCCCCCTCATGGAGTTGCATCAAAACTGACAGTGAATGATCTGAACCTATTTTATAGCTAGCACTCAGCACAAGAGGTGGAAAGGTGCGCTCCACCCCAGGGGCGGATTTAAACCAAGGCCACATAGGCCATGGCCTAGGGCACCACAGGATCAGCAGCAGCCAGCGCGCTATACTGGGGGGGGGGGGGTCACCTGGCTATCTATCTATACAGAAGGGGGGAGGGTCCTCTGGGTTATTATACTAGAGGGAAGGGGGGAGGGGACATCAGGCTGCCTATACTGAAGGGAAGGGGAGGGGGCATCAGGCCATCTAAACTAGAGGGAAGGGGTTTTTTATCTGGCTACCTATACTGGAGGGGGAAGGGTCATCTGACTACCTATACTGGAGGGGGAGGGGTCATCTGGCTACCTATACTGAAGGTGGGCGGCTGCTGCCAGTGGCCTTGGGCGGTAAAGAGTACAAATCTGCCCCTGCCCCCGTGACATGACAGGTTTATTTTACCACTGGGTATCGCCATGTCAAAAGTTACAACGTTACAACAAACGTTACCACTGCAGGTGCCTGGGGCTTCATAGGTATGAAAACACTACACAAAGAATTTTATGTGTGCATCAAACCAAGTAACACCTGATAAATCTGGCTTTGCAAATTTGGCCTAATTGGCTTCTCACGAGACATTGCTCATGCAAATATGCATTTTGTTTTCGCATGCCAAAATGTGCAGGGTCTAAAACTAATACCGCAAGGGGCCTGCCTGCTGCCTTACCTTGGGTTCCATTTCATTTGAACACTTCTGTCCTCATTAACATAACTATGGTTGTGCCAAAGTTTTCTACCCAGGTGCATTAGCTTCAAAAATCAGAAGTTTTCCAATTCTTACAACAGACAGGTTAGACTATTTTGAAGTTATGTGTTTGTGGAACATGGTTTAAAGGAAACCAGAGATGACTCAAATTAAAAGTTTTATACCTACCTGGGGCTTCCTCCAGCCCCATCCGCATGGATTGCTCCCACGCCGCCGTCCTTATCCTTCTCCAGCTCCGGGTCCCCTAACTTCGGCCAGTCTGAGCCAGTCTGAGCAAGCACAGTGGGCTCTCTCCGTCTCTACTGCGCGGTACTATTCTCTGCCGGAGAGAGCGCACTGTGCTTGCTCAGACTGGCCGCGACTGGCTGAAGTTAGGGGACTAGGAGCTGGAGAAGGCTAAGGACCGCGGCGTGGGAGCGATCTGTGCGGATGGAGCTGGAGGAAGCCCCAGGTATGTATAAAACTTTTAATTTAACTCGTCTCTGGTACACTTTAATGTTGTAATCTCTCCCCTATCTAGCGCTGTGTAATATGATAGCACTTTATAATTATAAAACTTTATTTATAGAGGACATCCAGGTAAGATGAGCTCATTTCAGCTTAAAGAACAGGTAGTAATTGGCTTTTTACTGGCGGTACTTTCCAAGGGAACTTAAATGAGAAGTATACTGCTCTGACATATTTCAAAACCATATTAACCACATCACTAATACACCTATGGTCAAAACTTTGATTCATCTAATACAAATATAAACTACCCCACCTTAAAGTCATCCATAGCTTTGAAACTCCCTAATGGCTGTGAGCTCATAGATTGCATGCCTCACTGTGATGGAAAATCGACATTTGCCCGAAAGTTATAACAAGGATAGTGTTGAGCTGAAATGTCTGTAATTTCGTGTTTCCTTAATTACGGACGTGAATTTTGCCGCTACGACACGAATTCATAATTTCGTAATTGCCACACAAACCGTAATTCGTAATTCCGTAAGCAAAATTTTGGTTTCGTAATTATCGCGTTTCGGCGCAAACTAGTGTTTAACGTGAAATGTCATCATTTCATGTTTTCTATAGAAACAAAGTTATTTTAGTTACGAAAATGGATGTAATTTCGTTTCTAATAGTAATTATGCACATTCAGGTAATGACTAAACTCAGGAAAGTCACTCATTGATTGCAGTTATTAATTGCTATAACTGATAATGCAAAGGCCCCTGCACATGCTGTCGCTTTAAATGTATCAGGAGGCTCTAGCTGCAGCCACTTTTAAGACAGGTGCTCTTTGTGAAGGTGCACTTAGCAGTAATGGATGCTGAGACACTTGGTTTTAGGCCTTGCAATATCTGATAATGCAAAGGTACCTGCAAGCGAACACGGTAAATCCAGCGCTGGACACTTGGGCGCAGCCGGCGCCGCCATAGGCCGTAATAGGAACTACGGCTATCGCAGGCACAGGGAGTAACTTCAGCGCCGTCAGAAGACGGATCTGAAGTTGCTTTTAAAACAATAATTCGGCTTCCAGCAATTGCTGGAAGCCAAATTATTTCATTCCCCACCATCCATGGCGGCCTGGAGGGGGAATAGTAATTAACACGGCCCGGACTTGTGCGGCAGCAGGATCAGCCATATACTGTCTGTGTCCTGCGCCCAAGTCTCCGGCGCACCTGCAAGTGCTGTCTCTTTAAATGTATCAGGAGGCTCTGGACTGGAACATAATTTCGAGGACGGACAAATTTCCTAAATTCTGATTTGTTTGTGTTACATAAACGATCGTAATTACAAAAAACGGTCGTAATTACAAAATTCCCCATAAACTCGAAATTTCGTGTAATTTCGTGAAATTTTGATTATGGCCATAATTAGCATATTCATAATTAGGTTGTTACGCTCATCACTAGGACAACTTATTACAGAGACTTACTTAAAGAGGAACTCCAGTGAAAATAGTGTAATAAAAAAAGTGCTTCATTTTTACAATAATTATGTGTAAATGATTTAGTCAGTGTTTGCCCATTGTAAAATATTTCCTCTCCCCGATTTACATTCTGACATTTATTACATGGTGACATTTTTACTGTGGGCAGGTTATGTAGCTGCTGCTAGCTGTTTTGGCCGTTGGAGACAGCTGTAAACAGCTATTTCCTGTCTGTGAACCTTGTTACATTGTGGCAAACTGTCAAAAGTACCGCGGTCCTCAGAGCTTCTTGTGGGAGGGGTTTCACCACAATATCAGCCATACAGCACCCCCTGATGGTCTGTTTGTGAAAAGCAATAGATTTCTCATGTAAAAGGGGGTATCAGCTACTGATTGGGATAAAGTTAAATTCTTGGTTGGAGTTTCTCTTTAAAGAGACTCCGTAACAAAAATTGCATCCTGTTTTTTATCATCCTACAAGTTCCAAAAGCTATTCTAATGTGTTCTGGCTTACTGCAGCACTTTGTACTATCACAGTCTCTGTAATAAATCAACTTATCTCTCTCTTGTCAGACTTGTCAGCCTGTGTCTGGAAGGCTGCCAAGTTCTTCAGTGTTGTGGTTCTGCTATGAACTCTCCCTTCCAGGCCCCTCTATGCACACTGCCTGTGTGTTATTTAGATTAGAGCAGCTTCTCTCTTATCTTTTACAAGCTGGATAAATCGTCCTCTGAGCTGGCTGGGCTTTCACATACTAAGGAATTACAGGCAAGGGCAAAGCTGTTTGCAGGAAGAAAAGAGCAGCCTGCAACTTCAGTGCATGAGAGATGCAGGGGGAAAGAAACACACAATGATCTCTTGAGATTCAAAAGGAAGGCTGTATACAGCCTGCTTGTGTATGGATGTATTTTCTATGTGTGGACATACTGTACATCAACCTACTTCCTGTTTTGGTGGCCATTTTGTTTGTTTATAAACAAACTTTTTAAAACTGTTTTTAACCACTTTTAATGCGGCGGGGAGCGGCGAAATTGTGACAGAGGGTAATAGATGTCCCCTAACGCACTGGTATGTTTACTTTTGTGTGATTTTAACAATACAGATTCTCTTTAAGCTTGAGTTTTGCTTAGAGAGAAAGGAAAACCAGTGATGTCTGCAGAAAGTAATTGTGAGGAATGTTTGCACTTTCCTACCCAGTGTTGTCTTCTCGCAGGGGAAGCGGTTAAACCCACTTAAAGTGCCTGGTTCAGTCTCTTTGGCAGTTTACATACATGGATCAGAAAACTGAGAATAAAAGTCAGAAAGCAGGCCTATCATAAAACACTTAACTGAAGACATGACAAGAAGACAGCTACCCCATTGCTTCTGGCAGCCCTGATTCACCTAACATCAAATAATATAGGTTATCTATCATACTTTGATTAATGCCAGCCTTACGGAACTCAATGGTATTGTCACTGGACAAAATATGAATGTCCTAAAACGTCAATCGTAATTCTAACACATTCTGCGACCGAGATATGGATTTCTTTGATATAAAAAAAAATAATTACTCAGTGTTTGATATGTATGAACACCAGAGAACATGATGAATCAGAATTTGTTATTATGTTCACTAGCTGGTGTATTGACAGGGAATTATGATATTTCCTCAGATCTCAGACTGATTAATCCCTCTGAGAACTGGATCCGATGGCAGAGTCTGCCCATCTCTCATTACAATCTCCACCCCAGGAGAGAGGGAGTTAAAGGTCTGTGCTGCTGTCCATGGTCCTTTCATTTTGACTTCAACCCTGCATCCATCCACCCCTGATCTGTCTGCTAGCCTGACTTAACCCTGGGCTCAACACTCTTTTATTTGGACTGTTTACAAAGGACTTACAAACTTCTTGGACTTACCAGTCCGATGAAGGCTTTTTATAAGCCGAAAGCTCACTGTTTATTGTTCTCTAAGTTAGCCAATAAATGGTATCATCCTGATGCAAAACTCCTTGCTGTTACTTTTAATCCCCAATATTATTTTACTATTTGTTTGATAATCTTTGAAATTTTTCCGTATTCCTTTTATGCTTGTTCTGAATATCCTCTGCAAAGAATCCTGCCTTTTAGAGAGAAGGTTACCATAACTGTTTTAATCATATATTATTGTGCCCTACAGGATTAGCTAAAGTTAGAATTGCATCTTCTTACTCTCTAAAATTATAAGGTGCCTGTGTACCCCAGGTAGCCCCCCAGCATAAAGAGCTAGGGGAACCCCTAGTGTAGATTGCCAGATTTGCCTCCCAGTGTAGGTAGCCTGAAGTAGCTGCCCCCAGTATAGGTAGTCAGATCAGCCACAGAGTAGGTAGCTGCACCCCCTCCCTGTATAGGCAGGCAGATTAGCACCACACTATAGGTAGCCCCCCCCCCCCCCCCGTACAGGTAGCCATCTAAGACAACTAGTGTAGGTAGCCTCCCAGTATAGGTAGCCATATTGCCCCCCACCACCACCACAGTATAAGTAGACCCCAGTATAGGTAGCCATATCCCCCCCCCCACACACACACAGTATAAGTAGACCCCAAGTATAGGTAGCCATATTGACCCCCCACCCACACACAGTATAAGGAGACCCCCAGTATTGGTAGCCATACTAGCCTACCAAGTAGAGGTGCAGTGTTGGAGAGAGGTGACAAACCTCTCCGAGCTCCACCGGCGATCAACCTTGCCCATACGCCCCCCTCTTTATTATTATAGCGCCCTCTCTGGTCACATAACCCACGTAGTTATGGATACGAGGACGATAGAAGGAAAGTAGATTGTAGATTTTACTTCTCTCCAGCGCTCCGCTCATTAACTCTGCACTTCAGGGTGCCTTCCCCAGGACTACATAAGGTTCGCTGCAGACCCCCTTATCGCAGTCTAAGACCACCAGGCCCCCTTTGGCTACAGGCCCCATAGCAGCTGTTATGGTGATCCCTCTACAGCTGGTGATGGCAAGACTAGTCTAGGATCATCTCTCAGACAGAGACAATTAAATAAGATTGGAGAAATAGGGGTTGCTAAATGAGTTGTGTTCAAATATCACATAAAAGTAATAAACCATTTGCAGACTGACACATTCACTGCACACAAACCACTGAAAACAGCCAGTCCAGGATAAGGGAAAGGCATGGTTAGGGTTATGTACAAATAAGGAATGTGAATAATTGTCATCTGAAAAATGACTTATTTTGGCGACAGCTTACCCATACTCTCTGTACAGACATGCTACTGGGCATTCTAATGGAGAGGTAAGCAGGAACCACAAGCAAGAGATCGGGATGGTGGTAAGGGTTAGTTACCAGGGGTAAGGTTAGGGGTATATGTTAGCGGGATCGTTGGGGTTAGGAACTGAGGATGTGGATAGGATTAGGTACCAGGGGTAAGGTTAGGGTTGTATGCTAGAGGAATAGTTGGGGTTAGGAACTAGGGATGTGGATAGGATTAGGTACCAGGGGTAAGGTTAGCATTACATGTTAGAGGGGTAGTTGGGGTTAGGGACAGGGGAATGAGGATGTGGTTAGGATTAGGTACCAGGGGTATGGTTAGGGTTATATGTCTGAGGGGTAGTTGGGGTTCGGAACAGGGTAGGGGGTAAGGAGGGTTAAACACACGGGTGGTGGTACAAACTAGGCACTGAGGAGAAAAGGGCATCAAGGAGATGGTAAAGGTTAGGAACCAGGTAGGGAAGGTGAAAGAAAGGGTGCAGGCTGTTGTAATGCTTGTTATTACCATCCTGGCTGCCAATTTGTTGTGTTCAGTAGTCACGGAGGAAAGATAACTGAACTAAGTTTATACACCAACTGCCTATGTAAACAGTGTCTTCTGTCAGTGTTTCTAGCCAGAGCATCACAGGACCCAACAACCCACAGAAGTCCAGATAATCCCATGGTCTATGACTTGGTGGAAATAATCTGTGGTTCCCCTTTATGTTTTAAATAACTTATACACCGTGGTATTACAGTAGAATTCCTGTATAGTGAACTCCAAACGGACCAGGAACAGTAGTTTACTACATCATAATTGGTCATACATTGTATACAGATGCATTTGCTGGGACTTGAGGACTTTACTAGTTTACTATATCCAGCAGAGGTGTGTAACTGGAGTTTTCAATGCCCGGGACAACGTTTTTCTACCCTCCTCTGGACAAAATGGGCGTGGCCATGAATCAGAATGTGGTTGTGGTCTTGGGTGGAGCCAAATGTTGTTTTATATAGCCAGATGTGTCCCTCTTCCCCACATTTAGATTGCCAAATGTGCCCCCTTCCCCCGTTCAGATAGCCAAATGTGCCCCCCTTTAAATAGCTACATGTGCGCCCCTTTAGATAGCCAGATGTGCCTCCTTTAAATAGCCAGATGAGCCCTACTTTTTTGAGCCGCCTCACACGTATGTGGGGGTGCATCGGCTGTCCTGAGCACCCTCACAATGTTGCACCTGGGACATATGTCTCTCTGTGCCCCCCCATAGCTACGCCTCTGATATCCAGAGATTTACTATATCAGAGTTTAGTATAATGAGATTATACTGTACTGCAAAAAAAACAAAGAACACAACTAAGACATGAATACAAATCACAATGTATTCTACTTCACAGCATGACTGTCTTGTTTTAAATTCAACCTTCACTTTCCATTTCCAACAAAGTGGTCTGGCAAGTGGCAAGTCCTGTATTTCCTCCTGTTGCTCCAACCATAAAGTTATAACTAGTCCAGACAACGCCTCTATGGTAAATGTCGTAGAGAAAATACACTCGGTCAGAAATGAAACTATTTGTCATGTGCTGAAATGGAAAATGAAAGTAAAGTGTACTGTATATAAAGCATGAAACTGAGAAGAGATCCACAGACAAGCTCAGAGCACTGGCAGCTCACTGACTGTCTCAGACACCATGGAGGACCTATTCCAGATTGGTTCCATGACCGATGAGGAGTACACCATAGCAACGGAAGCTCAGACACGGGCCTTGGCCATACTCAACGATGTTCTCAGCAAAAAGGAATGGATGCTACCTGAGGAAATATCAGAATATAAGAAAAGGGAAGATTCCCATCATGGCTACCCAGTTCTACATGAAGAACTGGTGCTGAGTCTCATTTATATACTGGAAAACATGGTTCTCCTGAAAGATGAAAGCTCAGAAGAAGACATTGACGTTGCTATTGTCTACCCGGGTCCAGACTATACCGTCATTGCCTTGTGCCAAGCTTTCTGGGCAAGGCAGGAGTACCTGAGCCAAGCATCTCGCCCTGGCGCCTTAATCCTTGCAGCTGCACATACTCTGGGGTACCCAGAGATCACATGGATGACTGACAGTTGGGCAAAATACAGGGCGCCTACTCTAACAGCCACTGATATTTGTACCGCGCTTGAAGTTTGGATGAACCATGGTGGTGTCTACCGAGATGGCTCCTATACCTGCTGTGGGGAAAAGGCCCGGGACTCTGTATGCGTGCAGTGTAGATTAAGGTAATATCTAGGTTTATATAGTATATAATGACAAGGTCTGACTAAGGCAGTTGGATGTGGGAAATCAAAGGTGTGGGAGTTGAAGGAAGTGTTTGATATTTACAGTATATTGTACAGGCAGTCACAGCAGTCTAAAGCCTTATCTACTCGGTACAATATTCCGTCAGATCTGGATCTATTAGATAAAAACCAACCGGTCCAATCGGATTGCATTAGATTTTGCAATAGCTTTTGGGTACTTATCAAAGCAAAATCTATCGCAAAATTGATCTGAAACAATTTGGACGTCTACACACGATGCAATTCCTTATTAGATCTATCTAATAGATCCGTCTATCTGATGGAAAATTGTACCATGTAGATGAGGCTTAATGCTAGGTACAAACCATACAATTTTCTTTTAGATGTTCTGTTAGATTTACCTGCCAGATAGATCATTTCCAACATGTTGGAAATGATCTATCTGCCTTGCAATTAAGCATTGTTCTACTCAGCAGGAGATAACCAGAAGACAATTCACCAGAGATAATGACCAGTCTCTACAGAAAATAATCTAACAGAAAATCTAACAGAAAAATCTATGTAATGGAGTTGTCAAAGCATTTTATATATAAAGATTAGCAGTGAGTTTTCACGTGTAACATGTTCACCTTCTGGTGCAGTAGTTCAGTCCAGCAGTGTGTGAGAACACGGGGAATCTGATGTGAGAGGTATACTTTATTCCCTTTTAAACAATACCAGTTGCCTGACAGTCCTGTTGGTCTATGTGGCTTCATCAGTGTCTGAATCACGCCAGAAACAAGCATGCATCTAATCTTGACAGACTTCAGTCAGAAACATTTGATCTGCATGCTTGTTCAGGGTCTATGGCTAAATGTAGTAGAGGTATCAGCAGGACAGCCAGGTAATGTGCATTGTTTAAAAGGAAATAAATGTCAGCCTCCATATCCCTCTCACTAAAGTTGTGATTTACTATGTTACAGTGCAGGGGCCCTAAAAGGGCCAGTTCACTATATTTGAGATTGTTGGGGGGGGGGGGGGGGGGGCTGGACTCAGGGGCATAACTACAGTGGAGCAGCCCCGCTAGTACTTCACACCATCCTTTATATCAGTGTTTGGTGGCTACACTTGTTGTGGGCGGGGCCGGTTTTAGACTTTTTGCTGTCTGAGGCAAACTGATGCATTCGGCCCCGCCCAAATTGGAATGATCGTACAGCACCCGATAATTTGCACCACACGTTATAGCTGCGGTGAGGCCCTAAAAAAACACCCTCAGTATGGGTAGGTAGCCAGGTATAGGTGCCCCCAGTATTGGTAGCAAGGTACAGTTTCCCCCAGTATAGGTTGGCCAGGCACTCTCTTCACTTCCTGTTTCTGCCTGAAGCCGCCCCCAGACTTCTGCCACCTGAGGAAGTCGCCTCACTTGGCATCATCATGGGCGAACCAGGACTGGTTATAGGTGTGAAGATTATGATGGCCTTACTGTTTTATGAGCTTTGCAAGATGGGCCCCAGGCTGAGAGGGTCACCAGGGGTAGTTAAGAGAAGGGGTGTGAACATTGAGGACCTGGACTCGCTAAATTAAACTCAGCTTTTGCGCGTTGCTTTTAGGTACACCAAAAAATCTACTCCGCAGCACTGAAAAGGCCTGGTGTTTCTTTAACATTTTCACAGCATCAGAATTTTGTTTGTCTTACCCAAGCCTCATTTTTAGCTGCCCAGAAGCTAAGCGCCGCCCCATCATGGAAATCTGCATGGGAATTTTTCCCCTGATGCTCTGCAAAGCATGATGGGATTTCTGATGATGTTGTTCTCCTTGCCTAGCGCGCGCAGCTGGGAAAGGTGATCAGGACACAGGACAGTTGGAACTGTGTCTCATGCTCCCTGTCACCTTCTTTTAACCAAAAAGATGGCTGCCCCCATGAAATCACAAACATTTGCCTGTTCTTTTAAAACAGGGTGGTAAAAGATTATATTACTTATCTATTTTAATTAACATAACTAATGTAACTTGATGACAGTATGTTTGAAGTTCCTCTTTAAGGCGCTCGGAAATTTGGGTGCAGGTTGAAGCCGAAAAATGGCTCCTGCAAAAGTCCTGGCGGCATTAATTACTATTCCCCTTCCAGGTCACCGTGGACTGTGGGGTAAGATGTAATTCGGCTGCCAGCTATTGCTAGCAGACAAGTTACGCTGTTTTTACCATAATTTGGACTCCTTCTTATGACAGCACCCAAATTACTGCCTGAGGCCCCCCTATAGCCGTAATTCCCATTACGGCCTATGGCGGCACCTGGTGTGCCCAAATTTCCTGTGCCGTTTTTGCCGGATTTCAGGTCCAGAGGATTCCCAGATACTCCTACAGACCATTGTTACAGCACTGGGCCCTGTATAGCTATTCGACTCACGCCAGTCAAATGGGCTTTTCTTCTGGCTATGAGTACAGCCCAGGACAACAAGAGCACCTGGACTGGCCATGCCAGAGCAGGATTATCCGCAAGGCAACCTAGGAAGTTGTGTAATGCGCATGCACAGCAGAGCAGACAATTGTGCATGTTTTTTTCCTTTGTGCACGAACGCATCGTTCTACTGTCCATACATGGACTTAACTTGCACATGCCCAGTCTGGATGTGCTTATCTATGGCTGTGCTTGTGGTCAGAACAAAAATCTAGAAAGCCTTTGGCTAAGCCTCTCAATATTGAGGTAAGTATGCATATTAACTATCACTTATCCTTACCCCATCCCTAATATAACTTCTTCTTTCTCTAATTCCCGTCTTCTTATCTCTCCTTTCTCTAACCATAAATGTCCATCCTCTTATTTCTCTTGCCTTCACCCTAACTAACCATCCTCCCTTTCCTTTCTCTAACTGTAAACTCCTGAACTCTCCTTTCCTTAACCCTAAAATTCCTGCCTCTTATCTCTCCAATGTTAACCTTCTCACCTGTGCTATGCTCTGATCTCCCCACCTCTACCTGGTCTAGCTCTGATCTTCCCTGCTTTCCTTTTACTAACATTAAAGTGAGCTGAGCAGCATTTTTAGTCCCCCAGGGCATCTCAATAGTATATTAGAAATGCATGCTAACAATATGGCTCATAACTAAAAAAAATCCATTCTACCTCTTCTTTGACATCTTAATGTTTGTTAAAGGCTTTCATTACCCTACTTATGTAGAAAGAGAAATCAGATAAGGACTGCTGCAATGAGCAAACAAAAGATTTTATGGGAGGGGGGCGGGGGGTAATAGGACACTATTCTTCAAAAAGTTTAGAGAAGTCTCAATTGATTACAACTTCCCCTGGATAAATAAGAGTGGAGTGGGTGTGGCAGCTCCTACAGCTATTAGAAACCAGTACAAACTGCAGAAAAAAAAGCTGCTTGGATCCCTATAAGTTTAACCCTGTTTTAAGTATGACCCAAATAGTTCTATCTAACCATAGTCAACAACCTTACACTAATCCTAGCCAGACATGAACTCTAATCTGACTGTCCTCTTCAACCCCGATACCAGCAATACTAACCTATCAGGGTGAAGAGTGCAAATAATGATATCACCACAATGGCTGGCTGGAAGATCAGCTACTTCATCACAGAAGGGGCAGTTCATTGGCCCAGGTGAAAGCTTTTAATGCACATAAATGGGAAACTACTTGGACTCCACTGAAAAAAATAAATTGTGTAATTGACAATTGCTTACTTCCTTGAAGAGTCATGACTACCAGGTAATTTATAGTCAACAAGGTCTCCACTGAAGAATGTAGGAAATTCCCTACTGATTACTTCCTTGTAGAGTCATGGCACAGAATGTTATCTCTTATTCATGCTGTATTCTTGCTAAAGGAAACCTGGAGAAATAGGTTCAGAGGCTTCACCCATCCTCGTTGAGCCCACCAATACAGTGCAGGGTCCCACAATACCTATTTGACTCAGCACATGTTGAAGAGGTTTCTGCTGGGTGTTTGAGGCCACAGATGAACGCATTCGGGCTGGGCAAGTGCTAGTAAGGTACACGCATTCCCAGTGGAAGAAGGTGGAGGAAAAAAACAATGCTTAAGCAACTTTGTTCTACTTTTAAATGCAAATTTTACGCTCACAAGGATGTCTATGTCTCCTTAGGTCAGGCCCCTATGCTTCACCACGGCAGAGCATCAGTTGGACACCTGTAATCCCCACGTGCTCATAGACACATCACAGGTGGCCACCATCACAGATAAACGATATAGTAGTGAGTCTTCAGAAAGCAAATGCAATATTTAATTGTTAAAAACAGTACAACATTAGCACTGGAATAAGGATACTCACATTGCGGGTCCTAAACACAACGGGGACCCATAAATACAATTGTTCGTGGAATATTTCTAAAAAATATATCATCTGCCTAATCTTATAAAGAATTCCTAGAGGTTTTAATAAATAGTTTATCAAATGTAACTATGTTGAACATGGGTTGGGAAACATGGTCTGGTTTTACTGACTGAGGCCTCTTGCACACTACATGTGATTCAGACTTTTTATATGATCCGATTTTTTTATTCCACTTAAGAAATGTAGCCAGGGCCGCCATCAGAAATTTTGGGGCCTCTCACACATCATCAGGCCTGCCCCCCTTCCCAGGCCCACCCACTGGCTGCTGCGTCTGCCCACTAGCCACCCCACCCCGTGCCTGCCAGTAAGAGCTTTCATAGGATTAAGGATACCTTAGTGGAAAATAAAATGAAAACGGCAGGAGCAGGCATGTTTAGTGGGCTCTCCTCATGCCCACTGCTCCCCCCTTCTCCTCTGTCCCCCTCCGTTACTCAGTAGCGACTCCCCAAACTTACTTCCAGGTTGGGGTGGTTGCGGCTTTCCTGCGCAGGCGCTGCTTGGCGAAGCATATCCTTGTATCCATTCACGCAGCTGGGAGGGAGTGCTCTGCGCAGGTGCACTACTTAGTTGTGATGTCACAGCTACATAATGCGCCTGTGCAGAGCGCTCCTGGACGTCTGTATAGCAAACTGTGCAGGCGCGGGGAGCGATGGGAAAATACTGTATCCGAGTCAGCCATCCTGACCTGGGAGGGGTTGGGGCCTCAGCAGCATCATTGACATTAAAAGGTTTTTTTTTTATGATGTTCTCTCCTCGTGTGTCCTTTTTAATGCAAACGTGTTGGAGGGGAAGGGCCCGGGCCCCCTTGAGGCCCTGGGCCCCTCACTCTAATGTCAGTTGTACCCCCCTGATGGCTGCCCTGAATGTAGCGGCATGCAGTACTTTGTGTGCATCCTGACTGTGTTGCATAGTGAAAGCCCTAACAAAAGCAAACTCATGTTATGCAATACAGGAGTGTTGCTTGTAGCACCCATATTAACCTTTCTGTGACCGCCTAACGCAAGATGGCGGCTGCAGAGTAGCTTCCTCGTTCCTCCAGGATGCATATATGTGTCTTCTTGCGATGCATGAGATTTGACAGAAGCTCGCGCTCGCTCTAGTGCGAGCTTCCGTAAATAAACAGAGTGGAGCTCCATGATCAGCCTGCCAACAGCGTTTGCGATCAGGTGTTATTTGAGTACTAAGACATAAACAGTAGGCTACGATGGAAAGATCATTTTTACTGGGAACCTGAAGTGAAAGTATAGTGTATTTATTGATCATGTGATTGCTGACAATAGCAGCAGGATGAATTCAGAAGTGTTTTGGGCAATATTATCTGCTCATATTCAGCCAAATGCTTCAGAACTCATTGGACGGCGATTCACAGTGTAGATGAACAGCACGGTGGCGTAGTGGTTAGCGCTCTCGCCTTGCAGCTCTGGGTCCCGACGGTTCGAATCCCAGCCAGGTCAACCTCTGCAAGGAGTTTGTATGTTCTTCCTGTGTCTGTGTGGGTTTTCTCCGGGCACTCCGGTTTCCTCCAACATCCCAAAAACATACAGATAAGTTAATTGGTTTCCCCCTAAAATTGGCCCTAGATTACACCACATACACTGCACGATACATACATACACATAGGACATATGACTATGGTAGGGATTAGATTGTGAGATCCTCTGAGCAACAGTTAGTGACAAGGTAATATATACTCTGTACAGCGCTGTGGAAGATGTCGGTGCTATATAAATACTAAATAATAATAATATAATGGCACCACAGTGCAATGAAGGTATGTTTAGAGCAAAGCCAACTCTACAATTCCCGACCGGTTTTGGCGTTCTTCCATCGTTAGGGGTCGACGGCTGACCACTGAAACTAGTCGGGAATTGTTTTTAACAATAAAATATTGCATTTGCTTTCTGAACACTGACTACTATATTTGTCTGTCTGTGGTGGCCACCTGTAATGTGTCTCTGAGCACCTGGTGACTACAGGCGTCTTACTGATGCTTTGCCGTGGTCAGGCGTAGGAGCCTAACACAAGGAGACATCGTTATCATTGTTGTGAGTGCTGAGGTTGCTTTGAACAGATTGTCTTCTTGCCTGTTGTGGAGTAGGATACCTCTTGCTGCAGCATAACATTTTCTGGTACAAGGAGAGGTGCACTTTCACTACAAACTTTATTCTACTGACCATGCTTGGACCTAACTCATGCCTGCCTAGATGCACTGGGCCAGGAGTGTGGCCAGAAGATAAGGGGGCCCTGTGCTGGAATAAAGGGCTCAATGTGGATTGGGCAACCTTCTGGGCCATCCAAAGACTTCCAAAATACTTGGGCAAATATTTAATTTTTAATCGCTTCGTGTGTACTTTAAGTGTCCCATGTTAGGGCTGATAATAAACATGAACCACACAACCGACAAATATTCCATGAGCTGTCACAGTACGTGAAGTCCAGGTCCAAGAAATATTCCATATTTTTATTTAGATATGTTCACTTATCCTTTAAGGACTAACTAGACAAGACAGATAACTCTCTCTCGCACTTTTCTCCTGGCGGACGCAGAGTGCCAGAGCTGCAGCCAGTGGTTGCTCTCTATAGGCAGTAGCAGTGTTAGGGAGTCTTGCCCAAGGTCTCCTACTAAGTAGGTGCTGGCTTGCTGAACAGAAAGAGCCAAGATTCAAACCTAGCTCTGATTTCACATACTCGCTCTCAATCAAGCTCTTGAGAGTCGCTCCTTTTAAATACCAGTTGCCTGGCTGTCCTGCTGATCTTTCATGCATCAGTAGTGTCAGAATCACCCACCTGAAAAAAGCGTGCCCCAAACGCAGTCAAACTCAAGCCAAACACCTGATCTGCATGCTTGTTCAGGGTCTATGACTAAAAGTATTAAGAGGAAGAGGATCAACAAGACAGCCAGGCAATCTGCATCTCCATAGCCCACTTACCTTTTACTATACCCAAAAATCGGTGGGATTAACAGGCACTAAAAACTTCTTAGGAGCGGCTGGGCATTCACTGCAGGATGGAAGAGATCTTGAGAGGTTTTCAATATAAAAAGTTCAGTTGTGAAGTTTAATGTTTACAATTTACTAAAATCAACTTAATTTTTGAAATATGCCTTGTTGAATCTTGGGTAAGCTGGACTTAAAATGTTTCATTTTGTTTTCTTTTTTAGTTTTGAAATTCTGCCCTATGTGAGTGATGCCGAGGAGGAAGACCTGAAACGATCAGCTCTGGGTGTCCTCCTCGATTGCAAGAGAAAGGGCCTCTTTGTGAATGGGGAACCACATCTGGAAGGTCTAAGTACTATGCCTACCTTCCCCATGATCACACTACAGATGGTGGAAGATCTCATTGGAAAACTCCAACACGTGAGATTCAGACGAGATGACAGGCCAGGCAACGCCAAGCATGCTTACGTTGATCGTAGATCCAAGGACACCATTTATTTGTGTTCCTTCTTCTGGAAAGGAAAAGACTACCTGACTTGTGGGTCCCAACCTGGTACCATAATCCTCCATGTCGCACAGTTGCTGGGTTACAGGGATTTGCTTTCTAGCACCACAGTAGACATTTCCATGGACACCACAAGCCAGTGCATAATGGAGGCAGATAAGCCAATCAGAGCAGATCAGATCTGTGCTGCTTTTGAATCGTGGATGAACCACCGGGGGCAGTATGTGGACGGGTCGTACACTTGTTGCATGGAGACAGTCCGGAACTCTGTGTGCGAAAGATCAGTCATGAAATCGTGTGTATTGGAACTCAAGCAAAATAGCCTTCCTGACGCTTTTCTTTGAATACCAACATTCGTTTTTTTGCGGTTTGCATAGCATTGGCTAGTATTTCTAGGCAGAGCCGGAACATCCACCAGGCAACCAAGGCAGGTGCCTGGGACCTAGTGGGTGTCAAGGGGGCCACCTGCCACCTCCTTTGACCTCTCTTCACTTCCGCTTACCAAAAGGGCCACAAGGAGGCCCTAAATTCTATTACCTAGCCTAAGCCCCATTACATCCTAATCCATCTTTGTTCCCAGGCCCAGGCTAGCAGCTCAGCTCCGCTTACTCTTGCTTTCTCATCATGAACTTTGGGACCAGTCAAGGCTAAGCTTGGAATTTAGGTTACAGACATTTTGAAGCGGACACAAACTCTTGCACAGCAAACAATGAAAACACGTATAGTTGCTAAGAGAAATTCACTCTGTGTGTGGTTAGGGAGATCAGCCTGTCTAATTAGCGGTGATCAGCAAATATGGATCAGGGCTTTGAGCTGTGCCTTGGTGTGCAGCGGGTTCTGTGATAATATGTTAACACTGAAGGTTAAAGTGGTTTGAAACTCAGCTTTTTTTTTTTTTGCTCCAGGGCTGGTGCTATAGTAAAGGCAAAGAGGCAATGGCCCCAGGGCCCCAGAGTCTGTAGGGGCCCCACAATCATTCCCCATTCACCCTATTCAAATTCTTTGGCCACGCCCACCGTGTAGTGCGTGACGTATGCGGTTGGAATGGTGGGACAGGAGGTCACTAGGCCTAAGCAGGCAGGGCTACATTGCTTATACATTAACGGACTCCTCATGAATTAGTGACGTGTAAATAGGTGTGTTAAGTCACATGTAAATAGGCTTTCTTGCTTTCTATTCATTGTACCTTGCACATTCCAGCTCCGTTCTATTAGTTACTGACTGGATATGATTGTTTGATTGCTATTAATGTAATTATTGTATTGTATATTTATTTAGCACTCAGGGAATACTGTGGAAGTGAATAAAGAGACCACTAGGTTGCCATTGTAGCCCCCCCCCCCCCCCCCTCCTGTTTTTTGCCCCAGGACCCCATATCAAATGTGACCCTGCTTTGTTCTAAAATATTATTTACAGCCTTAAACCTACTACCACAAAAAAATTGTAGCAAAATAGCATGCAAACAGTTAAACACAGCACTTTCTTCTTCAGTGAAAAGCTCCATACTTCAGTGGACGGCTGCATCCAAAAAGGTGATACTGTTGTTTTTGTTTACATTCCTTTGTCAGATACATTTGGTAAACATTAGCAAACTGCCGAAACTGAGCTGTACTGAGCTGTACTGAGCTGTGAAGCAGAAAGAGCTAAGAAGTGATCCCTAGCTATAAATGCTATGGCAGCTTTCAGAGCAGATAAATTGTACTTTGGGAAATTGTAATTTGTAAACAGGCAATATTACTTGTGCACAAAAGCAAATATGATAACTGTATGTATGTATAACAAGTAGGAAAACACATTTTTATTGAATGATATGTCAAGGTGTTATCCCACTTTAACCTTTCTGTGCTCCCAGGAATGTCCAGGAAGTAAAAATGTTCAGCATTTTTTGGGGGGACTTCTATAAGTTGTAACAAAGAAATGTTTTTCTGTAAATGTTATTATGCTGTTGCTTATCTTTTAGAGCAGAGAGGAAGTTTTGAGTTTAGGTCCACTTTAAGTATATGGTTAGTTTTGAAAATGATTTGTACATTCCTCTCACCTACATTTTTTGGCTTAGCTGGGCTTCATTATCTCTCATACCTGGAACCCACTAGGAATCGCTGCAACGCTTTATAATCGCTGCAGCGCTGTGTGCAGCCATTCCTAGGCTGATTGCACTCGAGATTCCCCAATGCTTAGAAGCGCTGTATAGTTAAAATGTACAGCGCTTCCGACTAGCAATTCGCCTTTTTTCCCAATAAACATTATTATACTTACCAGGTGTCCGGCTTGTAGACGGTAGCCTCACCCCCTAAAGGAAGAGGTCATAGGTACTTCTCTGGGACCAATCAGAGAAGCGCCCGTAACCTCTTCCTTTAGGGGCAGGGCTATGGATGGAGGCAGGAAATCTAGACACCTGTGAGTGTAATAAAGGGTTTTTTTTTTATCGTAAACACTCGGCCCCTCAAAGCGCTGCAAAATTGCTTTGCAAAAGTGACTTTGCAGCGCATACATACTTAGCATTGAGCTCAAAAACCGCTACATATCCTGCAAATGTGATTACCCCTAATCGCAATCACACTGGTGGGTTCCCTGCCAGTCACTTTCATTAACAAAGTGTTTTGGGAAATTCCGGCGATAGTCGGCCATCCTAAAACACGGCCACAAACAAGCTAGTGGGTCCCAGCCCTTATGGTTCTGTCCGCTGTTTTGATGAAAATGTTAAGGGGCTATGGGCTCATTTTGTCTCTTTCTCTATTTTGTCCTTGGTGAATTGAATGGTCTTAAGAACATTTCATGTATTCCTTGTATATATATTTGTTATTAAAAGTTAATAATGCAACTTTCTGCACTACTGAGTTTTCTTTTCTGTTGCTCACTCTGAAAACACCCCACTTTAAAACAGGGAAAATATGATTTACGGGCAAGTTAATTTTATTTATTTAATTTTTTTTATATTTCTGAGCTGATATACTGATGTTTTATATGTTTTCAGTTGATTTGGAAAGCCCTCAGGTGCCCAGGCCTGCCTGTCTGGTTTACTTTGCTGGGAAAGGGGCGGGGCCCAGGGGGGAGGGGGGGGTGTCCCTTTGTGTGTTTGCAGTATGGAGTCATTTGATAACAAAACACATATATAAGTAGATAAATACTTGCTCTACTTACATAACATATGTGTTTTGTTATCAGAGATAGTATGGCTGACAGCTCCTCATTAAAGCTGCTTCCATTGGCCAGGTGTCACCATCTCTCATGGCAAAATTAGTGGACATTGATCGTCATTTAACCAAGAACAGCTTCATATGTGGGAAGCATCTACAAGTTGTAAAAAACAAATTAGGCTGGATTGAATCTGAAAATTAAATTGCTAAGGATCTCAAATCAAATCCAAAGAAGTTTTAAAAAGTATCCGCTCCCAAAAAAAAAAAAAAAAAAAAAAAAAAAAAAGGTGACCTGTATTGGACTCCTAAAGGATGAGGGAGGGCAGTATCGGACTGGGAGTTGGAAAAACTGAGAAAATCCACCTACTGGCCAAGCAGCAGAAACCCTGTGTTATCACTCCCAATAGAAACCTGCAGCAAGTCTTTACTGTGAGCAGCAACCGGGGAGGACTGGCCAGGGGGGAAGGGGGGAGATTTCCCCCCAGGCTGCCTCTCATTTAATGATTTAGGGCTGGTACAATGCCTGGGGCATTCAGGTTTTTGTATAAGGCAATGTGAACCACTAAGCTGGCTGAGGGAAATAAACGCCCAATTACAGAGGGCGGGCAAACTGGTAAATATACACAGCATGATGCAGAGCAGAGGCTTGCCTACAGGTTCCATGGGAAAAAAATATGTCTAGTCTCTCACCATTGTTAACTGCATGTGCACAGCTACATAAAATATTTTCTAGGTTAAAATGTTTTTTACAGTTCCTAGACTCCAGAAGTGCTGTTTACAAAACAGTCCCTAGACTCCAGGAGGGCTGCTGGCAGACAGTCCCTAGACTCCAGAAGGGCTGCTTGCAGGACTTGTCTGAGAGATAAAAACCCTGGCCATTGTAACTCAAAATGTATTATGTGCCCCCGGTGCAAGTGCATTTATACTTTACCTGTCACGCTGTCCCTCGAGTGTCCTTGCTGTATTTCCCACGTGACTACCAGCATATATGTGATGTCATTTGGGCTGGGGCTTCTGTGAAAATGGGCCTCTAGTTCCTGTTTTCCCCCAGGCCAAAAGGTCCCAGTCCTCCCCTGGCAGCAACACATGGTTACCGCTGCTTGGCCAACAAATGGATTTCCTCAGCCTTTCCAGCTCCCAGTCTGACACTGAGGGAGGGAACTCAAAGGTGGCTGACCCTAGTAGGGCGGAGCTAGTGAATGCTTGCTTTGCTTCTGCCTTCATAAGGGAAACATCAGTGTTGCAAATTACAGATGTGGAAGGGTCGCAATCTTACAATTTTAACATTTAAGTGATCCGGGGGTAAAAATAAACTAACAAGGACTAAACATTTTTTTTTCTTTTTGAAACCTGTTCATTTGTCATTTGGAGGTTTTGTGCAGCTGACTGCTAAAAGGTATCAAATGGAAGCTGTAATGCTAGATTATCAGCTGAGATGACTATAAAGGATTGTCTTGGCTGAGGATTCACTAGCGTGTGTACAAGGCGACATCAATATTAGTCAAGATTTCTGCTGAAAATCCCCCGGTGTGAGGTAGTTACCCACTTTAGGACCTCACGCTTACACCCCCCTTGTGACCAGGCCATTTTTCACAATAGATGGCTGTGCAGCTTTGTCAGCGTGCTGCACGGCTGTACAACTAAGCACACAAAATTCATTTTTACGCTTTCCTCTTAAAAGGACACTCCTTTGGAGGATTTTGATTGCTGCTGTGATCTTGTTTTTGTTTTTTATTTAAAATAGGGGAGGTTTTTCCCTCCCTCATTCCTCTCCCTCCCCCATGCCATCCTAAATCACCATTGGACGGCGATCGGCACTCATGCCCGCCTCTCATAGGCATTAGCCTATGAGAGGCCACGCACCAGGAGCCGCTCTGAGGGACAGCCGAGTGTCATCCATACAGCACTGCAGGAGATCGCAAATGTGCACAAAGGGGAATACTTTCCCCTTTCGGTTCTAAACAGTCTGCTAGCCGCTATCGCAGCTAGCAGGCTGACCACGGAGCGGAGTCTGCTGGCACAGCTTACTGTAGACTTCTGATCCACAGGAAGGGCTTGATTCCACGTGAAAAGCGCACATGATTGTGCGCAAACCTCTGCTTATGAGACGAAGTCACGCTGTTCGCGTGTAAACCTTAGCGAGCGGCGCATCGCATGATAACTGCTGATAGCAGTTATCATGCTTTTGAGAAGCACAACAATATAATCAGGGCTGCTAGGGTGTCATTAAAGATCAGACATGTCCGATCCTTAAAGGACACCCAAGGTGAAAAATAAACTAATGAAAAACTATTGTATCTATCCTATTTTCCCTAAACAATGCCTTTTTAAGATGTTCCAATTTTATTTTATATTTAAATCTACTTTAACTTTAATCTAAGTTTTTACTCTTATTGTTTTTGCTCAATGACGCATTCATTAAAGTAAGCCAGAGCTAAAATCTATGAACTATTGACCCTTTTTTATATCTTTCCTGCTCTCATAAGCCACTTTCTGCTAGGAAAGTGTTTTATAGTTGGAGTTTCTTATCACTGAGGGTTACACTGTAGTCTGACCCAGTCCTGACTCAAACATCAGGAACATAAGTGGCAGTTCCTGTCTAACTCTTTCAGTCAGAGAAAGAAAAAAAAAAGGAACGCAGCAGTTATTTGTGTGCCATGCACTGTACATACACATCATGTCACCTCGGGTATCCTTTAACTACTGTAGCCTTTTGGACGTACTGTACCTGCTATGTCCAAAAGGCTGCTGCTGCGCTATTCAGCGGCCAATCGCGTTCCCGTGCTGCCGCCCATTAGCCCAGAGATCAATAAATGGGAAATCAGTTTAGCGCTCCCTGTGGTCCCCATAATACACTGGCGTATTTGACTCAGAGGGAACATCATTATGGGTGGGGAGTAAGTGGCAGTTACCCTCCTTTCAGCCCGCCCCCCTAGTAACACAATCGCAATCGCTAAAAATCACATTGAATAGGAAGGGCCCTGCATTGCGCCACAGTGGGGGCGGAGATAGGAATTGTTTTCTGGTAGAAGTACATGGGTTTAGGGCCACTTCTGGTAACATTCTTCAACCAATCAACAGTTAATTGGGTCACTGCTAACTGGATGATATTTTCGTTCTGAGCAGAGACAACCATGCTATCCCAGAAAAAAAAACTCATATAAGTAGATAAATACTTTAACACATGGAAAGTACAATATATCTGTTATGTAAGTAATGTCAGTGAATTTTATACAGTAAATAAAGAGAAACCTGTTTCAGGCATTTTCCATCTTTACTACCTCTGACTGAAGCCAATCCTGATGTAATTTCTTCCCTTACTCTTATTTTCTCCTAGAAACTGCACTATCATAGCTAGCTTGCTATGTAAACACATGAGAGCACAGCATAGATTGGATTTTAACAGCTTCTGCAGAGGGGTGAGGTATATTTCTCATCTCAGCCTGTCACACTGAACTGCACTCAGTCAATCAGTGAGGAGCAGGACTGTGGGAGTGGAGATAACAAGTTTCCCTCTCCCCTGCAATGTACCAAATAGAACCAGGCTGACTGAAATAAGATTCATTATAGCAAACACATTTATGATTATATTGTAGTGCTTGCAATGCAGACTGCATATAGACTTCATAATAAACACAGAGCAGTGGGTAAATGGAATTTGATTATATTGCTGACAATCGCACTTTCAGACTGAAAAATAAAGACAATTAAAGGATTTATTGCATTTTTATTAAAGTAATATATATTTAATCAATGACAAAAAAAAACTAAATTATTATTAAATAGATTTACAATATATAAAAATGATTGCTTCTAGGCGCCACTGTGTCTGGTTGTAGGAAAAAAAAAAATACAAATGGAGTCTTGAGGATAATGATGTCCCAATGCCTGCGGAAACGTGATCTGTGCACATGCGCCTCCTACGTCCCAAGTGTAAAATCAATACAGCCCATTTCAGAGGTGGGGCCCTGCATCGGCCCAGGGGTGGGGGTGCAGTGTGGGGCCGCAGCACACAGCAACCAATGTCAATGCTTCATGTGTGGAGGAGGACAAAACAAAAACTCACACGTTACACAGGAGACCATAACGCCACATGGCATATACAGGCAGTGAAACGCAGGAAACCGGGTGATTGTCAGCTTGTCACACACAGCAATAAAGTTGGGAAAGGATTTATCAATGTTTCAAGCTAAGGGTCTTTTTCCACTAACCTGCGATTTGCTTCTGATCGCAAGGTACATTAAACTAATGGAAACTGCAGCAGCAATTTCCATTAGTGCGATCCAATTGCGATGCGATTTTGGTCAAAGCGCAATCGTCATCCTGCCGCGTTTTGTATACGATTGAGCTGGACTATAATGAGTATAGTAGCTCAATCGCAATCGCATAGTGGAAATTGAAACGCGATCGGAATCGCGATCACATTTCATAGTGGAAAAGAGCCCTAAGGGGTGTTGCCCAACACTACTGGAGCCTTACCCACCCCCATAATACACTAAGATAAGAGGGTGAATCTGATTGGTTACTACAGGTCATAAGACTCCAGACACTGACAATGTATAGTAGGGAGCCACAGCAGGTGGCAGCTTTTCAAACAGAGCCACAACCAATTTGGGCCCATTCACACTAGAAATCATTAAACGCAAACACAGAGACTTTCTGGCGTCTTCCTGCAGTTTTTCCTAGTGATTTCCCAGCAATGTTTTACTGTATAGAAATCGTTTTTTTCAGCGATTAGCGTTTTGCGATTTCTAGTGCAATTAGCCTTTTGTGGGTAATCTACAAGGTTGGCTGGAAAAACTCTGCTGATTAACAGGCCAGCGATTTCTTAAAGAGAACCCGAGGTGGGTTTGAAGAATATTATCTGCATACAGAGGCTGGATCTGCCTATACAGCCCAGCCTCTGTTGCTATCCCAAACCCCCCTAAGGTCCCTCTGCACTCTGCAATCCCTCATAAATCACAGCCGTGCTGCTGACAAACAGCTTGTCAGAGCTGGCTGTGTTTATCTCTATAGTGTCAGTCTGCTGCTCTCCCCGCCTCCTGCAGAACTCCAGTCCCCGCCTGCATCCCTTCCCTCCCTGCTGATTGGAGGAAAGGGACGGGGGCAGGGACCGGAGCTATGCAGGAGGCGGGGGAGCAGCTGAGACTGACACTACAGATGTAAACACAGCCTCACAGCATGGCTGTGATTTATGAGGGATTGCAGAGTGCAGGGGGACCTTAGTGGGGTTTGGGATAGCAACAGAGGCTGGGCTGTATAGGCAGATCCAGCCTCTGTATGCAGATAACATTCTTTAAACACACCTCGGGTTCTCTTTAAAGATTTTACAGCGTTCCTATACTTAACATTGAAACGATAATTGCTCACAAAACGCTGCAGGCATCGAGTTTGCATACCAGCAAATCACTTAGGATGAGAACACTTCCATATACTTTCATTGTACATGCGTTTCTCAAACCACTAGCAATTTTCAAAGATGCTGAAGTGTGAATGGGCCCTTATGGATTTATAATCAGGAGTCCCGTTATTTTTATTGGCACTTGACACCCTGATCACTGTGAGGCAATCAGTGATCAGAAGTGCTGAAATTTAAAAAAAAAAAAAAAAAAAAAAAAAAGGAAGAAGGCTTTGGTACAGAGACCAGAGCCTTTGATCATAAATGAGTCAAAGTTTACCACAGATGAAAAAAATAAAAAGTTTTATACATAGCTGGGGCTTCCTCCAGCCCCATGTGCACAGATCGCTCCAACTCAGCTACCCTCTTTCTCCATCACTGGTACCGGGACCCGTAACTTCCTTCAGTCGCGGCCAGTCTGCGCAAGAGAAGTGCGCTCTCTACGTATCTCTCCGGTGGCCGCCGGAGAGACACCTATATGGCGCACTTCTCTTGCGTAGAATGGCGGAAGTTACAGGACCCAGTACCGGAGCTGCAGGCAGCGGAGGACAGCAACTTGGGAGCGATCCGTGCACATGGGAGGAAGCCCCAGGTATGTATAAAATGTTTTCATCTCTGTTTCCTTTAAAAGGAAGGTTCAGGCAGAGGGTAAAAATAAAAATCCATATCCACTTACCTAGAGCCTCCTCCAGCCCGTGGCAGGCAGGAGGTGCCTTCGCCACCACTCCGCAGGCTGACTCAACCTGGCCAACTGCCAGGTCGGGCTCTTCTGCGCTCCAACAACAGGCTCTTCTGCGTTCCATGGGGGCACGCTGACGTCATCGGACGTCCTCCGGGCTGTATGCGCAGTACAGCCCGGAGGACGTCCGATGACGTCAGCGCGCCCCCGTGAGGCGCGGATTGGAGCGCAGAAGAGCCCGGCCAGGTCGGCTACCGGGAGCCTCCGGAGCAGCGGCAAGGGCACCTCCTGCCTACTACGGGCTAGAGGAAGCCCCAGGTAAGTGGATATGGATTTTTTTTTTTTTTTTTTACCCTCTGCCTGAACCTTCCCTGTCAAGCTGGCCCGTTGGTAAACTGTTGGCAAAATCTAAAACCTAGTCTAAGTTGCTGGCCAAACTGTTAAGATTTACCATTTATAGAACAGTCTTAAAGTAAGTGGCGTAACTAAAGTGACCGTGTGGGGGAGGGGGGCAGCTCCTCCTGCAGAGTAGCATAGTGGAGCAGTTTAAAGGATACCCGAAGTGACATGAGGAGATAGACTGGTATGTACTGTGCCTAGCACACAAATAACTATGCTGTGTTCCTTTTTTTTTTTCTTTCTTTCTCTGCCTGAAAGAGTTAAATATCAGGTATGTAAGTGGCTGACTCAGTCCGGACAGGAAGTGGCTACAGTGTGACCCCCTCACTGATAAGAAATTCCCCTTTTTATCTCTTTCTTGCTGTCAGAAGCCATTTTCTGCTAGGAAAGGGTTTTATAGTTGGAATTTCTTATCTTATAACACTGTAGTCACGTCCTGTAGTTGGAATTTCTGATCAGTGAGGGTCACACTGTAGTCACTTCCTGTCAGGACTGAGTCAGCCACTTACATACTTGATATTTAACTTTCAAGCAGAGGAAAAAAAAAAAAAAAGAGGAACACAGCATAGTTATTTGTGTGCTGGGCACTGTACATACCAGTGTCTCATCTTGTCACTTCGGGTATCCTTTGATATTTACCTATCCCAGGGCTGCTTAGGCAGAAAATCCTCAAGATGTAATGCGACCCAAAACAGAATGCAAGCCACACGAAGTGGTGTAGATGCCAAGAGGGGCCTCCTGGTAATTGTGCTGGGGGGGGGGGGGTGTTTACAACCAGAAACTGCCACCAGTGTGTTCCCCTGGATGGGAAGGCAGCATGCAGTCATGGTTTTACTTTTTATATAAATGGACAGTGGAAGCTCTGGAGGACCACATAATATGGCAAGGAGGGTCGCATTCAGCCATCGGGCCTTGTGTTTGACACCTGTGCTCTAGACACTGAACACCAAATGACCACGGCAACCATCCTGTGGACCGTTCCCGACAATCCTGCCGAGTACACGACCTGTGCGCGATAACACACCTGTCAACATGCCAAAGCGCTTTACAAAAAAAAGTAAACCCAGGAGAGAGGGATGGTGCTGTCCTGCAAGAACTCAGGAGAGTTGCTATAGGCAATTCCCTACCTGGAGTAGTGAGGATTTGCTTGTTAGAATTAGAGATGAGCAATTTTTGTACTAGACTAGTTCAACATTTAAGTGAACCATGGTAAAATACATGAGGGTGCTTCCTCTCTGGTTCACTTTCAGGCCCGGTTCACACTTGTGTTGACGTGGCAAACGGATCCATGAAAACTGATCTGATCACCGGATCAGTTTCACTCAGTTACCACTCCATTTCTGTTCCGCTGGTTCCGTTCAGTTCCACCCCCTCCCCCCCCAGGCCCCAAAGTGGATTTTACTATTTAGATCGGTCCGTTTCTTCACTTATGTGAAGAAATGTTCACTTTTCTAATTGCCCCCAATGCAGCGCTTCAGCTTCAGTTTACAATCTGCTGGGCTACAGTGTCCGGAAAAATTGGTGCTGCCAGAAACTTGCAGTCCGTTCAGCGGAACGCACTGAACAGCCAGTTCAAACGGACGGAAGTGAATGGTTCCATAGGTTAACATTGGTTTGCATTCGCAGACCGTTTTTTAATGCAAGTGCGAACTTCGCTTCTAGGTCTAGTGCAAAATCTCTGCAGTCCCAATTTTGGAAACTAGGTTTTTTTTTTCCTTATAACTGATACAGTTAAAGCTTACTGTGTGTTTCGAGTGCAGAGGGTGAATAATTTCTATGTAAATTGACCAATCCCTCTCCTGAACTCTTGCACAAAAGACAAGGAGAACACAGAAAAATCCACCCTGCATGTCTTTATAGAGAATTGCCTGACTAATTCTCCCTCCTCAGCAAGTACTGAGCTAGTATTTTAAGCCGTCTGACCAATTCTGAGAGAATATGTAAACACAGGAGGTTAACCCGTTTTGTGCTCCCAGGAGGGAACCTCACTGCAGCATCGCAGTTGGAGTTATGTAAGCTGTAACAAAAATATTTCTTTAAAAGTCATTATGCTGTTGCTCATCTTTTAGAGCAGAGAGGAAGTTCTGAGTTGACGTCCGCTTTAAAATCCAAGTCCCAGCAGGAGGAGCATGGCTAGCCTTGCTTGTTCGTATGGTTTAGCAGCCATGGTGGTCTGGCTGCAACCCTCTTGCCCCTATGCCAGCACCACCTATTCATTGAATCCAGAAGTGTCTGAACATGGGCAGCAATCTCCCTCTGGTGTCTGTGGCTAGTGATAGAATAGGGCTTGAACAGTGCTATACCGAGCATGTTATTTATAAAGATGTATAATTCAGTTTGGTGAGCACTTTTAAAAACAAGCAGCCAAGTTACTGGTCCTTCTCACGCCAAGGCACAGAGTAGATGAAGCGGGTACATTATTAAAGTGACCCTAAGGCCCCTTACACTTAATCAGTTGCTCTCAGTTATAACTGAAATGTCAACTGATTTTCAAAGTAAGTCCAATGTTTTCCTATGGCACCTTTCACACTTAACGCGTTTTAACTGAAATATTTCTCACAACGCACTGCTATAGAGAAGAAAAAAAAAACCACGTACCAACTGATTAAGTGTAAGCAGGGCCTAAGATGGTACACTGGGCTTTATTAATACTTACCTGGGGCTTCCTCCAGTCCCATGAGCACCATGGCCTCCCTCACTGTCCTCTTCAGCCCCTCCACTCTTGCTGTTCTCCCTGTAATCCGGCTAGCAGCGCGGGCCAGGAATGTTCTGCGCCTGGCGGGGCGGAGACGTGTGCGTAGCCACGCATGCGCAGAGGCCGACGACTGGCGGCAACTAACCGGATTACCTGGAGTCATATCGCCAGAATGGAGGCGGTGAAGGAGGACAGCAAGAAAGGCCACAGGTCTCATGGGGCTGGAGGAAGCCCCAGCCAAGTATAAATAAAGCCATATTTCAGAGCAGAATACAACGGGAAAAAACATTTCTAAAAATTCACCTAAAGAAACAGAACCTGCAGAAAACCCCTAATACATAATGAGCGAGTTAAGCTTAGGGCTTTTGCAAGTAATACTCTCCGATTTAAACCAGTGAGAAGCTCTCATTTTAAAAAGGATACAAAAAAATGAAAGTGTACCTGAAGTTAAAAGTAAAATTACAGCCTTACCTTAGAGACAGAAGCTTCTGGATATTCCTAGGTGTTTTTTTTTCGTTTTTTCTCGTGACTGCGCTTCCCTCCATGTATGAGTGCGGCTGCACTATGGCTGTGCAGGAAAAAAGCCAAACAGAAGCGGCTCCATGCTACTGCATAGGCAGGATTCGCACAGGGGCAGTGTGGCCGCGCTCGTACATGGAGGGGACACAGCCGTAAGAAAGAAGAGAGTCCCTGCGAGCAGCTGTGGGGATGAGGAGGACATGGGAAGTCTCTGGATCACCATCTACCTTGGTAAGTATCTAACTTTTCTTTTCGTCACAGGTTTGCTATAAGACAGGACCTGCTAGACAACTCTTTGTTCTATGATGTGCGAATGCAATGGAAGATCATTTATTAAACCTCTCCTCAAGTCCCACCAGCAGTGCAGGTTCCGCAGGTGACATCATAGCACAGGTAAAGGCATTCGTGTCTTGGCAGTTTGGTTTAACTAAGCCCTGTGGAAATTCACTCCTCCATATCCTTTGGTGTTGACAGGTTTGATAAACCGGGCCAGAGGGACAACACAAAGTGATGGTTCAGGACTAGGAGTGATGGGCGCATAGAAAACCGGTCGACATACCCAGGACTTGAGTTTTACGTTTTCCAAAGTGGGAGAACAGGTGCTAGTCTAGTTTACAGGACCCAGCAGGAAACCTCACAGGGAAATTACGGTAACATGATTGGGTGAATGGCACCCTCTCGAACCTTTAAGTTTCAGATAGGTTGTAGTAAACTATGCCCACACTATCCAGCCAATCACAACGCTTTGTACTGGAGAGGGTGCTGTGATTGGAGAACTGTTCCATATGAGGTTTCCTGCTGGGTCCCCTTCAAGTCGACTAGCTCCAGAGGATGAGGGTGGAACCAGCAAAGCTGAGCTACATATTTTTACCTATCAGAGGGCAAACATCTGTCTTGCTTGAGTCCTATCAGGACACCGAGAATGTTGCTAAAACCAATCAGAACCGGCAGCATATCCTGAGCCTTAAGGAGTGGCTGTACTGTGGAAGCCGCAGACCTAGGGAGGTTACTATATAGCTATATAGAATTCTGTAGCTCAGTCAGCCCCACCAATTTTTGCTCATATTTACCCAGTCAACCTTCAAATCCAAACAGAAGACACCCTGTGGATGAATCAGGAACTAGGGACTGTAAAGTTGATGACACTTTGAAAAAACTTGAGAATATAGCTGAATACTGAGCAGTATTTCAAACCAGGAGAAGAAACTAAAACTTGGCCCATCTAAGTCAATAACATTCTTTTCACATTAAGAACGTTTGTGGAGATGGGGTTGTAGGAAGCCCGTCCAATACTGAGGAATGAAAACTGTTTTGGAGGTAAAATACAACGATTTGAATAAATTGAAGTAGTACCATTTTGAAGACATTGTTTGAAAATTTCAGGAGCAATAAAACCACATTTGTACATTTGGGAACAAAAAGCCAATGGACGTTGGTCGAAATGCAAAAGGTAACAAAGATGGTGTTACATTCTTAACAGCACTGGGACAGCAGAAGTTTATTTCTTCTTATCTACATAAAATAAAAGCT
This sequence comes from Hyperolius riggenbachi, assembly GCF_040937935.1. Lineage (NCBI taxonomy): Eukaryota > Metazoa > Chordata > Amphibia > Anura > Hyperoliidae > Hyperolius > Hyperolius riggenbachi. Next base: position 292,434,851 of record NC_090652.1, read on the forward strand.
CTTATAAAAACCAATGGACCACACAGATAAATTAAAAAAATGTTCATAAAAAAAATAAACTGGACCGTTTGGGAGGAAATTCAAGTGTCCTGCAACTGTAAAAGTTCTTTGGAAGAAGAAACACAAGAGGAGGAGTTCTTTAAAGTCACAGATCTCCTCCCTCCCCCGTCCCAAAGGTAGGAGTCACAATCAAGGTGACGGAGCAGCTATTGGTCAATGACTACGGCAGAGTGGGGTGCTGCAAAAGCACAAATACAAACACAACATTGCTAGCAGTCCATGTTGGAGGGGGTGTCCCCTCACGTCCAAAGTAACGTTTTCAAGTGTGCACAGTCAGGTGTTTCAAGACCAAGCACCAAAGTTTGTGCTATAACGAGGGCCAAAATGGAGGTGCAAGAGAAGTTCAGTTTCTGGCACCCACATCAGTGTTCTGGTATCGATAAAGGAGTCTGAAGTCCACCCCATCTATAAAGATTTGGAGGCTGGTTGCTTCATAGGCTCAGGTCAGGTGCTGTTTCCTTGTTCCTGCTCAAATAGAAGCATTGCCAGCTGTGAGCGTGAGCCTAGTCCTTCTAGATTGCTTTGGACGCACCGGTGGTAAATTTCTTCGCTGAGACGTGGGTTGCAAGCACGTGTGCGGTAGGGTTGGAGAAGAGCTGGCTCTACTGCTCGGAAGACATGGAGCCCAGAATAACGAATGAACATCTCATAGATATCGAGCATCTCCACTATTTCCTCGTTCTCTTGTGCATCAGCCGCCATTTTGGTGCGTGCAGCCATGTAGTCTGCATTATAGAAACAAGCTTCATCAAAGACATCCCGATCAAACCGGCCGGCATCACGCACCAGTTCCAGAGTGCCAGAGGGAGATTGTTGGCCATGTTCAGACACTTCTGGGTTGTAGCCTTGGAAATGAATGGGGAAGAAAACTTGCCAGTTGTTGATGGTGTTCATACGGCAACGGTTGAGGAACTCTGAGCTAACATGGCTTCCAACACCAGCCAAAAAGAACAGGGTGTCCACTGGGTGTTTTTTGGAGATGATGTCCAAAAGCCGGATCTGAGATGGAGCATCGGTTTTCACGCTGATCCACGGGATCTTTATATCTCGATACTTGCGTTCGTACTCGGCAATCTGGCTCTTGACTTGGCTGAAAATGTCATTTTGACTGACTTGTTGAGCCTGGAAGGGGTCATAGATGAACAGGAGTGTGAGAAGGGAGTTTTCATTGCCCTGAATGTCAGTGAAGGCCTTGAGGAAGGCCCCTGCATGCTCTCGGTCCTGGGCGGTCAAGGGCAGAATGATGTTGATGCGGCTGGCCTCTGTCACGTAGGGCATGGGGATGATCTCCACTTCACTCAGTGGACGTACCAGGTGAACCCTCTTGGTGATGGACCGACTGTGGCCCTTCTGGGTCACCAGCTCCAGCTGCAGGTCCAGGGTATATTCCATTCCGCGGGTTGGATCAAAGCGACGGTAGCCATTGAGGAGCTGCTGCTTGCGCACGTGCAGCACTGGCTGGTATTTACGGTTTAGTTCATCGATGGCGGTGCTGATGACATCCGTGACATCTGCAAGATCGGCCCCGATCAGCTCGCACTTCGGGGAATCATCGATGCACGAGAAGGTCTGGTCCTCAGTGAAGTAATCCCAGCGCAGAACCTCAAAACGTGTATGAGGCTGGAATGGTGGGTTGATTCCCAGAGGCCACATGGCGGACTGCTCCCCCTCCACAGATAGGCTGCTAGTATTCTGAATTTCCCTCTGCAAAAGAAAAATAAAAAGTTAAGAATTAAACAACATCTAGCAAAGGAGTAAGTCCATAAATGTAAAAAAACAGTATATAATCTCATAGTAAACTAAAATGTCCAGGTCCCAGCCAAGCACTATTTTAAATATGTGGGAGTAACGCCTGGTATAGTAAACTCAGGTATAATAGAACTAATATAGTAAACCTGTTTTTTTTTGCCCCCTGAGGTATTCTGTATACGGCTATAGTGAAAAGCGGCCGGGCACATGTGTCATACGTCAGTCGGAGACCCATGATCCGTGGTCGGTGGGTGGTCTGGCAGCCACTTGTAGGCTGCTCGCTATCTGCACCCTACTCTGAGCCTGCGTACCTCAAAATCACCAGCCAGTGAAACCTATGCTTCCTGTGTAAGCTGCTGCCTGATTACTGAGAGAATTGCCCGTCATCTGTGACAAGCTTGTGCATGGCTGCAATGCCACAGCATCATCCAGGCTGCACAGAAATGTGGACAGAGGAGCACGCTATCAGTACTGTACCTGCATTAACTGGTGAGATCTATGCATCCTGTGCAAGCTGTTGCAGGATTATTGCATGCAAATCCCTGCATATTGAGCACTGTACATTTTGATCTATCTTAAAGCCAATGGGTACCACATTAAAAATAAAAAGTCAGATACTGGTCGAATACTGCTACGGGGGATCCTGCGCGGGACCGGGCACCGGGAGAGGAGAAGGAAGGCTCATTAGGACCGAGCCTTCCCTCTCCTTAGGTGAGTATCTGACTTTTTTAGTTTTTAAATGGTAAACACTCACTTTAAAGTGGACCTGAACTCTTGCACAGGACTGAAGAAATACATAGGGGAATGCACCCTGTATGTACGGTATTTAGAGAGAGTTTAGCCTGTTAAATTCCCCCTCATTTGTGTCTTATCACAAGTGGTAATCTGATCTCTCCTCGTGTCACATGACTACCATGGCAGAGATGGCAGATAAGGCCACTTGAAAGCACAAAAGGTTAAAGTGGACCCAAACTAAAAATACAAGATTTCAGAAATAAAATCTATTTTCTAACTTATAATAATAATAATAATAAATTGCAGCCTTTTTTCAGCTGCATGACGACAAATATAAAATATTTTACATTTATTGGAGAAACCCCTCCCCTCTTTCCATATTGCCGGCAAATAATCCGGCACACTGGTGGAGTAGGTGGTGTTCGGCAATGGAGGAATTGCTAATGGCTGCCCCCAGTATAACCCTAGTTATGAAAAGAGAAGGGTGAAAAGCATGCACTGAAATGCTCATAGGCTTGAAGGAGTGTTTATTTATCTTTGTATGTGTCACAGTGGTGCAACTAAATAATTTTGAATTAAAAAAATGTTTGGTTTGGGTCCGCTTTAACAGTATGTCTGCTCCCATGAATCAGGAAGTAGAAACACGGCAGATTTATTTTGGGATTTGTATTAGGTGTAATTTTTTTTGTTTAAATATTATGCTGTTTCGTATCTTTTAGAGCATAGAGGACATTCTGATTTCAGGTCCACTTTAAACATTGTCTGTGCTCGCTTGAAGCATTGAAAAGGAAAAAAAAAAAAAAAAAATACCTTCCAAATATTGACAAATATAGTACTATAGTATACTCATTTCTGATATAGTAACTACCTTTCCCAGTCCCTTGGAGTTTACTATAAAAAAAAGGGACTCCACAGTAAATGTCCTTTTTCTAAACACATTTACTGTGGAGTCCCTTTTTATAGTAAACACATACATCCCATCTCCTCCTCCTCCAATGACCCACTAAGATTAGATCGCTCTCTCACCTTGCATTGCTAATGCTGGGTACACACGGTGCGTTCCCGCACTCGATTCCAGTCGATGTGCCGCTTGGTTCACGTCGATTCATTTCCGCCATGTCCGATTCGCGTTTCGATGGATCGTTAGGTCGATTTGCCATACTTTACATGGCAATCGACCTAAAAACCATCAAAATGCGCTCGGAAATCGAGCGTGGCATTCGATGCAGGAACACACTGTGTGTATCCAGCACAAGTCCCCGGTTTGAATCCTAGTCAGGGCACTATCTGGAGTTTGTATGTTCTCCCCACGTCTGCGTGGGTTTTGTCCAGGCACTCCAGTTTCCTCCCACAATCCAAAAGCATACAGATAAGTTAATTGGCTGCCCCATAAATTGGAACTATGGTGGACATATAACTACAGTAGAGATTAGATTGTGAGCTCTGAGAGACCTCTAGGTCCCGTCTCCACCAATCGCTGTGCAGTGAGGGCCGGCAGCCAATCCAGGAGGTGGAAGGTGAATTGTAAATTAGCCGCGAGGTCGGGCATGACAGTGTGAACCAGGAAGTGGCAGAAGATGGGACGGGGAGGGAGCCGGCACAGTGTTTCATCACATTACTCGCGCTGGCTGCAGACGGGACAGAAGACGTGCTCGGAGCGCGGCGATGTGTCGGAAGATCAGAGGGAGGATTTGCATCGGCTGGATAGGTAACAACTGCTGCGCTCTGCACCTGGGGTCACCTTATATACACAGTACCTTCGGAATAGAAGATGCACCGATTTTCTCCTCAACTTTTGAGCCTTTTTCACCAACAATACCCCCCACACAATGAGCCTCCGCTGGGACAACCAAATGCTCACTGGACTAGCTCCTACTACGGTGCCTCCATGTTAGCAGAAACATACGTTGAATACAAATAGACCAGAAGAACGTGGGCACCAGATCATGAAGCTTCATTTAATCCAGACGTGTTGTACATAGCAATACAGATGGTGGAATCAGTAATTCATCACCGTTCCAAGGTAGCGGCAGTTGGTTACAGAGAAGATGGTGAGGTAGTCTACAATTGTTTCACGCTCGCTAGCGCTTCACGAGTCTAAGGAAAAGCGCCAGCGAGAGCGAAACAATTGTAGACTACCTCACCATCTTCTCTGTAACCAACTGCCGCTACCTTGGAACGGTGATGAATTACTGATTCCACCATCTGTATTGCTATGTACAACACGTCTGGATTAAATGAAGCTTCATGATCTGGTGCCCACGTTCTTCTGGTCTATTTGTATTCAACTTTTGAGTCTTACATTCCAAAAAATATGGTAACTGTGCTACAAGCTCATACTCCCACAGCCTGGGTTACAACAGCGGCAACCAGGGTAATGTGCTTGTGGAGAATTTTAGTCAGTCTCCACGCGGAACATGACTGATCCTAGAATCTAGGTGGTCAACTTAATGATTCTTGAATTACTCACTGCCTCCCTATTTGGCCAGGTAAGGTGAGACAAACAACATTTATATTGCGCTTTTCTCCTGGCAGGCTCACAGTGCCAAAGCTGCAGCCAGTCGGGTATGCTCAGTAGGCAGTAGCAGTGTAGGAGAGCCTTGCCCAAGGTCTCCTTACTGAATAGGTGCTGGCTTACTGAACAGGAAGAGCCTAAAGTCAAGAGGCAGAGCCCTTAACCAGTACACTATCCAGCCAAATATGCTCAACTACCTCAGCAGCAATGGTTGTTTCCCCTATCAAGGCTCTATTGAGCATCAGGAAGTGAGGAGGATTTGCTAGACTTCCTGTTTCAGAAGCTACGTATACTTCTGGCCCAGCCATACCTCAGCTTGCCCCTTGAGGGACATCATCAGCTGGCTTCTGCACAAATATGGAAGCCTGGTAGATACCACGTTAAAGGACCACTATGGCAAAAAAAAAAAAAAAAAGTAGGCAGTTACAATCTGACAATACCGACAGGTTTTGGGCCAGTCCATCTCATGTGGGATTAACAGGGTTTTTTTGTTTTCAACAGCATTTTCTGAACAGCAGTTTAACTGCCAAAATAGTAAGATACCAGCCAGCCTCCCTACTCACTTGCACACTATTTTGTCGGTTACATTTTGCAACTGCTGTTTAGGAAATGCTGTTGAAAACAAAAACCCTGAGAATCCCCATGAGGAGATGGACTGGTTTAAAACCTGTCGGTTCTGTCAGATTTTAACTGCCTACTTTTTTCGCGATAGAGGTCCTTTGAGATGAGGGATGTAACAGTCCTGAGTGGTTGAGTCCTGATGAGACTATGGCAACCTCTTGTAGCTCAGTACAGCCCCATCCGAGGAAGTAAGGTTACACACTAGCAACTACCAGAAAGAATGGCAGTGACCCAGTGCAGGGTCACAAAAAAAAAAAAAGGCGTGGGATAAATTTTTAAAATGTGTAACAAGCTTATATTGGCACAAGGTGGCAGCATAGAGCTTCTGTGAACTGATAAACTGAGCAATCCAGTTTATTAAAATGCAATTATTCACAACATGAATCAGTCTAACGCAATCCAAAATCACACACACACACACACAAAAAACCCCATACATTGTATGTGTAATATGGATAATTACTAGAACATTAGTAGCAAAGCAAAAAAGTCTTATTTTTATTTTCAGGTAGATCGCTTTTTATTATAACATTGCATCATTCTCTAATATTTGCAGTTTACAAACTATACTCTGTATTGTAAAAGTATGAAACAGGGCAGAGCTAATGCCACCCTGAACTCCCCTGCAGTAAAATCTTATCTGAAGCTGTCTTTCACTGTTTCTTTGCTGTATACTTCAGAAAACCGCACTGTAGCCAACCAAGTTTGGTTGGAGAGTTCCGAGAAGCTATTTTGCATAGATATCAACTGCAGTTTAACTCTTCCTGTACTGGAAACTATATGAGACTCAGATCTTTGCTACTAAAGTTATATTTCTTAGCTGCACTACACATACAAATATTTAGATCATATGTTTATTTCAGGGCTGTGGAGTCAGAGAGTCGGGACAATTTTGGGCACCCGGAGTCGATTTCATAAACAGAGGAGTCGGTCGGATGATTTTTGTACAAAATCCACAGCCCTGTTAAGTATTAGACTAAGGAGTCGGAGTCTGAGCAATTTTGGGTACCCGGAGTCAGAGTCGTGGTTTCATAAACTGAGGAGTCGGACGATTTTTGTACCGACTCCACAGCCCTGGTTTATTTTAACTTCAGATTCCCTTTAATAAAACAACATTTGTCTCTGGTAAACTCTGAGATCCCATCTATAACTGACCAGGTTTTCAGTGACTGTTTCAGCCAACACACATGCTACAGGAATGCCAAACAGCAGAGGCAAAAGATAAAACCAGCATCTGAGGCCTCACAAGACCAGCAAAGAAAAAAAATAAAAATCATTCAGTGGCCACTAGGGGGCAAGCAGTAAATATCTCTTCAGAGCAGGAAGACTTCATTGAACAGCTGCTGCTGGGTTGAAAAATCTACTGAGAAAACAAGGCCAAGCACAATTTTTTTTCTTGAAGCGGACCTCCCATTGGCTAACTGTGCACTAGCGGTTTATGACAGGTCTCTCCTGAAGCCCATCAGGTCAAGTAAATCATGCTGAGTGTGAATTACAGGTATTAACTGTGAAACAAAAATGTTTTAAGTTTCAGATACCCAATTTTGTAACGGTTCGCCTATCCATACAGGCTGAGGGCCGGTTCACTTTCAGAGCTTTCCCGATGCTTACCCCGCGATCTTGTTCAGGTCCGCAATTCACGGGCAAAATCTTGCGATACACAAAGATTTGCGCTTGTGTGATTCTTGATCAATAGAACGAGAATCACAGCGGAATCGCCCCAAAGATGCTGCAAGCAGCACGTTTACAATTGATCCAATTCTCAAACGCTGCAGTGTGAATGTATCCATAGGGATACAGTAATAGCAGCGCTTTGCTGATCGCTGCCAAGTGTGAACCAGCCCTTAAAGGGACACTTAAACAAAAAAAATGAGTTTTACTCACCTAGGGCTTCCAATAGCCCCCTGCAGCTGTCCGGTGCCCTCGCCGTCTCCCTCCGATCCACCTGGCCCCGCCGGCAGCCACTTCCTGTTTCGGTGACAGGAGCTGACAGGCTGGGGACGCGAGTGATTCTTCGTGTTCCCAGACACATTAGCACCCTCTATGCTGCTATATGGTATATGATATATGCTATAGCAGCATAGATGGCGCTATTGTGGCCAGGTACGCGAAGAATCACTCGCGTCCCCAGCCTGTCAGCACCTGTCACCGAAACAGGAAGTGGCTGCCGGCGGGGCCAGGAGGATCAGAAGGAGACGGCGAGGGCACCGGACAGCTGCAGGGGGCTATTGGAAGCCCCAGGTGAGTAAAACTTTTTTTTTTTGACTTAAGTGTCCCTTTAAAAGTCAACCGTAGTGAGAGGCTGCCATATTTATTTTCAAGCAATGCACATTGCCTGGCTGTCCTGCTGACCCTCTGCCGCTAACACATTTAGCCATAGACCCTGAACAAGCATGCAGCAGATCAGGTGTTTAACTCGTGTTTGACTGCATTTGCTGCATGCTTTCAGGTGTGCGATTCAGACACTACAGCAGCCAAAGAAATCAGCAGGATGCGTAGTATTTAAAATTAAATATGTCGGCCTCTATATCAGGGCTGTGGAGTGGTTACAAAAGTCATCAGACTCCTCAGTTTGTGAAACCTCCGACTCCTTAGTCCGGTTTCACACTGCTAACCGATGTTAGCGTTAGTCTTTGGGGATTTCCGTATTAATACGCGGTAATGCCCGTCTGGCAGCAGGCCAAGCAGGAAGTGAGGCTCACTTCCTGTGGCCAAAGAAACAAATTGCGCAGAAGTGTATTGATAAAATATGCTTACGCGCATGCACGCCACAATACAAATGTTTAAAAATGATATGCGTGACAGAGTTACGGCCCGCCGTGCAAGTCATCAGTAACGTAGGTATGCGCTCGCAGGGATTACGTCACTTTCGCCGCATTGCGTCGGTGTGAACGGCTATGGGGACTTCACTGGCGTATTGTTAAATAAAAAAAAGAGGCCTTAGTCTAATCCATACCAGGGCTGTGGAATTTGGTACAAAAATTATCCAGTAACGACTCCTCGGTTATGAAACCACCAACTCCAGGTACACAAAGTCTGCTGCGACTCCACAGCCCTGCTCTATATCCCTCACTTCAGGTTCCCTGATTTTACCCCTCTGCCTGCAGCCGAGCTGCGGTCTTAGAGCCAGTGCTCACCAACAAGCGCTAGCAAAATCGCAAACACTCAGCGTTGTTTGAAGTCATTTTTCTAGGCATGTGCCTAACGATTTTTGGAGTGTTTTGATATAGCTTTTTTTTTTTTTTATTATAGTAGAGCTGTAACTGGACAGCTTCATTAACAAAAACGCTTGGAAAACCACTCTGATCTAGCGCTTTTCAGAGCAATTTTCCACTTTCCTATACTTTACATTGAGGCTGAATCGCCTCAAAAATCAGCAAAAATGCTGCAGGACCAGAGTTTGCATTTCAGGAAAAAAAAACCAAATTGATCTGGTGTGCACCAGCCCATTGCAATACATTAGCCAAGCGCTTTTCAAAGCGCAAGCGTTTTTAAAGCGATTTGTGCACCAGCCCTTATAAATGGCTCACCACTAGAGATGGGAAGTCTGGATCTTTTTTAATGATTTGGATGATTTGAATCGGATCATTGAAAAGATCCGGATCTTTGATCCGAATCTCGGATCATTTTACTAGGGAAGCATTTGGGGGTGAAATGACTGTCCACTGCAGGGAAAGTACTGTCCTGCTAGAGAAGGGGAAGAGGGTGGAAAGACAGAGAAGGGGAGGGGGGTGGACAGACAGAAGGGAAGAAGATGGACAGAGAAGGGTAGAGAGTGGACAGAGAAGGGAGGAGGTGGACGAAGTGGGGTGAGCAGAGAGCTGAAATGTTTTTTTTTTTTTGCACACATTACGCACAAGTTGCAATCATATGCTTTAAATATATTTCACCTATATGTTCATCTGTATACTCTGAATGCAAATGTCTCACAGTGAAAGAAAGCATTCCCCACCCCAATGTGTCCTTTTCTCACCTCCAACACTCATCATAAATTTAGAGAGAAGTTAACTGCAGCTGTTTAGAGCAGAGTGCAGGAGGATCATATTACACGGCAATCACAGTGCCTGCCCTGTCATTCTAGCCCAGCACACTGTCTACAAAGTTACTGAGCTGTGCTTCTGAGCCAAAAGTTTCCAATTTGTTCACTGTGCACAACTACGAACAGACAGCCTATAATGAGCAGCACAATGCTCTACACATATCTGGCAGTGGCACCCATGTCCCCTCTCTCTCTCTCATCTACCTGTCCCTGCAAGGCTGGCTCCCCTCCAACTGAGCGATCCATCCCTGCTCTGCTTCCAGGACCCCGCTGCCCGCTGAGAGGGGGGTGTGTCGCTCCGGGCCCCGCCCCCTTTCCGATCCGAATCACTCATTTGGATGATCCGGATGATTCGAGTCACAACAAAGATCTGGATCAAAGATCCAAATCGTTCATGATCCGGACAACACTACTCACCACACACTACTCGTGAACAACCATCCCTGAAGTTTTCTCCTAGGTGTTGTCACACCTTGTCAGTATAATGCTTTTTAAACCAGTACGGTAGTAAAAAAAAAAAAAAAGGAGGTACTCAATTTTAAGAGTACTTTTTCACCTACTGCTTCATAAAGTGCTGAAAAGTCATTTTAAATGAGAAGATGAAAAATTCTCTCCTAGGGAGTAAAAAGGGAATTGCATATGGGCCATGGACCCAATCAACTTTTCTCCAGAGTTGTACAAAACTCTCTCTTTGAGGGCTGGTCAATGAGATGCAAGTAATTTCAAGTTCATGCAGCATTATGGCAATTTTGTATGCAAATTTATGCAGCTCTGAAAACGAACCAATCAGATCCCGCTGAGGTAAAATTCAATGGCTCCATTTTTATGCTGCATATATTTGCATAAACAATTTGCATAACGCTGCATCAACTCAACATTATTTGAATCTTATTGATCACCCCTATTCACTGCATCTACAAAATACCTTTTCAGCACTGATAACAAGGGAAAAAAAAAGAAGTATGAACAGCCCCTCTGTGACTATTTTAGACTGAGTGCTGTACAGACACATTAAGCTACAGGCTAGCAATGTTGTGTTGCTATGGAGGACCGTAAAGTGCATAGCAGAGCAGTTTACAGCGGGAAGGGTATGGAGAAAGTGGACTCACTCAGATACTCCAACTTACTTGGTAACGCATCGGGACTGCTGCACACATGCTAGGCTCCCTTTGCTGATCGGCTATTTGCAATTGGCACGGTTATTGGCCTGATGAAGCGGGCTTGGACCTGTGAGGTGCATTGCTGTGCTAAATAAAAACGTCTATATAAGGATCTCGTCATTAAAGAGAACATGAGGTGGGTTTTAGGACTCCTATTAGCACCCTGAGGCTGATTCTGCATATAATGACCAGCCTCTGTTACTATACTGTGGCCCCCCCTGCGCTCTGCTTTCCCCCCCCCCAAAAGAAACCGCCGTGCTAGCGACATGCAGCGCGTCGCTAGCAGGCTGTTTATATGCAGATAGTCACTCTCTGCCGCCTCCTCAATATCGCCGCTCCCCGCCTGCGTCTCTTTCCTCCAATAAGCTTACAGAGGCGGGGAGGGAAGGGATGCAGGCGGGAAGTGGTGCTATAGAGAAGGCGGGGGAACGGCGGAGAGTGACAGTCTGCATGTAAACAGCCTGCTAGCGACACGATTTGTGTCGCTAGCACGGCGGTTTCTTTTGGGGGAGGTGGGGGGGATGGGGACAGCAGAGCGCAGGGGGCACAGTATAGTAACAGAGGCTGGTCATTGTATGCAGAACCAGCCGCTGGGTGCTAATAGGATTCTTAAAACCCACCTCGGGTTCTCTTTAAAAAAAAAAAAAAAAAAAAAAAAAAAAGCCACCTTTTTTTTTTTTTTTTATTTTACCTTGCTTTTAATTTAATTTTATTCACTGGTGCGCCTCTTTACACAAATTGTGCATTAAATACACCCCTCCCCCCCCCCCCCCCAACATACCCTATTGGAGGGATCCGGACAGACCTCACATGGTGCTAACCATAGCGAGGACCTGTCATTTTTTCCAAGGAGAGTGACCACACCCAGGTCCGGCTGGAGCACCCTGAGTGGAGTCGGGTTTGTTGTCTCCATCTGCTTCTTGTGGTCGGTTACCCCTCAGCAACCAACCTTTGTGAGTAGTCTGTATTTGCTTTGCCTGTTTGTACCCTGCATTTGCTTTGTCTGTTTGTACCCTTTGTATGAAAACATATTGCGCTACTGGGTTCCCGATTTGTTTTGGTCTCCTGTGTATTCTTCTCCAGGGTGAGAAGACACCCCGACTACTCTTAGTGGAGATGGCCGTGACAAAACGCTCCATCATGTGTGCAAGGCTTTTGGACATCCGCCGATCGGGGCACGCCGTTACTGTTCTGTACTGCTGCGGGTGTCGGCAGCTTGCCCCCTCTCTCCATACAATTCTCAGCCTGGAGCCCAAATGCATCTGTAGAGTGATCATTCCAAAACAGACACCCAAAATGACCTGTAAAGATAGCCTAGGACAGTGATGGCTCACCTTGGCACTCTGTGACAAAACTACAAATCCCATCATGCCTCCGGCCCCCCGAATTATGCTTAGAGCTGTCAGAGTATTGCAATGCCTCATGGGACTTGTAGTTCCACTGGCTTAGGACAACAAAGTGTGTACAGGCCTCAAGGCTGTCTTAGGGGCTCCAACCTAATCAGAGCGCAAGATTCCAATTCCCATACGGAAAAAAAAGAGCATACGAGAGTACTAAATGACTGTGCATGATCAGTGTAGAATAGCCGGCTATGGCATGTGGTTATACAGGTTCTGCTGTGCACCGCGGGGAACAATGTGCTCCATGATGTAAGCGCTGTGTGGGCTGCTGACAGATCTTTTTCCAGGTGACGGCGGTGGAAAATGAGGTTTGTTTTTATTTTACAGTCACGCAGTTTTAGGCTGATTTACAGAAGTTGTGAAACTCTCTTCTTGTGTCCCGGCCCAGTGTTAGGACACCCTGCAAGTCAGAAAGGCAGATTCATCAAGACAGGTGCTCAGACAACTAGAGCAGCAGCTGCCCAAAGTAGCCAATCAGGATGTAGGTACTACACTCAGGATGGTCATTGATTGCCCCAGACAACAGCTCCTTCTTTGCACCAACTTATCCCAAAGAGTTAATCCTAAATAATTTGCAAGTGTCTCTGTGTTCCGTGTCCGTGCGTTTATGCTACTGCGCATGTGCAGCACGGACAGCCGTTGGGACAGGAGGAGGGAAAAGGCCAGGGGGCCGGGCAGGCGTGTGCGCATGCACACTGACGGCGGTCACAGGGGCAGGATGCGAGAGGGGTTGTGTGACAGACCTAGAGCCCGCTACATTAACAGGGGGGGTTGGGAAGTGGGAACACAGGAAGCGTCTTTGGCTGAGCGGTCACTTACCTGCAGCTGCTCGATCTCCAGGTAGGTCTTCTCCAGCTCCAGCTGAGCAAAGTGCTTGTGCAGGCGGTACATCTGAAGAGGGTCCAGTACGGGGTGAGCTGTAAAGGCGACTGTGAATCTGGTGTCGGTCTCTCTGTCGGGGTCCACGTTCTTCCCCAGCTCGAAGTAACGGTATCGCACTCCCTGCAGGGAAACAGAGCGCAAGGGACACATTGAAGATTGCAGTCAGGTGGAAAGGCAAGCCGACCTAGATATTATTACACTCTACCTCTGAGGTGTCAAACTCAACTAAAAAGTGGGCCGAAATTGAGCTCTGGGACCAAGTCGCAAGCCAACCTCAATGTCTAATGGCCACCTCTGTCCCTTATAAAGTTCCCTGGTGTCTAATAGCCCCCTCCATCCTCTGTACAGTTCCCTAGTGTCTGGTACCCCCCCTCCTTCCCTTATATGCTTCCCTGGTGTCTAGTGGCTCTCCTCCCTCATCTATGCAGTTCCCTGGTACCTAGTGCTTTCCCCCTCCCCATATGGCTTCCCTGGTGATCAAGAGTTTCTCTGGTGGTCCTAAGAGGGCCAAACATAATGCAAAGTGGGGACAGCACCTGAGGGCCAAATGTGAAGGCTCAGAGGGCCAGATTTGGCCCACGGGCCGGAGTTTGACATGTATGCTCTACCTGAAGTGACACGATAAGATCAACATAGGGTACATATAAAGCTAGCCCTAGTAAGAAACTGTCTGAAGTCCCCTTCTGTTTTCCAGTACAAGAATTAAAAAAATAAAGTTTTTCAGTCTGGTTTCCAGAAAAGTAAATAGAAGCTAAATCAGCTGAGAAACCGTGAGATAAGGATGGTTCATACAGAGGTCTGGAGCAAGGGCTCCGTCAAATGCTTTTCTGCTACTGAGCACAAATCCATTTGGCAACCTTCAGTGGTGGTTCCCAGCGTTGTTGTGTTTAGACAGGGTCTATTGTGGGGTTTATGCAGACGTGAAAAGCTGGCACCGTTGCTTAAAGAGGAACTTCAGTGAAAATAAATTAACTTAATTTTTACCATAATTATGTATAAATGTTTTAGTCCGTGTTTGCCCATTGTAAAATCTTTCCTCTGCCCGATTTACATTCTGACATTTATTACACAGCAACATTTTTACAGCTGGCAGGTGATGTCAGTGGTAGGAGATGCTGCTTGCTTTTTTGGCAGTTAGAAACAGATGTTATTTCCCACAATACAACAAGGCTCCCACAAAGTCTGATGCAGTCTTAAAGCGGATGCAAACTCAGGACGTCCTCTCTGCTCTACAAGATACACAACAGCATAATAACCTATAAACAAAAACGTTCCTTTGTTACACGTGATACAAATCCTAAAATAAATCTGCAGTTTCTACTTCCTGATTCATGGAAGCAGGCAGATTATTAACACCCTGTGCTGTCAAATGAGCTTATCTGACACCTCTGCCATGGCAGTCATGTGACACGGAAGAGATCAGATTACAAGTAGTGATTAGACACAGATGAGGGGGAATCAGACAGACTAAACTCTCTAAATACATACAGGGTGCATTTCTCTCTGTTTTCCTTCTGTCCTGTGCAAGAGTTCAGGTCCACTTTAAAAATAAAGCCATTAAAACTAAAAATTGGTAACATATAAATGAGTTTCATATGTTTTATTTGCCATCGGTACCCACACTCCACCACACTCCACCACACTCCACCACACTCCACCACACTCCACCACACTCCACCACACTCCACCACACTCCACCACACTCCACCACACTCCACCACACTCCACCACACTCCACCACACTCCACCACACTCCACCACACTCCACCACACTCCACCACACTCCACCACACTCCACCACACTCCACCACACTCCACCACACTCCACCACACTCCACCACACTCCATTCAATATCTCATAAGTTTACTTTCACTTTAGGTTCACATTAAACCTCTTGTGCCTATTCCTAGGTACAATATGAAATGGTTTAAAATACGGTAGTTTCCCATTTTGGGTGTCACACTGGATAAAGAATACAAACAGAACTTGCTTTGTTTAATTCAATAGCTGTAATGTGCACATGTACCATGTATTGCCACCTGTGTCCCTATGGAAGGAATTCATCCACTATCAAAAACTCACAGGAAATTCTCCCAGGAGTGGACATAGACAGCAATAATAGCTCAGATGTCGTCTTACTTCCACTCCACACTATCCAGAACTAGAGTTTTCCTGAGTTTGGGTTTGATTTTTATGTGTGAGGTGCTTAAAATGACAAATGAGGTGACGGGTGACATGATGGGGATAAACATGTGTATGTACAGTGCCTAGCACACTAATAACTAGGCGGTGTTCCTTTTTGTTTTCTTTGTCTGAAAGGGTTAAACATGCAAGTGGCAGTTTCTGTCCAGTAAGTGACTATAGGACAAAAGCGTAACCCTCACGCATAAAGAATTACAGCCATAAACAGGGCAGCATGGTGGCCTAGTGGTTATCACTCTCGCCTTGCAGCGCTGGGTCCCCGGGTTTAATCCCAGCCAGGACACTATCTGCATGGATTTTGTATGTTCTCCCTAAAAAGATACAGGCAGATACAGACACAAACAGATAAGTTACCCCATAAAATTAGCCCTAGACTAGAATAGGCATATAACTAAGATAGCGATTAGATTGTAAGCACCTCTGAGGAAGAGTTAAGGAGCCCATACACTGGCCAATTTCTGCCACCGATCGATAAATTCAAATTAGCCAATCGATCGAATTGCAATCGATGTCGTTGGATTTGATCTGACAGGATAGAAAATCTAGGTTGTTCTGCTGCCAGCAGCAGATCTATGGCCCATAGAGTTGAACTGGATCTAATAATGCATGTAGATAGATTTCCAATAGATTTCAGAATCTGCTCACATCAGGTAGATTAGTCAGATTTGACAGGACAGGCATCTGACAAAAATCGGATGGTTAAATCTGCTGTAAATCTATAAGTGTATGGCCACCTTTAGTGACAAGACCATATATATTTATTTTATACATACACATATACACTCTAAAGCACTGTGGAAGATGTTGGCGCTATATACATTCATATTATTAGTAATAAAATGGCTTCTGAGAGCAGAGGAAAGATGAAAAGGGTCAATAGTTCATAGATTTTAGCTTTGGCAAGCTTCAATGAATGGGTCATTAAGCAGAGACAATTATAAATATAAAACTGGGGGAATATATAAAATGCCATTTTTAAGAGGATAAAATGGTTTCTCATTTTGTTTTCACCTTGGTATTCCTTTAAAGTGAACCAGAGATGGAGCACCCTCATGTATTTTACCATATATATCAGTGGGGACATTAGAGAAAACACCTATTCTGTTGTCGGTTTCATTTTTAACTGTTCAGCTTTCTTCTCTTCAGCCCTGATAAAATCCCTGACTGAGCATTCAGTCTGGCTTTGCTATAATGACTCAGCTATAATGATTGCTGAGCAGAGCCAGAAGAGGGCAGGCTTGGGCTTGAAAAGACACCAGAGAAGACAGACTCCGCTATAAAAAATTCCTGAACAAAGCCAGACTGAATGCTGAGTCGGGGATTTTATCAGGGCTGATAAGCAGGCTGAGCAGTTGAAAATGAAACAGAGCAGGGTAGGTGTTTTCTCTAATGTTCCCACTGATATATATGGTAAAATACATGAGGGTGCTTCATCTCTGGTTCACTTTAAAGAGGACCCATCACAAACTAGCTCTTTTTAAACAAGTGGCCACCCCGAGCGGTCCGCGCATTAGAAATGTATAGCCAGGCTGGCAGCTCCAGCACGGCTGCTGATCCTTCATCCAGCAGACGCACATTCCTATAGACAGGGAGACAATGCAGCCCATTCACCAGCTACTGGACATACACACAGACCTGCCAGAACTATATATGGCAAGGGCATCATCCCAGAGCGAGCCAAGTGAGAGGACAGCAATATACTTAGCTGTCATGTCTTGTGGGGAACAGAGCGCGCACACAGGCACACATGCAGAGGCGCACACACAGGCACACACACACACACACACACACACACACACACACACACACACAGGCACACAGGCACACACACACAGGCACACACACACACACACACACACAGGCACACACACACACACACACACACACACACACACACACACACACACAGGCACACACACACACAGGCACACACACACACACCATTTCCAGTGACTTGTCCACCTGGCTGGAGAATTTCGAACTTCTAAAAAATTATATATTTTAATTACAAGGGATGGCCAATGAAAAAGGTTGAGGAGGTAATGCCAGTTTTGCTTGTTTTATGCATATTTATGCTGCTTTGAATTCGACCAATCATTATCAGCACAGCTGCTGCATTTGATTGGCCCAGTCCCAATAAATTTGCATAAAACAAGCATGGAAATACAATGGTTACACCTGCTGAATGACAGGAGTCATGAGGGTTCCCCTTAATACAAAACATGTCACTAAAGGTGGCACCAAATCAATGACATTTGTGATGCACCATTTAAACCTTTTAGATATTAAACTGAAGTCAAAGGGATATAGAGGCTGCCATATTTCTTTCCTTAAACAATACCAGTTGCCTGGCAGTCCTGCTGATCCATTTGCCTGCAGCGGGGTCTGAATAACACCAGAAACAAGCATGCAGCTAGTCTTGTCAGATCTGACAATAATGTCAGAAACACCTGATCTGCTGCATGCTTGTTCAGGGTCTGTGGCTAATAGTATTAAAGGCAGAGGATCAGCAGGACCGCCAGGCAACTGGTATTGCTTAAGGGCTCTTTCACACTAATACGTTGCGTTGGATGCGACGTTGAGGTCGCATAACGTGCCCCTAACGCAACGCATGTTAGCTTTGAAGTTGGACGTTACATTGCACTGCGTTAGGAGTCTCGACGCGTACTTTTTGACGCATACGGTTCGAACGAAAACGGCGCATGCTGCACATTAAAAAAAAAAAAAACCACATTACGGAGCATGTGCAAACAGTCTAACGCAGCCAAATATGAGAACGCACAAAACGCTGCACTTTCATTTAACGTGCAGCGTTCTACTCAAACGCAACGTGGGCACTGAACAGCACATTTATATTTCATTGCAGTGAGTTGGGCTGCGTTACTGGCTGCTCTAACGTCCCACTGTGAAAGCAGCCTAACAGGATATTAATGTCAGCCTCCATATCCCTCTATCTTCAGTTGTCCTTTAAAGCGGACCTGAACTCAGACCTCCTCTCTGCTCTAAAAGATACACAACAGCATAACAAGCTTTAAACAAAAATCATTTCTTTGTTACAGCTGATACAAATCCTAAAATAAATCTGCACAGTTTCTACTTCCTGATTCATGGAAGCAGACATATTGTTTACAGCCTTGTGCTTTCAAATGGGCTTATCTGCTTATGCCATAGGCAGTCGTTTGACACGGGAGCTCAAATTACAACTAGTAAGTAGTCACAGATGAGGGGTGAGACAGGCTAAACTCTCTAAATACATCCAGGGTGCATTTCTCTCTGTTTTCCTTCTGTCCTGTGCAAGAGTTCAGGTCCACTTTAGGCATTTTGGAAAGGTTCTTCACTGAGAAACAAAATGGAAACAGAGCGGACTATTTTCACAAGGAGAAACTGTCCACATACAAGAAATAAGCCTTTTCCAAGACAAACTCACAACAAAAACCTGAATTACTAATCAAAACCCACTGAGTGCATTTAACCCTTAGCATGCCACAGATATTTCTAGGCATTTATGTGCCCGCATCCATACGTTGTGGGCATCTAAAGGAGTTTTAGGTATACCCCATATTCCTTTGCGGTGGGCAAATCTGAAGCGTTTAAATGCAAAGTTTTGGCTCTGTGCCAAGTTTTTTTGTTTCTATAAGAATGATTGCTTGTATAGGAAATTGTAAATACCGTATATACTCGCATACAAGCCGAATTTTTGACCCCCAACAAGGGGGTCAAAAGTTGGGGGGGGGGGGTCGGCTTGTATGCGAGTCTCTATTGTGGTGGTGGTGGTCCGCGGCGCCCCCCGCCCGCTCGCTCCCTCCGCGGCCGCCGCTATTACCTCTTCAGCCGGCGGCCGCTTCCTCTACTGCGGGTGCCCCTCTCGCTCTGCTCGCCGTGCATCACAGCAGCGCGCCCGGCGCTGCTGCGACGAGGCAGGAGAGAGCGGTTCCCCTGGTAACAGCGTCGCCGTTACCAGGGGAACCGCTCTCTCCTGCCTCGTCACAGCAGCAGCGCCGGGCGCGCTGCTGTGATACACGGCGAGCAGAGCAGAGCGAGAGGGGCACCCGCAGTAGAGGAAGCGGCCGCCGGCTGAAGAGGTAATAGCAGCGGCGGCCGCGGAGGGAGGGAGGGAGCGAGCGGACGGGGATCACTAAACTGGGCACTATACTTACTATACTGGACACTTTACTGGCTATACTGGGCACTATACTTGCTATACTGGACACTTTACTGGCTATACTGGGCACTATACTGGCTAAACTGGGCACTATACTGGCTATACTGGGCACTATACTGGCTATACTGGGCACTATACTGGGGCACTATACTAGCTATACTGGGGCACTATACTAGCTATACTGGGGCACTATACTAGCTATACTGGGGCACTATACTAGCTATACTGGGGCACTATACTAGCTATACTGGGGCACTATACTAGCTATACTGGGGCACTATACTAGCTATACTGGGGCACTATACTAGCTATACTGGGGCACTATACTAGCTATACTGGGGCACTATACTAGCTATACTGGGGCACTATACTAGCTATACTGGGGCACTATACTAGCTATACTGGGGCACTACCTACCCATACTGGGCACTATACTAGCTATACTGAGGCACTACCTACCCATACTGGGCACTATACTAGCTATACTGGGACACACTGGGGGATCACGCGGCCTGCACCAATCCAGCATTTCCTACCCTCGGCTTATATGGGGGTCAATCATTTTTCCCTGGTTTAGGTAAAAGTTTGGGGGGGGGGGGGGGGGGTCGGCTTATATGCGAGTATATACGGTAATTCAAATAATTTCTTGTGGTTGATCAAACCAATTTTTTTTTTTCTTATATAGAAAAAAATGGTATACGGTAGTCTATGGTATATTGGTTTGATCTTCCTGATAATTTGATAGGGGCTCGTTTCCACTATAGCGAATCCCCATGCAGGCACCGCATGCGGATTCGCATAGGCAATACAAGTGGATGGGATTGTTTCCACTTGTGCGTCGTGTGGGTGCGTTTTGGTGTGCGGGGGAAATCTGCACGGCAGAGCCGTCAGATTTCGCGTGCGGCTGGAATGTGGGCGAATCGCCCGCAATGCTTTGAATAGGGAAATCGCATGCGGCTTTGTCATGCGGTTTTCCCCGCGATTTTGCATGTAATGTTATTGAAATTTACACAGGCAGTGACATTGTTAAATTCGCCTGCTTCTTAGCCATGCGAAATCGCGGGAAAAGCAGCATGCGGAAACGCATCCGCATGCGATTTCGTCCGCGGTGGAATCCAGGCGATTCCGCACCGCAACAGTGGAAATGAGCCCTAAAGTAGAGAAATCTGATCAGCTGTAACTCCCCCCAACAACAACAACACCACCTTGATTGTGTATGGACACTTTTTAGGGCAGATTAAAATCATTAAATCCGGGAGATACTAGAACTAGATAGAGTATAACTGGTGTTGAGATTTTTAAATGGCGTTCTACAAGAAAGTCGGGCTGTCGACCTCGTCTTCCATCAACAGGAGGTTTAAAAAAAGGGGGGGGGGGGGGGGGGGACGACAACGGCAAGATTGTTGTTGATCTTTAAATTAAGCCTCCCGTGGCTGACCTGCAGAGATCTGGCTGTTCCAGCAGAGCCGGGCATGGTAAGGGCAGTCCTGCCAGTGGTTTATACAAAGCCAGCCTTATATAGAAGAGGCAGAGACTGAACAGCCTCCCTCTTCTTCTGCCTCCATGCCTATACTTTACATACACATCCCCTCTGCAGAACACCCTGACGTCCAATCACCTCTCCCCTCACCCAGGTCAGGGTTAACCCATTAATGTCACAGCACACCATCAATGCGTTACATACACTGCCTGGCGGCTTGCTCAGCTTTAAGATCTGTTTAGTCTTGTGTATTTTGGGGTGCAGGATCTAGAAGCCTAACCTAACCAGGAACATTAGGTGAAGGAGGCGGTTGTAATTAATATCGGTTTTCATACAGGACACCTGAAATGAGACAGAGATATGGAGGCAGCCATATTTATTTCCTTTTAACCTCCCTGGCGGTTAATTTTTTTTGCCAAATAGGCAAAAATCTTTTAAATTTTTTTTTGTTTCATGTAAAGCTACCAGAGTGGTAGCTACATGAAACTCCACTAGAGGGCGCATGTGTCCCTCTAGTGCGATCGTCGCCAGTATCAATAGCAAACAGGGGACCGCGTATATAACGCGCTCCCCTGTTTGGATCGTCCATGGCGACGATCGGAATGACGTCATGGACATCAGCCGACGTCCTGACGTCAGACGCCTCTAATCCAGCCCATAGCGCTGCCCGGAACTCATTGGTCCAGGCAGAGCAGGGCTCTGGCGGGGGGCCTCTTCTGCCGCTGCGTGCGGGCGATCGCCGCAGAGCGGCGGCGATTAAGCTGTGCGTGCGGCTAGCAAAGGGCTAGCTGCGCGCACAGCACTTTAAATGGCGCAAATCTCCCCACCAGGGGCTGAGATATCTTCCTGCGCGGCATAGCCGGAGCTCAGCTCGGGCTTACCGCCAGGAAGGCTAAACAGTTTGTTGCCTGGTTGTCCTGCTGACCTCTTTGGCTGCAGCAATGTCTAAATCACACACCTGAAACAAGCATGTGGTCAGACTTCAGTCAGAGCACCTGATTGGCATGCTTGTTCAGGGCCTATGGCTTAAAGTATTAGAGGCAGAGGATCAGCAGAACAGCCAAGTCATTGGCTTTGTTTAAAGTGGACCTGAACTCTTGCACAGGACTGAAGGAAAACCTAGAGAAATACACCCTGTATGTATTTAGAGTTTAGACTCCTCCTCACCTGTGACTAATCACAAGTTGTAATATGACATGTCAGCTCAGGAATCTGCTGCCACTGTAGAGCAGCTAATTTCTAAATACAGGATGTTAACCCGGTGTCTGCTTTCATGAAAGAAAGAAGTAGACAAACTGCAGATTTATTGCAGGATTTCTACTAGCTGGAAAAAAAATATAATATATACATATACACACACACACACACACACACACACACACACACACACACACACACACACACACATTTCTTTAAAGGTTATTATGCTGTTGCTCATCTTTTGGGGTGGAGAGGAAGTTCTGAGTTCAGGACCACAAAAAAAAAAAAAAAAAAAGGAAATATGGCAGCTATAGTACTGCTATTTGTTAGCTGTACACGTACAATTCATTAGATCATAAATGAGTGTTTCACTTACCTGGGGGTTTCTGCCAGCACCTTGCATTCTTCCTGTTCCACGCCGGTCCTCCACAAGTACAAGTCGACGGCAACTGCACTCCCTGAGCCACGTGCATCTTTCTAGTGTCCTGTACTAATAGCGCAGAAAGATGCATGTGGCCCGGGCGCACAGACACCCATTGCTGAGTCCACCAAACCGAAAGTAGCTGGTGGCGGGAGAACGGAAGATGGTGGAGCACCGGCGCGGGACAGGAAGGCTGCAAGGGGCTGGCAGAAGCCCCAGGCAAGTGGATTTTTTTTTTTTTGAAAGGAATACTATCGATCCCCAAGTGTTCTAAAATGACAGTGTGCAAATAATGTCTAAGTAGCTGTGTAAACATTTTCCTACTTTTCATGTTAAATATCAGAGGCAAAAACTGTAATTTATTGAGGGTAGGATTTAGCTATATTGGGACAAATCAATTGCAGAAGGGGTGTTGGCTTCAATGTACAGCCAGAGTTACATATCAGACTACAGAAAGCAAACAACAGTTCATTTCCTCTGCTCTCTTCAGACACGTCAGTTAGAAACACGGGACACAGGAGCTGCAGCTTTCTCTCTGTCACACACAGAGCTACACAGAGTTAACTGATCAAGTGTGAGGGGAATTTCCCCTCTCCTCATGGCTCAGTCAGCCATCAGTTTTGGCATCAGTAAACTTTGAATGTATTTTGCTAACAGTAAACAAAGAAGTTGCTACTAAAATGTATACACCAGTACTTAGCAGCACTTCCCAAACAATTCCTGTGTCAATTGAAAAAAATATGTGAAATCGATAGTATTCCTTTAACCACTTGAGGACTGCAGGGCTAAACCCCTAGTGACCAGGCCATTTTTAGCTAAATTGGCCACTGCAGCTTTAAGGCCAAGCTGCAGGGCCGCACAACTCAGCACACAAGTGATCCCCCCCCTTTTCTCCCCACCAACAGAGCTCTCTGTTGGTGGGGTCTGATCGCTCCCCCCATGTTTATTTTTTTTTTTAAATAAATATTATTGTTTTTTTTTTTTTTCTAAAATCCCCTGTTTCTTTAAATTTATTCCCTCCCTCTCCACAGCCGGCCAATTATGGCGATCGGCTGTCATAGGCTTCTGCCTATGAGAGCTGATCGCTCTCTTGTCCCCCATGGGGACAGCCGTGTCACACGGCTGTCCTCAGTGCAGCGCTGCACCAAGTAAATAGATGGCGTAATCGCCGGCTAACAGTCTCCCGAGCGGCAATAGCCGCTCGGAGACCGAAGGCGGGGCGCACCATGCGCGCGATCTCATGCTAAACAGGGCCCCAGGACTTTACGCCAATTGGCGTTAGGCGGTCCTGGGGCTGCCGCCGCGGCCACGCCTACTGGCGTGACGCAGGCAGCAGAAGGTTAAGTTCTGCTTTAAGTGCCACAAAGTTTGTTAGGTCCATAATCAGCTTGCTGCTCATTTTGGGGGTTTGCCAACACGGGTCTTCCCATTTAGGCCCAGTGCATACCAAAAACCTCTAGCAGATCTGCAAAAAGCTAGGAGGTTTTTGAAGCA
Organism: Hyperolius riggenbachi; assembly: GCF_040937935.1. NCBI lineage: Eukaryota > Metazoa > Chordata > Amphibia > Anura > Hyperoliidae > Hyperolius > Hyperolius riggenbachi. Next base: position 292,458,972 of record NC_090652.1, read on the forward strand.
GATTTTCAGAGTGATTCTAGGCATGTTTACAGAGGTTCTCTAAACATGCCTAGTGTTTTTTGGAGAATCTCAAACCGCTGGTGTGCACCATCCCATAGAAATACATTAGCCAAAGCGTTTTCTGAAGCGGAAGAGTTTTTGAAAACACTAGCAAAACCGCTCGGTGTGCACTAGGCCTTAGTCGGATTTTAAAATCTTATCATTTTGGGTGCCAGGTGAGATCAATGCCGGTGCATAAAATCAGGTTAGGGTGTTTCTAGTAGGAAATCACCATGGCAATGATAACAATACACACCAACTGGTAACATGAGAATAAGGTGGAACAAAGCACAAGGAATAATGTTAATCTCTCACCTCATGTTCCTCAACACAGTTGACATGGGTGTAATCGATGATGCATCGTCCCAGCCACTCGTCGGGTCTGGCGCTCAGGATGTCGTTTCGACAGCTCTCCAGGTGGGGCTGCAGCTTCTTCAGTAGACTGCGGGATAACAAGTACCCAAATCCACCGTAGCAGTATCGCCCCTCGGTGTCGCCTCCGATGAACTCCTCTGGCCGGCCCAGGTAGAGATCGGCGTCGATGCTGAGGTGAGCGGCAAGGCGGGAGATCCGGTGTGCCTCGGTGTACGTGTCGTCCTGCACCAGGTAGAACCAATCGTACTCTTGGATGTAATGATCCAGCAGATGCTTCATGGTCTGGTACATGTTCCAGATGGGCCGGTCATCTCCGTGAGTCACCACCGTCATGCCGTGCGGGAGCTTCCGGCCGCGCATCCCCGTGAAGTACACCAGCTTCTCCAGGCGGTGGCCGAGTGTCCGGTTCACAGCCACCGCCAGGGTATTCAGGGTGGTCTTGGAGGTCAGGACCCCAACAAAGAGGCGTTCTCTGATGCCCAGTTCTGTGCTTATGTACCGAGACCTGCAGTGAGTGAAGGAGACACAGTATGAGTTAAGGGTATCATTAGGCAACCTTTGTTAAGCATTGCAATATAACACTATTGTCCTTGAAGTTGTGATGCCCATCTCAAGACTCATTCAAATAGGGGTGCATTTGACCAGCTGGCTAGAGACAAAGCTGTAAAGTTCTGCTGCCTACCCAAATAAGATAAGAAACAGACAGGAAGTTGGGTTTCTGATGGCGGGAGCTAGGCAACGGCAGTCTATTGCTGCGACGGTGGAAGCCCCTCCTTGATTAGAAGAGGCTCCACCTACTGGTCTAACTCCCCAGCAACTCCCCCACCCTTGTTTAAAGTGTCCAAGATAAACTTTACTCATTGCATAATTGTGTTCCTTACATATAGTTTATAGGGCATTCCTCAAGCCAAATACTTTTTTGTTTTAATACTCTAATTCCCTATAAACTAAACAAGCCTCGCCCACAGCTTCTCCAGAGAGCCTTGGCACTCTCAGCCTTAGTAGCAAGGGCTTATGGGAGCTCAGTCTGGGCAGGAGGCGGTTACTAGCCAGAGGTTTCAGACGCAGAGGGGAGGAGGGAGCAGGAGAGGGGAGTGAGCTGAGGGCTGGAGATGCAGTTGCAGCTTGCCCATGTGTAATGTGACAAACAAAACATGGCTGCTCTCTTATCACAGGAAGAAATAATCATATACTGTTGAAGCTGTTTGCAGCTAGATATGCTGTCTAAACTTTAGATAAGATATATAGACAAGTTACTAGTCATAGTTAGTTTTTCATTTTGGATCCACTTTAAGTGGGCATGCAGTAGGACACAGTGGGCAAATTTGTACACCAAAATATCCTAGTGGCACATTTGTAAAAGTAAGGGAAGGTGGTTACCAGATAACTGGTTTACTTTAAGATGGGGGGGGGGGGGGAGGGGGAGCCAGATACTTACCTAAGGTGAGGTGAGGATGTGGGTCCTATTGAGCCCTCCTGCTTCGGAAGTCTAAGTGCTCCCGAAGATGGGCGGCTCCGTACTGCGCCTGCGTGAACATCCTCTCTCGGGATACAAATGCATAGCGCTGCAATGAGAGGACCGGGAAGGCTCTATAGCACCCAGAGCCTTCCCTCTCCATAAGTATCCGATTGATTATTTTTTTTTCTTGTGGGTAGTTTCCCAATGACTTTAAATTTCTTAAAAAGTATTTCTGCATAAAAAATAAATAAATACAAATCACTGAAAAGAACTTTGTGGGGTACAGACAACCCAGAAAACGTTCCATCTTACTGCAGGAGTTATTCCATCCACAGATTAGAAATTGTAAATCAAACCCCTTAGTCACTGAAGGAGTTCACTTAGGGCAAGACTACAAACAAGTACTGTATGCAGTTACCGTATTCATCCCTAGAGTATCTCCATACAGCTAACTTCTGTTTTCCATAGCATTTTAGTAAAGGGGCTTTTAGGACCATTGTAGCCCCTCACACATTCCAATGAGTTCACCAAGAGCTTGCTGGTTAGTCTGTACTTCTCGGTGTTCCAAGTCCTACTCCATAGAGCCAAATTAATCCATGCCATGCACTGATGAGGATCAACCAATCCGAAACAGTCTGTATATGCATGCTGGATTATTATGGCTCTGTACAAATAAGCTGACACATCATTGCATTCCAGCGGTTCTGGAGGTGTGTTTAGCTTCTAAGGACGACAATGGTTGATTTGCATATTTCAGCAGAGATGTATTGTGGGCGACATTTCGGAGCTCACTCCAAACCTAAATTAATCCCAAATTCTGTTTTAAGAACGGTAATTTGTTTTCCATACAGCCAGGAAACTAAATGAAAAAAAATCCTTGACTGTTGGTGCCAATAGGTACCGTAAGTAACAACATTTATTGGACAAAAATAAAATGCATGCAGTGGCCGGCCACGTTTCAGAAGGATCATTCTCGCTTCCTCAGAGGCGTATGAAGCATTGCCAAACTGCCTCTGATGAAGCGAGGGGGATCCTTGTGAAACGCGTCAGGCCACTGCATGCACATTTATTTTTGGCCAACAAATATTTGTTACTTGCCGATTGGTGCAAACAGCCGGTGATTTACCAATATCCCTATCCGGATGAGGACTCATCTAGACAGTTTCAACAGCTTCTATACTGGACCCCTGGATGGTGCTTCCCCACAGATGACGATCGAGGACAGATCAACAGTTAGGCATACGAGCGTGGTAGTGGATGAACCACCGTCAATATTGGCATTGTCAGCCAGCTAATAAAGTCAGCCGCTCTCTGCATTGAGAGGCGAGGATCCTTCTGCTTTTAAACACAAAGGGCGCTTCCTTATTTTTACAGTTTTTGGAGAGTCATTTTCCCCGCCTGATCAAATCCACTGGACACTACCATTATCTGTCTGGACCGCTGTGCAATAATGGTTTTACATAAACCCGATTTATAAGCTGATGTATAACAGGCTGAAAAAAAAAAAGGTATTGCCATTAATCCTTAGCAAGGTATTCAGCTGAACTGTAGAGAAAGCCTTTAGTTCAACTTTACAACCAAATCCTAAAGCCCTATTCAATATCGGCACAAGGAACAAAGGCCAGCATGCACCTCGCTCTCAGTCCCAGAACAGGGCCTGCCCCAAACGTTTACTCAAGGAGTAAAATAACATGCCTGGGGCAGTTCAAGGCTCGGCCAATTCCTGCCACTCACTTTCACTATTTCATCACCTCGCCAGCTATGAGTGACAGGTGAACTCCGCACAAAAGCTGCAACGCAGAAAATCTAACAACCCCATCCATTCAGCTTGTGAATCCATGAAGAACCCGCCAATTCCCAGAATCCTCTGAGCTGCCTGGCATGGATTCCTGGTCACTGTTCATTTCAGCAAAATAATGGACTTGTGGAATAATCAGCGTTACCCTTCCAAGTGCCAGCCAGCCATCTTTCCCAGCAGCCCATTCTGCCGGCCAACAGACAAGCTGCGGGCCGCGAGGCTGCGATAACAGCACCGCCAGACCCCATAATGCCTTGCTGCAGCTCTGGTGGAGGCTGTGGACTTCTAATCAATGCTCTGGCACTAAATATAGAATTGTAAGTATCGCAGGCCAAAGAAATCAGGCAGCATTTCTCTGCATACCTAGGCTAATACACCATCAGAAGTAGTTTACATTAAACAACAACAACTACAAATAACATTTGTAAAGCGCTTTTCTCCCGTGGGACTCAAAGCGCATAAGCATGGCTCCGACCATCGTGGTACAGAGGAAGAGTTTTATAAATCTGGAAATGCCAGGCTAAACAGGTGGCTTTTCAGTCTGGATTTGAATAGCTCCAGGGATGGTGCTGTCTTTACTGGGTGTGGTAGGGAGTTCCAAAGAGTAGGGGCAGCATGACAGAAGGCTCTGTCTCCAGATTTTTTGAGGTGCACTCTGGGAGTGACCAAGTTTATAGAACTTGCTGATCTGAGGTTGTGAGAGGTGTGGTGCAGCTTCAGCAAATCAGAAGGCACAGACTGCTGTACAGGTGTCCTCTTCCCCATCACACCAAGTAAACTCCACCAACAAACTTCTCAAAACGAACCTACCGCTAAGGGATGCCCATTTTTGGAAGGGTTTCAATACACTCTAGATAACCATTGGTCAATGCATCTACGCCATCTTGGGAGAGAATCTAGCGGCTGGAAAGCGATGAGCGACAAATGTGCCTGTTGTGCGCATACTCACACAGCCACCGGACACATGCCCCTCCTGCTCAAAGCAGTGTATGGGGTTTGTACCCCGATATAATCACCCTAACGTCTGGCCAACGGTCATTGAGGGCAGCTGCTATTGTATCAAATGAAACAACTTGTAACCCCTTAGGCCCACTTCACGTTAGGGGAAAAAAAAAAAAAAAACACACACACACACACACACACACACACAATTGACTGTTCCTGGATCTGAAGGGACCGAATCGTAACAGATCCAATGGATCGGTTCACATCAGTCTGTTAAAACTGATCTGTTCCGCACAATCTGCTGAACGGACTGCAAGTTTCATGGCGCACCAATTTTTCTGGACCGCTGAGTGAAGAAACGGCCCGTTTCTAAATAGAAAAATACACTTTGGGGTCGGGGTCTGTGAGGATATGGGGAAACCGAGCTGAAACGGAGTGGCAATGCAGCGAAAACTATTCCGATCGACTGGATTCATTAGCCACTTCAACGCAAGTGTAAACTGGGCCTTACAGATAAAGTGCAGCATGGTGGCTTAGTGGTTAGTGCTCTCGCCTTGCAGCACTGGGTCCCTGGTTCGAATGCCAGCCAGGTCAACATCTGCAAGGAGTTTGTATGCTCACCCTGTGACTGTGTGAGTTTCTTCCGGACACACCAGTTTCCTCCCACATCCGAAAACATACAGACAAGTTAATTGGCTTACCCCTAAATTGGCCCTAGACTAGGATACATACACTACACAATATATACTTAGACATAGGACTATGGTAGGGATTAGATTGTGAGCCCCTCTGAGGGGACAGATAGTGACAAGACAATATACTCTGTACAGTGCTGCGCAATATGGCGGCACAATATAAATACTAAATAATAATAATAATAATAATAATAATAATAATAATAATAATAATAACATTAATTCTAAACTAGAGAAAGACAGACAAATACAGACATGGACACAAGGTCAAGCCCTTTAAAAAGGAGTGGAGGCTGTGGAGTTGGAGATTTCATAAACGGAGGAGTCTGAGTCGGGTGATTTTTGTACAAAATCCACAGCCCTGGTAAGATTTAGACTAAGGAGTCGGAGTCGAGGAATTGGAGCTATTTTGACTACCCGGAGTCAGAGGTTTCATAAACTGAGGAGTCGGAAGATTTTTGTACAGACTCCACAGCCCTGTTAGAAAGTCAATAAACCCATTTAAAATATTTTCTCACACCATTTTAGAAAATCTGGTTAAGGGAAAAAAAAACAAACAAAAAAAAACCCCCCTCAGTTTGCATTCCCTTTAACACCCCCCCCCCCCCCCCCCTCACTTCCTGTATGCCAGCGACAGCTGACACTGGGAAAGCTGCTTATTTCACAGCACAGAGCTTATACTATAGGCTGGATTAAGCCATTTCCTCACTCCTGCTGTCCTTCCAGGAAACAAATTCACTGAAGCACACCTGTTGGTCACGGAGCAAAGGGGTATATCATAAGTTAGAGGATTTGGTGGGCATTTTGTGGGAGCGGAGCAAAACCAGTACATTTCCATCTGGAAAAAATGTAAGAGGAGGAGAGTTTCTGGATAGTAAAGCTTCATAGACCCCAGAAGTAGTTTGGTTGAAGCAAGGACCAGGACTGTCCGTGTCAGTCATCTAGTGATTTAGCACAGTGTGGAAATAACTGGTGCTACACAGTTGCCTCAATTTTACCATCATGGTTTGGTGCCTCCCACCCATAGCTCATCACTGTAGAACGCAATGGTCGGCCTTTAGCAGCAGCTCCTTACAGCACACTTGAAGTGAGAGTGATATGAGGCCTGATTCAGTAAAGTTGTCAAGTGCAGGAAGCATATGGCAATTTTAGCATTACTAGTGCATGCTAGAACATCCCTTAGCGCCGTGCGTGTTAGTGTGGCAATACAGCGCTATGGAAGATGGCGATAAATATATACAGATATCCATTTTATCATGCCAGTGTTGCTATGGTACGCACATGGCGCTACGGCCTTGTCCACATTATCACACAGAGATGGCCATGCGAGCGGAACGCAACACGTATGAGCTCATGCAATCCACGTTTGTATGCGTTGCGTGGCTGATCCCATTCACTGTAGTGAATGGGCCAGCCGCACGCTTTACTAACAAAAACAAAACCAAACCAAAAACCCTGCAGCATGCGTTCGCGCACCAAATGCAGTGTGAGCATCAGACAGTGCAGTAGGATGTTCATGCGTGTCTGCCTCCTACACACGTTGCCGAAATACGACGGCAACGCGTGTAATGTGAACCAATGTAACACACACACACACACACACACACACACACACACACACACACACACACACACACACACTTTTCCCCAATCATGAATAAAAGAATTAAAAGAAAAAAAAAATTTTTTTGATTGGTACTGTACATAAAGTAATTCACAATCCATCACACACCATACAATTCTTGATAATTGAATCCGTTCAAGAAATCTGATTGAATTACAGCAAGTGCTGTCTTATTAAAACAAAAGGTTACTGCAGGACACCAGTTACAGCTTGTGCTTTAAAGAGAATCTGTATTGATAAAATTGCACAAAAGTAAACATACCAGTGTGTTAGGGGACATCTCCTATTACCCTCTGTCACAATTTCACCGCTCCCCGCCGCATTAAAAGTGGTTAAAAACTGTTTTGAAAAGTTTGTTTATAAACAAACAAAATGGCCACCAAAACAGGAAGTAGGTTGATGTACAGCATGTCCACACATAGAAAATACATTCATACACAATCAGGCTGTATACACCCTTCCTTTTGAATCTCAAGAGATCATTTGTGTGTTTCTTTCCCCCCTGAGGGGGGAGTTCATAGCAGAACCACAACACTGAAGAACTTGGCAGCCTTCCAGACACAGGCCGACAGGTCTGACAAGGGAAAGATACATTGATTTATTACAGAGACTGTGATAGTACAAAGTGCTGCAGTAAGCCAGAACACATTAGAATAGCTTTTGGAACTTGTAGGATGATAAAAAACAGGATGCAATTTTTGTTACGGAGTCTCTTTAAAGAAAACCTGAACTGAAAATTAAAAGTCAAAATAAACCTACACAAGTCATACTTACCTCCTGTGTAGTCTACTGTTCAATCTATTTTTCCTCGCCTGCGTCCTGTTTGTCCACTGTGATCAATGGAATTCTCCGTCCTCCATTTTGAAAATAGCCATTACCCCATAACAGCTTCCTGGTCAGCACACAGTTAAACTGTAACATCTCCCACTTGAGCCATAGGGAAACATGGACACATCATTTCTCCTCTCAGCTGTAACTGACAGCAACTGATATATAACTGACAGCAACTGGTATATTTCAGTTCTGACAAAATGTTGTCAGAACTGGAAGGGATCATTGTCAAAAGAAAATGGTGAGCTTCTGAGAGGAACTGATGGCAAGGTAATTCTGTAATATTTATTTAAAGTTACCTCATGTGTTTATTTTAAATAATTTTACTCAGTACAGGTTCTCTTTAAAGTGAGAGTGTAACGCCAGGGAGGGGAAGAAAGTTAGATACTTCCTTATGAAGTGGGAAGGCTCTGGGTCCTATAGAGCCTTCCCAGGCTTCTCTTGTACCCCTCGTTTCAGCGCCGTCACCACCGTTGTGTGTACGTGACCGATTGGTCCCTGGAACACAACTCCCACGGTTAACGTAGCCCAACACTTTTCGCCATAGACCCTGAACAAGCATGCAGATCAGAGGTTTCTGACTGAAGTCTGACTGCATTTGCTACATGCCTGGTTCAGGTGTGAGATTCAGACACTACTGCAGCCACACAGATCAGCAGGACAGCCAGGCAACTGGTATGGTTTCAAAGCTAATACATAGGACAGCCTCTATATCCCTCTCAGGTGTACTTAAAAAGCCACTGTACACACTTTAGATAGAAATGGTCTTAGCTGATAGCTCTTCCCTCCCCCAGACCAGTCCACATAGCCAAGAGACAAATCACCCTTCGAAGAGATGGTTCTGTATCAAAGCCACGCCCCTTTAGAACAATGAGCAGAAGTAAAAACATTTTTTTTTTTACAAAAAGCACTGTATTTACCTTACTCTGGGTGGAGGGGGGGGACAAGAGGGCAAATACTTTCAGGTACAATACACAAGCTTAGTGTGATATGCAGGAGGAAAGGCAGCGTCTCTAGAAGTAGAAGATCTAGTTCTGCAGCATTCCTACAGCTCAGTGTGTGTCTACCTGTTGAACCCTCAGCACAAGCTGGTGTGTGTGTGTGTGTGTGTGTGTGTGTGTGTGTGTGTGTGTGTGTGTGTGTGTGTGTGTGTGTGTGTGTGTCCTCAGCACAAGAGGTGTGTGTGTGTGTGTGTGTGTGTGTGCTCAGCACAAGAGGTGTGTGTGTGTGTGTGTGTGTGTGTGCTCAGCACAAGAGGTGTGTGTGTGTGTGTGTGTGTGTGTGCTCAGCACAAGAGGTGTGTGTGTGTGTGTGTGTGTGTGTGTGTGTGTGTGTGTGTGCCCTCAGCACAAGAGGTGTGTGTGTGTGTGTGTGTGTGTGTGTGTGTGTGTGTGTGCCCTCAGCACAAGAGGTGTGTGTGTGTGTGTGTGTGTGCCCTCAGCACAAGAGGTGTGTGTGTGTGTGTGTGTGTGTGTGTGCCCTCAGCACAAGAGGTGTGTGTGTGTAGGTGTGTGTGTGTAGGTGTGTGTGTAGGTGTGTGTGTAGGTGTGTGTGTAGGTGTGTGTGTAGGTGTGTGTGTAGGTGTGTGTGTAGGTGTGTGTGTAGGTGTGTGTGTAGGTGTGTGTGTAGGTGTGTGTGTAGGTGTGTGTGTAGGTGTGTGTGTAGGTGTGTGTGTAGGTGTGTGTGTAGGTGTGTGTGTAGGTGTGTGTGTAGGTGTGTGTGTAGGTGTGTGTGTGTAGGTGTGTGTGTAGGTGTGTGTGTGTAGGTGTGTGTGTGTAGGTGTGTGTGTAGGTGTGTGTGTAGGTGTGTGTGTAGGTGTGTGTGTAGGTGTGTGTGTAGGTGTGTGTGTAGGTGTGTGTGTAGGTGTGTGTGTAGGTGTGTGTGTAGGTGTGTGTGTAGGTGTGTGTGTGTGTGTGTAGGTGTGTGTAGGTGTGTGTAGGTGTGTGTAGGTGTGTGTGTAGGTGTGTGTAGGTGTGTGTAGGTGTGTGTAGGTGTGTGTGTGTGTGTAGGTGTGTAGGTGTGTAGGTGTGTGTGTGTAGGTGTGTAGGTGTGTGTAGGTGTAGGTGTGTAGGTGTGTAGGTGTGTAGGTGTGTGTGTAGGTGTAGGTGTGTGTGTGTAGGTGTGTGTGTAGGTGTAGGTGTGTGTGTAGGTGTGTGTAGGTAGGTGTGTGTAGGTGTGTGTGTGTAGGTGTGTGTGTGTGTGTAGGTGTGTGTGTAGGTGTGTAGGTGTGTGTAGGTGTGTGTAGGTGTGTGTGTGTGTAGGTGTGTGTGTGTGTGTGTAGGTGTGTGTAGGTGTGTGTGTGTGTGTGTAGGTGTGTGTAGGTGTAGGTGTGTGTGTGTGTAGGTGTGTGTGTGTGTAGGTAGGTGTGTGTGTGTAGGTGTGTGCCCTCAGCACAAGAGGTGTGTGTGTGTGTGTGTGTAGGTGTGTGTGTGTGTGTAGGTGTGTGTGTGTGTGTAGGTGTAGGTGTAGGTGTGTGTAGGTGTAGGTGTAGGTGTGTAGGTGTAGGTGTGTGTGTAGGTGTAGGTGTGTGTGTGTGTGTAGGTGTGTGTGTAGGTGTAGGTGTGTGTAGGTGTGTGTGTAGGTGTAGGTGTGTGTGTGCCCTCAGCACAAGAGGTGTGTGTGTGTGTGTGTGTGTGTGTGTGCCCTCAGCACAAGAGGTGTGTGTGTGCCCTCAGCACAAGAGGTGTGTGTGTGTGTGTGTGTGTGTGTGTGTGTGTGTGTGTGTGTGTGTGTGTGTGTGTGTGTGTGTGTGTGTGTGTGTTGAACCCTCAGCACAGCTGTCAGCCACATCGCGCTGCTGCCACTGTAAGCCGGGTGTAATTAGCACCGTTGCACTGAAGCAGTCATCAGGAGCTGCCTGCTTCACCCACTCCTAGGTCAGGAAATCAATAGTTCAGCAAGTACAGCAAGTGCTGCCTTATTAAAACAAAAGGTTACTGCAGGACACCAGTTACAGCTTGTGCTTTAAAGTGAGAGTGTAAAGCCAGGGAGGGGAAGAAAGTTAGATACTTCCTTATGAAGTGGGAAGGCTCTGGTTCCTTCCCAGGCTTTTCTTGTACCCCTCGTTTCAGCGCCGTCACCACCGTTGTGTGTACATGACCGATTGGTCAAATACAGGTCTGTGAGCCCGCGGTAGGCTTCGGAAGAACTTGTGTCCAAGTGCTTCTGAACACGCGCGGCTCCCTGTGCACGCATCAGTGCAGTTTCTTGGGCTGGGCACAGACTCAAGTAGAAGGGGGGTTCAGGCAGAAGGATCAGGTGACGTGCGGTGCAGCCAAATGGAGATTACCAGCGTGATCACCTTCCTTGACTACTCTTAGGCTGCCTGCGTCAGACGTCAAGTCATCACATCACCACTGCGAGATGACACCTGATGTCCTGTATCGGTACTGCAGGCTGTCAGCTTTCCAGGCTCTTCACCTGTGTGTTTTCCTGGTCCCTGCTTCCTCCTGGATGAGCGGCTGATCACTAGTAAGTAGGCAGACCTACTTGTGACCTGTGGCTGTGCGACTGTCCCTAAAGAGTAATGGTACGTACACACTTGCGATAACAATAGTTTGCAAGGAACGATAGTTACCAGACTAACAATATTGGAACGATTGGAATGCAACGATGGGATGCAGCGATCGTCATACACATTTTAACGATCGTTCGCACAGAAAAGAGCGATCAGAGGGAAATGCTGCGTACAGATTTATATAAAATTAAAAAAAAAAAAAAAAAAAAAAAAACACTAAAATGGAGTTACGATAAAAATATATCATAGTTAACTTGAAAACAAAGTTTATTTGAAATTTGTAATGTAACAATCTTTACGGGTCGCGCTACACAGGAAGTACGGAAGCTGGGCAGAATCCAACGCAGGTGCATTGGCCCTTGTAACGATCGTTCTCGGCAGATAACTGTACACACTATAGTTTTGTAACGATTGTCGCTTGATACGATCCGTCCCGTTGGATTTTCTCATCGTGCCGATATTGTTCGTTCGTCGTTGTACTTAATGATCGTTTGGTAAAGTTCTTTACCCGATTGTCAGCAGATCGATCGTTAAAGGGGAACTTCAGCCTAAACAAACATACTGTCATTAAGTTACATTAGTTATGTTAATTAGAATAGATAGGTAATATAATCTTTTACCCACCCTGATTTAAAAGAACAGGCAAATGTTTGCAATTCATGGGGGCTGCCATCTTTTTGGTTGAAAGGAGGTGACAAGGAGCAGGAGACACAGTTCCAACTATCCTTTGTCCTGATTACCCCTCCCAGCTGCATGCGCTAGGCTTCAAATGTCAAATTCCAAATGTGTAAAAAAAAAAAAAAAAAAAAAAAAAAAAAAAAATTAAATAAATAAATTGCACCAAAACAGCAGAACGAGAACAAAATCAGAAACCCCATCATGATTTGCACAGCATCAGGGGAAAAAAGCCCGGGCAGTTTTCTTCTGTGCAGCTAAAAATGAGGCTTGTATAAGAGAAACAAAGTTCTGATGCTGTAAAACTGTTAAAGAAACACAAAGCCTTTTCAGTGCTGCTGAGTCGATTTTTAGTCCGGAGGTTCACTTTAAGCTGCTGTTTCAAATGACCATCATCGCAAGCGTGTACATACCATAAGGGTTGGCGACTCCATGGGGGTGGGGCGCAATTTTTACATCCTCGCCCTGGGGGCAATTTATCCCAGAAACTGCCCTGAGTGGCGTGCAGGACAGGGAAGGCTCTATAGGGATCCAGACAGGGTGTCCACCCCATCCCTATAAACACCGGCTCATATCAATTACACAGGCCTTGTGGCCAGTTAGATGCAGTTTAGGCACTGATTATGTGTGAGTAACTCCAGAACCTGTATAACTTAGTTGTGCCATATTTAAAAAGGGATGAGGCGACAACCCCAGGTCCACAGCAGCTTTATCAGATTTTGCAACCGGTTGCACTTATTTATAGGTATAGCTATCAGTAAGTGCAACCTAACCATTGAAATCAACCTATCTGTATCAGAAAATGCAACCCAACCAAACCCTATTCTCACACAGAACCCTCCCCTCTTGCTCAACTAATAACCCCCCCCCCCCACCCCTGGAGGTAACAATCCCCCCTCTTGCTCAACTAATAACCCCCCTGGAAGGAACAATCCCCCCTCTAGCTCAATGGGATCCATGGTTGCAAGAAGTTACAGGCCTGGTGTTAACAGAGAGAAGCCACGCCTACACAGTTATACACTGTCCTCTATGGCAAGTTGCAAAATATTTCATTACAGCGGTGGTGATCAAGATGTCAGACTTTGGGCCATATGCAATTCACTTTTCACCAGTTTTCTCCTAAGGGCCTGTACACACTGCTGCGCTTGCGCTGCGCTTTTCAAATCGCATGCGCTTTTTAATCGCATGCGCTTCTCCTCGAGCAACCTGGCTCAAGTGAACTCTGCCGTCTGCCTCCATCAAGATCCCCCTCCCCCCTCAGCTTCCTTTCTACTTTTCGCGGACAATCGGTAGCACCTGTCTAGTTGGGAGCGTGTCGCTGTGTAGCGTCCAGTGCCGAAAATGGCAGCGCTCATATCAGCTCTCAGGCTGCTCCTCCAGTCCCACTCTTTTTCTGTTCCTGCTATCAGTGTATGTTGCTATGTTGTATTACGTTAATCGTACGTGTATGCTGTAATGCTCTGGTTTTTGCTTTTGCTTTTATTGTTTATACGTATGTACCATGCTTACCTGTATACGACGCTCTGCTTAAATGTACGCACAAACTGTAATGTTGTCCTATGTATGCTTGTCCAATGTCTACGTTTGTACCATGCTTAACCGTGCTATTTTCTTGTTTTTCATCAACGACCCTGTATGCGCCAAAACCAATTCCGGGTACAACCCACCGTTGTACTTGGCGAAATAAATTCTGATTCTGATTCTTTTGAAAAATAATGAAAATCGCGGAGACCTGTACACACTGCTGCGATGCGCTTTTCCTATTCTCATGAAGGCTTGCGCTTTTAAAAATCGCATGCGATTTTAAAAGCGCAGCAGTGTGTACAGGCCCTTTGTGATATTTTCACAAAATGCATTTTATAATCACCAGCATGCAAGTAAATATTCAAAATAATTTTGCCAGTAGTTTTTCAACATTTTTTGGTACTTTTTCAATTGCAAAATGCTGAAAAGTTAGTTTAAATACAAGATAAGAAAATATCTCCTAGGAGAAACTGTTGCCAATGGGCCTAATGCTGCATACACACTTGAGATAAAAGTCTTTGGAAAAGGCAAGATCACAAACCAATTTTACCCCCTTCCATGTAGTATGAGAGCCATACCTACACAGTTTATTCTATAGAGCTGAACTCCCCATCAGACAGAAATCTTTGTAAGATGCTGCACACACAGATACTGTACACACTCAAAAGATCATTATCTGCAAAAGATCTGTTCTTGCAAAAGATCCATTCCTGCAAAATGCATTCATAGTCTATGATATCTGCAGATCCTCATACACACCTTGTTTAACAGGCAATCATCTGCAGATCAGATCCACCAGGATGGATTTTCAGATCTGCAGATAATTGTCTGATCTGCAGATGAATGTCTGTTAAACAAGGTGTGTATGATGATCTGCAGATCTCATAGACTATGAATGCATTTTGCATGAATGGATCTATTGCAGGAAGAGATCTTTTACGGATAATGATCGTTTGAATGTGTACGGGCATCTTTGTGTGCAGAATCTTGCAAAGATTTTAACTGATAGGGAGTGCAGCTCCATAGAATAGACTGTGTAGAGTATGGCTCTCATACTACATGTAATGGGGTAAAATTGGTCTGTGATCTTGCCTTTTCCAAAGACTTTATCTCAAGTGTGTATGCAGCATTAGTCTGAGTGTATGGCTAGCAATGTAAATCTTAGCCTGGGCACTATCTGCACGGTGTTTGTATGCACCCCCCGTGTCTGTGTGGGTTTTCTCCAAGCAATCAGGTTTACTCCCATATCCCTAAAAACATACAGATAAGTTAATTGGCTTCCCCCTAAACTATGATACATTCACTACACGATACATAAACATATGATTATGGTAGGGGTTATGGTGCGTACACACTTGCGATAATGATCGTTCGTAACACCTAATTAACGATCGCTCGTCCGACAATTGCGTAAAGTTCTTTCCGTCGCAATCAGAAGAGATCGTTAAGGTGAGCGAGAAAAGTGCAATCATTGCACGAGCGGATTTTCCAAAACGTTGGATCGTATCGCGCGATCATCGCTGTAAAAGAAAGGTGTGTACAGCAATTGCGCGAGAACTATCGTTACTGAAAGCAGTGCGCAACTGCGCATATAGATGTAACCTACGTATTTCCTGTGCTGTGTGTTTCGTAACGATCGTTCTTTGAAAATTTAAAAAAAAAAATTACACAATCAATCTTGCTGTGAATATAAATGTTGTGTTTTGTTACTTTTGTAAAATGTACACACTTTTTTTCGTCATATCCGTGTGCGCACGCACCTATTCTTTAGTGATTGTTCGTTTTAGCGATAACAATTGCTGCACTACGTTCTCTGATACTTAATTTGCATTTATTCCTTTCCTCGTGCAACTATCGTTCGGCGCAGAACTATCGTTCGTAGTAAACGATCATTATCGCAGGTGTGTACGTAGCACTAGATTGTGAGCTCCTCTGAGGGAGAGTCAGTGACAAGACAGTATACTCTGTACAGCGCTGTGTAATATGTCGGCGCTATATAAATACATAATCAGTGCATTCATAGGCGACTCATCTATAGTCCTGCAGATTGCATTGTGTACATTTGCAGGCCAGTGATCAATACATAATACAGGACCCCACCGGAAACTGCTGACACCAACAAGGGTCAAAATAAGCTTCTTTCACATTAGGCAACGTGTATGGCGTGCGTTCGGGACGCAAGCGCACCCGATCACACGCCATCTGCAGTGCCGATCCCATTAATTACAGTGATGGGATCAGCAATGTGCTTTACCAAAAATGCGTGCAGAAGTGCGATAGCGTATCGCACCGCTGAGCAGCACGCATAGTCTGAACGTCAGAAGTGCTGTCTATGCACTTGTGATGTGCTTGCTGATCGCACACCATACATGCTGCTGAAATGTGCAGGGCAGCACGTATAGTGTGAACGAGGCCTAAAGGCCTGTTTCCACTAGGAGCGGTGCGATGTGGCTACATAGCCGCATCGCACCGCAGGGGTGCTGAAACACATGCACGGCAATGGAAGAGTTTCCACTGCGTGCATGTTGTGCGGAGCGGTGCGATCCGAGAATCTGCAGCATGATGCAGATTCTCACACGGCCGCATCAGCGTCCCATCTCCTCAATTGACTTCTGCATTGGGAGATGCGGAAGTGATGTGGCTAGGTAGCCACAGTCGCATAATTTTGTAGTGGAAACAGGCCTAAGCCATTGCACTTTCTTCCACTGAATAATTGCCAGTAGGCTATACATTTTTTTTCTTTTTGTCATATATGCACAGCAGTTGGAAACAGCTGTTATTTCCCAGAATGCAACTAGGTTTACAGACAGCAAACTGTCAGGGCCATGATCCCGACAGTTTGTCTGTGAACTTTGTTGCATTCTAGGAAATACTGCCTGTTTGCCAGTTGGAAACAGCTGTTATCTCACTCTGTAATATATACTATGGAAAGAGTTTCAGTACAATATCAGCCATACACACGATAGAGGAAAATTAAAGATTTCTTGTGGAAAAAGGTGGTATTGCCTACTGATTGCAATGCACTATCTGCAAGGAGTTTATCTTTTCTCCCTGCGTCTGTGTGGGTTTCCTCCGGACACTGCAGTTTCCTCCCACATCCCAAAATCATTCAGATAAATTAATTGGCTTCCCCCTAAATTGGCCCTAGACTACCATACATACATTACTTGGTGTATTTGCCTTCCTAAAACAGAAGGAAATCTGCAATAATTAAGTGAACATTTGTGGTTACCCACAACGCACTACTACTGAATATGCAAATTATCCCTTTTCGCCCTTGGTAAGCCAAGCAAGCATCCAGAACCGCTGGTGTATAGCAAGCCTATAGCTTTAAATTTTACACAGCCATATCAAACCCACATGTGACATCCTGTTTCAGGCTTTTGGTCGTCATCAGTGCATGGCAGGGATTGATAAGGCTGTATGAGATAGGGCTGGGACCAGTACAACAGAGGAACCAAGCAGCTCAGGGCGACCCAAACCACTAGGAATGTATAGGGGGATAAAAGGGACCAAAAAAGCCCTCCTACTAAAAAAAGCAAAGCTTGGTCTACATGATACCTACATAGACATATGACTCTGGTAGGGATTAGATTGTGAGCCCCTCTGAGGGACAGTGATGTGACAAGACAATATACTCTGTATAGCGCTGTGGAAGATGTCAGCACTATATAAATACTACATAATTTCATCACTGCATCATGCAGCTCTGTAAGCCATTTATGTACGCCTCCTGTAGCTCTGTAGGCTGAAGGAGGGGGAGGCAGGGAAGGCCGACAATAACAGTTTGTGCCTGTTAGACTTTGTATCAGTTCCCAAGGCCGCCTCTCCTGACATCTGCCTTGTGTCTTGTAAGCTGTAAATAAGTGTCTGAGTTGGTGGAGGAGCAGCAGCTAGTTTTCTGGAGGAGGGAGAGACGTGCAGAGAGACACAGGCGCAGCTCCCTCCCCCAGCAGAACAATCACCTGTTTGTAGGAGACCTCATGTAAACTTAAACCCCCATGCCGAGCTGTATAAGATGGGCTTGTGTATAGACGGCCATTACAAGTCCCCGAACAATGGGCAGCACGGCGGCGTAGTGGTTAACGCTCTCGCCTTGCACCGCTGGGACCCCGGTTCCTATCCCAGCCAGGGCACTGTCTGTTGTATGTCCTCCCTATGTGGGTTTCCTTCAGACACTGGTTTCCTCCCACAACCAAAAAAACATACAGATAAGTTAATTGGTTTCCCCCTAAACTGGCCCTAGACTACAATACATACAATACACAATACATAGCCATATGACTATGGTAGGGATTAGATTGTGAGCTCTTCTGAGGGAGAGTCAGTGACAAGACAATATACTCTGTACAGCGCTGCTAAAGAGGTTGGTGCTATATAAATACTAAAATAATAATACTAATAACGATCCACTCGTACATGTCCCTGCAAAAGCTAGAGTCTTGGACAGATATGCATACACTCCTTTCACACGTGGCTTGCGGTTTTTATGCAAAGGAGGGGGGGGGGGGGGGGGGGGGATTGATGCCCAGAGGCTTTACAAAAACAAACAAGTCTTAGGGCCGAGTCACACTGGGATATTACTAGCGCTGCAAGTCACTGGCGTTTGGAAAAGCGCTATGGCAATGCAAAGTCTGTGGGATCATTTACACTGCGTCGCTTCCAGAAACCGCAAACGCATTGTATGTAGCATTTTGATTCTCATTCACTGAATCACAATTATTGTACAATCGCTCAGCAATTGCGTTTTGGGATTTCTAACGTGAATGGGCCCATAGGGCTTTTTCCCATTCGATCTGAAAAAAAAAAAAAAATCTGATAGCCCACGGAGCAGTTTTCCAGAATCACAAATGCCGATTGCCTGCATTTTTTATGCGTTTGCACCCCTATACAAAGTGTAGGCGCGCTGGAAAATTGCATAGGAATCGTACCACTGTGCGTTTACTCACAATTTGGCAAGTCAAACTAAATTTTCCTGCCAAGTTTTTCTCCCGTCAGAAATCGCAAACGTGCTGCAACTGTGCCATACTCCTGATGGATTGCAGTGAAATTGTGGTAGTGGAAATACAGAGTGGAAAAGGGTCCTTCCAAATGGTATGCATCTTGGAAATGGGCCAAACAAATTAACTTCCAGTCAATGTGTCGCTCAGTCCTGCAGGTGACGCTGTGGAGGTAGAGGAGGGGCATGAACATGCATGTGTCCCTCAGCTATGGCCAAGCAACACATACTGTTGCCATAGGGAGGGGGAGAATATAACGGTGCGGTGTAAGATGCAGTTGCTTCAGTGAGTGAGGGTAGAAGTGTACTTCGAAGCATGCCACATTTTTAAAACCTGCTTGGGCGGGGGAAGTGGAGGGAATGGTAATACTCGTTGTACACGCTAGATCTGAGTTGCCCCAAAAGGCAAAAGTGTACAAGTGCCACTAACGATACATTGACTGTATAATCTTACCACTTTGACGAGGAACTATCTAAAGTACCGTATATTCACTCCATTTACTCTTCTATTACATAGATTTGCCGAATGTCACGTTTTCATCCTTGTACATGAATTTTTATCTGTATTAAAATACAGAATATTTGGCTGCCTTGAAAATGGGAGCTTGGAACTTTTTTTGGTGTATGTTAATAAAGTTTGTGTTTTGAATGAACCACTCTTTCCTTCTGTCTGGGTATTCCCCCTCAAAGAATTTCTTCTGGGTGTAGAGAAGCCCCTTCAGAACTGCCCTTCCCTCCACAATCCCAATAAGGGTCAGTCCACACTTGGCGGGTTGCACATCAGAATGAGTTTTAAACGTATCAGTTTTTCAAAATGTTGTGCTTTTGCAGCATACGTTTCCAGTCCGTTTGAACATATGTAAAAACGTGTCCTTCCTGCATGAGCGTTTCTAATGGAAAAAGAAGTCCGCAAGGATGACGCTGAGGGGAGGAGCAGGCAGTAGGCAATCCGCTTTGGCATCCGTTTTGTGTGCAAAACTTTTCTATGTAGAGGGAGATCAGTTTTTGTGTTGCCCTTCATTGCCTCTGCGGGTATCCAGGCTCCGTGAAAATGTGGCAAATCCGGACCCTGTGTTCAGTTTTCTACAACGGAGCCCATGGATCCGTTTTTTGAAGTGTGTAAAGACCGGACGCTATTTTTAACATTGGTATCCGTGGCTCCATTTTTGTCCAGGGCAAGAAAAAAACAAACAAACTGAGCCACGGATACGGTTTTGAAACAAGTCTGAACTGACCCTAAACACCTAGTAACAGAACTCTGCTGTGTGTACCAGTCTCCGCTTATTTTACACTATCCCAAACCGAAACAGGAGGGGGAAAAAAAAAAAAAAAAAAAAAAAAAGTGTGAAACAGGAATATTACAGAAGTCCGACCACTTCCTGAAAGAAGCATCCAACAGATGACTAGACTAACGCTTCAAGGTTCTGCAGTAAACTGAAAAAGGTGATTTACGTGGACATGAACTCTTGCACAGGACAGAAAGGAAAACAAATGCACCCTGTATGTATAGAGTTTAGCATGTAATTACCCCTCATCTGTGACTAATCACAAGTCGTAATGTGATCTCTCCCCTGTGTCACATGACTGCCACGGCGGACAAGATCATTTGAAAGCACAGGATGTCAATAGGTTTGCTTCCATGAAAGCAGGAAGTAGAAAGTGCAGATTTATTGCAGGATTGGGATCAGCTGCAATAAAGAAATGTTTTTCTGTAAAGGTTATTATGCTGTTGCTCATCTTTTAGAGCAGAGAGGAAGTTCTGAGTTCAGGTTCACTTTAAAGGGAAGGTTCAGGGACTATCCCAAAAAAATAAAAAATCCCCATCCACTTACCTGGGGCTTCCTCCAGCCCGTGGCAGGCAGGAGGTGCCCTTGGCGCTGCTCCGCAGGCTCCCGGTGGTCTCCGGTGGCGCACCCGACCTGGCCAGGTCGGGCTTCTTGTGCGCTCCAAAATGCGCCTCACGGCGGCGCGCTGTCGTCATCGGACGTCCTCCGGGATGTACTGCGCAGGCTCAGTAGTTCTGAGCCTGCGCAGTACAGCCCTGAGGCAGTCAGATGACGTCAGCGCGCCGCCGTAAGGCGCATTTTGGAGCGCACAAGAAGCCCGACCTGGCCAGGTCGGGTGCGCCACCGGAGACCACCGGGAGCCTGCGGAGCAGCGCCAAGGGCACCTCCTGCCTGCCACGGGCTGGAGGAAGCCCCAGGTAAGTGGATGGGGATTTTTTATTTTTTTGGGATAGTCCCTGAACCTTCCCTTTAAAGGGAACCTAAACTGAGAAGGATATGGATTTTTACTTTTAAAATACCAGTTGTCTGACTCTCCTGCTGATCCTGTGTCTAATACTTTTAGACACAGCCCCTCAACAAGCATGCAGATCAGGTGCTCTGACTAAAGTCAGACTTAGCTGCATGCTTGTTTCAGGTGTGTGATTCAGCAACTACTGCTGCCAAAGAAATCAGCAGGACTGACAAGCAACTGGTGTTTAAAGAGAACTTCAACTGAGAGGGATATAAATGTATTCTTTTAAAGATGAGAGGTTTAGCTTTCCCCAATATACTGTCGCACCACGGAGCTCCCCTTTAGGAGATTATAGGTAGGAGATCTCAGCAGCCATTCGCAGCCCCAGCCAGGCTCCTGTTCAGAGCAGAGCCGCTATTTGCCCAGAGCAGAGTCCCTCAGTGAACATGTGGACTGGAAAAGGTCCAGAACAGCTGGAATAAAGGCTGGGACTAGCAGCCTGGGTTCAGGCAGGGTAACCTGTCATTGACAACGTGGCAGGGACAGAGCAGCAGCTATTTATAGGGGGAGAAATTACTGGTGCAACGTGTAAAAGAAGGTCACAACTGACAGACTGACTCTCATTGTTTCCAGGCAAGGTGCAGCCAGAACAAGCGGAATGCGTCAGCGTTAAAGGAGAAGGCCGGCAAGAGTCATTGGGCCGGACATCACATAAGAAATCTATTTGTAGATATGCAGCGACACAAATTCAGTAAGTAGCTAAAGAAGAACTGAAAATCAAGGCGAGTTCTCACTGACCATCCCTAGGTGCAAATCCCCTTGCCATCAATCCAACACAAAACAAACCCCAATACCCCCTTTCCCAAGTACATCGTGCGCCTCTCACCCACCCGCAGAATGAAATGCACAATTCCTCAGATTTGGCTGTCACGTGACCATCCTTGTGAGTGGATGGCTAGGCTCCACCCCCTGGGAAACTTGGTGCCTGATCTCCACTCCTCCATAGGAAAGCTCAGCTTTGGCTGTCACATGACCACAATTCTGAATGGATGACTAGGCTCCACCCCCCTGGGAACCTTGGTACCTGATCTCCACTCCTCCATACGACAACACTGGAAGGAGGGTGACTGGCAAACCAGCTGTGCTCCGACACAGTCCTCTGAGCAGTTTCCCAAGAGGCATTGCTAGAGGGAGAGAAGATGCCAGTATAATTATATAGAGATGCAAATACATTTTGAGTTGATGCAGCATTATACAAATGTATGCAGCTTGAAAATTAACCAATCATATCCTGCTGAGGTAAAATTTAATTCATGTAGCTTGAAAAACGGACCAATCGCATTTTACATCAGCAGGATTTGATTGGTTAATTTTCATACCACATAAAATTTGATTATAAAATGTGCAAATTCCTGGATCAACTCAAAAATGCTTCTCATGGACCATCCCTATCCAACACCATTTATCTGAAGCCCAAATAACGACCGCCTCTGCCAATAATCACCTGGCCAGCGGATCCAATCGGCAGCGTGACAACTGAGCTTTGTTCTCCCAGCGTCACACCAGCGATGCTCCGCCCTTCTTCCCCACAACACATCATTAGTATGCAGGCCAACTACACATCTCTACAGCCTTGGCCCAGCAAGGTCTCCTGAGGGATCAGGATCTCTGTCCGGCGACATCCATCTGGCGTGTGTACGCGTTAATATCCAATTTCCCGAGTGATCGACAGTCTGATGGTTTAGAAATGATCATTTGGGCTACCAGAGAGGGGAAATGAGAGCCAATCTGATTAGATTAGAAGAAGAATTCTCAAGTTTGGATCGACGGAACAATTGATGGAACAATCGTCGTTCATCAATCAGCACCATTAACGGCACCCCTGTTGCCCCAGTAGCATAGCTCCCAACTGTCCCTCTTTGGGAGCCCTGTCCCTCTTTCCTCCTCATTTGTCCCTCTTTCAGGACTTTGTCCTTCTTTCTATGTAAATGTATATATAGTTCTTTACTAAAAATAAATAAATAAAAAGTGTGTTTAAATGGCTCTAAACTTTATTCCCATCTTTGAAAATTATTATATTACTCATTGTAAAATGTTAATATGAAGGAAAATGAAGGATAGAAAGGACCACTGTGGTTTGAATTATAAAACATTTTTCTTATGAAATCTTTATCGTATGCGTGACTAGGGGTGTGGTCAGGGGTGTGGCAGGGGCATGGTTTAAGTGTCCCCTTTTCTCATCTCAAAAAGTTGGGAGGTATGCCAGTAGTGTACACCAAATCCCGACAGACACACAAAAGGACCACAAGACTAGACAATATCACTGAGAATTTTTTTGCGCACTAGATTTCCTGGGGAATAGGGGGCCAGGAGAAGAGAAGGGGTCAGGCGGCAGCCTGTGCCGTGTGGCTGGGCTGACTACAGCCATCTGAATCAGAGCTGCAAATGTTTCTGGCACGCAGGACTTTCCACCTCTATATTTCATGTGCAAGCTTGGCTGCCTGCCTGGGGTCCTGCGTCCCTCCTCACCAATATCCAAGGTCAAAGGCTCATTTTATCGACAGGTGACATTGGACGAGCAGCAGAGAGGGAGGATATTTTATGGCACGGCAGTAATTCTGTGAAGTGATGTCCGGGGAGTTTATATCAAGATTAACGTCGGAGAGATGGACAACATTAAACGAGAGTCACTCTGCTGCCTTGTACAGAGTATTAAAGGAAACCTGAATGGAGTACATTTTTTTTTTTTAAACATAATGTACCTGCAAATTAATATTACATACTTACCTCACATTTAGCTCCTTTCAGAATCTCACCATTTTCTTCTTACAATGATTCCTTCCAGTTCTGACAAGATTGTATCAGTTGCTGTCAGTTATAACTGAAAGGACAACTGATGTGCAAGGTTATGGTCGTGCTTCTCTATGGCTCAAGTGGGTGATATTACAGTTTAACAGTGTGCTGACCAGGAAGCGGTTATAGGGTAAAGGCCATTTTCAAAATGGAGGACAGAGAATTCCATTGATCACAGTGGACAAACAGGACATGAGATAGGAGAAAGATTGATGAGCAGACTACGCTGGAGGCAAGTATGACGTGCGTATGATTATTTTGACTTAATTTTCAGTTCAGCCTCCCCCCCTCCAGTGAGGTGGTAGCTGCTGCCTTGTACAGAGTACAGTATAAAATATTTCAGGATCCCCCCCCCCCCCCCTCCAGAGAGGTGGTAGCTGCTGCCTTGTAATCTAAAGTGTGTTTGCCTGCCTCTGGGATGAATAAGTAATGGGAAGTCCAGTCTGGGCTAGGAGGTCCATCACTCCTCCTTCAGGCAGGGAACACACTTGACTGTTTTCGTGCGTTTTTTCTGCACCGAAAAACTGAGAACTCTTGTTAATCAATGAGCTAGTGCACACTTACTGTGTTGTTCGCACGCAGAAAAAAAAAAAAAAAAAAAACTTACATTCTGCATGATGACTGTGCACATTTTGGCAGTTTCCTCTATCATTTACATCCGCTGCTGTGAAAAAACGCGCGCGTTTTCCTGCATGGAAACACACTTGGTGTGCAGAAAAAGTATGCAGAAAAACGCGCGCGGAAAACTGAAAGTCAAGTGTGTTCCCTGCCTCATAGTCCAAAGCAAGAAATGTGCCCAATTAGCACTAGACCCTCCACGGATGTATAGCAAATATTTATTGCAGGTCAATAGCAGTAGTACAAAAGCATGACAAATAGCATGACGTTTCGGGCGGAGGCCCATTCTCAAATGCATGTGAAAAAAGGGCCTCCGCCCGAAACATCATGCTATTTGTCATGCTTTTGTACTACTGCTATTGACATGCAATAAATATTGGATATACATCCGTGGAGGGTCGAGTCCTAATTGGGCAGGTTTCTAGCTGCTGCCTTATGCACAGTATAAAGTATTTCAGGACCCCCCTCCTCCCGTCAGTGAAGGAGGTAGCTGCTGGGATAGTGGACTGAGACTCTCTATACATCCTCCTGTGTGTTCTACAAGCTCATATAATGATACGGAAGCCGCAGCCTACCTAGAGAGCCCGAGGCGGATTCTTACAATAAGCAATTACCATACGGATCAGAGGTGGCGACTGCACCGGAGGCAGCATCTGTGCTCGCTCTGCGGAGGGGAAATATTCCTGCGCTATGCTTTATTATGATTTATGCAGACGTTGCAGTAGTTAGCGGATAATCTTTCAGCGCCTCGGCGCCTGATCACACGATTAGCGGTGTCGGGCTGTGCTCACCGCTGCCTGAGCGCCTATGATATGCACTGCGCCCCATTCTATAGGCTGTGCAGTGCTGCGAGTGGGCCCAAATCGGATTTCTTAAAGTGGAGCTGAACTCTTGCACAGGACAGAAGGAAAACCAAGAAATGCACTCTGTATGCATTTAGAGAGTTTAGCCTGTCTATTCCCTCTCATCTGTGACCAATCACAACTGTTATTTGATTTCTCAGCTGTGTCAGCTGACTGCCTCAGCAGAGCAGCTAATTTGTAAACAATGGATGTTAACTCTAGGTCTGCTTCCAGGAATGCCGAAAGTAGACACTGCAGAATAATATTGGCTGTAGCAAAGGAATGTTTTTCTTTAAAGTGAACCAGAGACGAAGCACCCTCATGTATTTTTACTATATAGATCAGTGGGCACATGAGAAAACACTTACCTTGCTTTCTGTTTCATCCTTCACTGCTCAGCTTGCTCGTTTCAGCCCTGATAAAATCCCTGACTGAGCATTCAGTCTGGCTTTTCTATAATGACTCAGCTATAATGATTCCTGAGCAAAGCCACAAGGGGGCAGGCTTGGACTTGAAAAGACATGAGAAAACACTGGCTTTTCTCAGGAATTTTTATAGCTCAGTCAGAGATTTTATCAGGGCTGATAACAAGCTGTGCAGTGCAGAATGAAACAGAAAGCAAGGTAGGTGTTTTCTCTAATGTTCCCACTGATCTATATGGTAAAATACATGAGGGTGCTTAAGGTGCATACACACCAGGCTATAGTCTTTGGAAAATGAAAGATCACAGACCAATCTTACCACCTTCCATGTAGTATGAGGAGCCATACCTTCCCAGTCTATTCTATGGAGCTGCACTCCCCATCAGATAAAAATCTTTGCAAGATGCTGCACAAAAAGATGCTGTACAGACACAAAAGATCTGTATCTGCAAAAGATCCGTTCCTGCAAATTGCAATGATAGTCTATGAGATCTGCAGATCATCATACACACATGATTTAACTGACATTCATCTGCAGATCAGATCCACCAGGATGGATTTTCAGATCTGCGGATGATGGTCAGTTAAATCATGTGTGTATGATAATCTGCAGATCTCATAGACTATCATTGCAATTTGCAGGAATGGATTTTTGGCAGGAACAGATCTTTTGCAGATACTGATCTTTTGTGTCTGTACAGCATCTGTGTGCGCAGCATCTTGCAGAGATTTTTATCTGATGGGGAGTTCAGCTCCATAGAAAAGACTGTGTAGAGTATGGCTCTCATACTACATGAAGGGTGGTAAGATTGGTCTGTGATCTTTCATTTTCCAAAGACTATGGTCTGATGTGTGTACGCACCCTTAGTCTATGGTTTCCTTTAAAGATTCTTATGCTGTTGCTCATCTTTCAGAGCAGAAGTTCTGAGTTCAGGTCTGCTTTAAGCAAACCTCTGAAGTTTGCAAAGGATAAAGTTTGATACTTACCTCGAGAGAGGGAATCCCTTGGTTCCTCCAAAATACTTATTGCACATGCGCAGCACAGCCGCGGCTCCTGCTTGATGAGGAAAGCCATTGCAAACTTAAAATCAGACAAGGTCTTATCAGATTTCTTTGGAAGGGCCATTCTTGGCAACAATGGACAGCAGGACGCCTCTACAGCATCCAACCCCTCTTCTTAAAGGGCCACCATCGTGAAAAATTGCTAAAATACATGTAAACACACGCAAATAAGAGGTACGTTTCTCCCAGCGTAAAATGAGCTATAAATTACTTTTCTCCTATGTTGCAGTCACGTACAGTGGTTCGTAAATCCCTAACAGAACTGACATGTTTCTAACTAGTCCATCTCATCATGGGGGATTCTCAGAATTTTTTTTAACAAAAAGCACTCCCTGGAAAGAATCTATACAAAGATGCAGGCCGCCCCCATACCGGTTTGCGCTAAATTGGTCGCATTAAGCAGGATTCACACACACACACACACACACACACACACACACACACACACACCTCACCGACACACCTACACACCTTATCTATGTTACATTTTTAAGCTCCCAAAAGAGCAAAAATATAATTCAGGTAAGAAAAGTAAATATTGAAATGAAGTTATTTAGGAACAACTTACTATGAGCGATTATTTTGCTTGTAAATGTGCTGAATAGTTATTTGTATCAATGAAGTGATAAATGAGACATTTGAGACGTTTTCTGAATAGAGCCCATTGTCGGTCGGACATGCACTTGGCGGCACCAATTTTCATCCATTTACAATATAATAATCAAATTGGATGATCGATCGGCCACCAAGTCACCTGATGTACGGCCACCTTTATGCTGGGAATACACGGGCCGATTCTGGCGCTAGATGCTGCGCCCGATCGTTTAGCCTGCTCAATTCTCTTATCTTTTTTCAATTCACTTCAATGACAAATCCAGCAGCAAAAACGATCGGACATGTCGGAAATTATCTAACCATCTTATGCGCTCAGAATCGAGCCGTGTATTCCCGGCATAATGCCAGGCATACACGGGTCGACCTCTTATCAATCGAGCCGCTGATGGTTCGATTGATAATTTCCAACAGGTCCAATCACCGCGTGGATCGATTCCCCGCTTGATAGCTGCAGGCGGACAATAGTGGGGAATAGAGTGGAAGATTAGCGCCTGCAGGGACGAGCGGGAATCGATCCGGGCGGCCGTGGCGGGAGTCGATACGACGGCTAATCGAGCCCCTGGATAGCTCCGTGTATTCCCAGCATTAGAATGGATTCTGCTTTTATGTGATTAGCAAGGACTGTGTGCATACAGCAACTGTGGAATAATCCCAGCCAAGCTGATTGTGGACCTACAAGCCCACGCTCTCAGATACAGATTACCTGCCCCAAGAATGCCTCTGTAGTTAATAAGGGAAACAAAGACTGCTGATAAAGATGGAAATCATCATAAAGAGGACACTACAGTTTATGTTGACTTTCTATTGTTTGTGGCTACTATGGACTGATTGGACAATGGACATTTAAGGTGACCATACATCAGGTGACTTGGCAGCCGACTGACCATCCCATTCAATTACAATAGAATGGGAGGGGAGGGGCGATATTGGTTGCATGCATCAATCGGACAAGATATTGGGCCAACATGCTTGGTCAGGTGCACGGCAATAGCGGTGTGCAATATTGGGGCAGACCGCATTCTCAGTAGCATGTATTGCATGTGCTGTGGTGCCTCTGTGGCATGTCCCGTATGTGTTGTGGTTACTGACTGTGCAGCCTCTGTAGCATGTCCCGTATGGGTTGTGGTTACTGACTGTGCAGCCCTTGTAGTATGTCCCGTATGGGTTGTGGTTACTGACTGTGCAGTCTGTAGCATGTCCCGTATGGGTTGTGGTTACTGACTGTGCAGCCCTTGTAGTATGTCCCGTATGTGTTGTGGTTACTGACTGTGTAGCCTCTGTAGCATGTCCCGTATGTGTTGTGGTTACTGACTGTGCAGCCTCTGTAGCATGTCCTGTATGTGTTGTGGTTACTGACTGTGTAGCCTCTGTAGCATGTCCCGTATGTGTTGTGGTTACTGACTGTGCAGCCCTTGTAGTATGTCCCGTATGTGTTGTGGTTACTGACTGTGTAGCCTCTGTAGCATGTCCCGTATGGGTTGTGGTTACTGACTGTGCAGCCTCTGTAGCATGTCCTGTATGTGTTGTGGTTACTGACTGTGCAGCCTCTGTAGCATGTCCCGTATGGGTTGTGGTTACTGACTGTGCAGCCCTTGTAGTATGTCCCGTATGTGTTGTGGTTACTGACTGTGCAGCCTCTGTAGCATGTCCCGTATGGGTTGTGGTTACTGACTGTGCAGCCCTTGTAGTATGTCCCGTATGTGTTGTGGTTACTGACTGTGCAGCCTCTGTAGCATGTCCCGTATGGGTTGTGGTTACTGACTGTGCAGCCCTTGTAGTATGTCCCGTATGTGTTGTGGTTACTGACTGTGCAGCCTCTGTAGCATGTCCTGTATGTGTTGTGGTTACTGACTGTGCAGCCTCTGTAGCATGTCCTGTATGTGTTGTGGTTACTGACTGTGCAGCCTCTGTAGCATGTCCCGTATGTGTTGTGGTTACTGACTGTGCAGCCTCTGTAGCATGTCCTGTATGTGTTGTGGATACTGACTGTGCTGCCCCTGTAGCATGTCCTGTATGTGTTGTGGTTACTGACTGTGCAGCCTCTGTAGCATGTCCTGTATGTGTTGTGGTTACTGACTGTGCAGCCTCTGTAGCATGTACCGTATGTATTGTGGTTACTGACTGTGCAGCCTTTGTAGCATGTCCTGTATGTGTTGTGGTTACTGACTGTGCAGCCTCTGTAGCATGTCCTGTATGTGTTGTGGTTACTGACTGTGCAGCCTCTGTAGCATGTCCCGTATGGGTTGTGGTTACTGACTGTGCAGCCTCTGTAGCATGTCCTGTATGTGTTGTGGATACTGACTGTGCTGCCCCTGTAGCATGTCCTGTATGTGTTGTGGTTACTGACTGTGCAGCCTCTGTAGCATGTCCCGTATGTGTTGTGGTTACTGACTGTGCAGCCCTTGTAGTATGTCCCGTATGTGTTGTGGTTACTGACTGTGTAGCCTCTGTAGCATGTCCCGTATGTGTTGTGGTTACTGACTGTGCAGCCTCTGTAGCATGTCCCGTATGTGTTGTGGTTACTGACTGTGCAGCCTCTGTAGCATGTCCTGTATGTGTTGTGGTTACTGACTGTGCAGCCTCTGTAGCATGTCCTGTATGTGTTGTGGTTACTGACTGTGCAGCCTCTGTAGCATGTCCCGTATGTGTTGTGGTTACTGACTGTGCAGCCTCTGTAGCATGTCCTGTATGTGTTGTGGTTACTGACTGTGCAGCCTCTGTAGCATGTCCTGTATGTGTTGTGGTTACTGACTGTGCAGCCTCTGTAGCATGTACCGTATGTATTGTGGTTACTGACTGTGCAGCCACTGTAGCATGTCCTGGTTACTGACAAAGAGTCAACGGGATGAAGCACAATTTGCATGTCTAGGCCGTGCTGCATGGTTATTCCCCACAATGACTGACTTGGCAGGAGAGCCAGGCAGGCTGTGTACAGATTAATTCTGTGGTTTTACATACAATGGAAGAGCTGGAAGCATAGAAGTCAGCCAAGAGATACTAGTAAAAGTTATGCTGTAACTCCGACCACAGGAATGGGACATTACCGCGCTGTCAGTGGGGCCCGTATAAAATACAGTACAACGTTATTATTGAGATGACCTAAAATGGTCTATTGCTGCACTGGGCAGAAAATTCTGTTACAATGCAAACCTCCGCAGACCCAGAAAGAAATTTAGTCAATCCTGGCCACTAGAAGGCCACCAACTGCTTTAAAGAGGACCACAACTCTTGCACAGGACACAAGGAAAAAACGGAGAGAAATGCACCCTGTGTGTTTTTAGAGAGAAGAGCCCGTCTAATTCCCACTCATTTACATGTATGTCTTGTTTTGTCAGAAGAAAGGGTGCAGTTTTACCCCTTTTGAAATGCACAATAACTACAATAAACTCCTAACTTACATGCATGGACTCTGTGTCCCTCACTACTGCTGCTGTCCTTTCCGCACCGAAGCACTGTGCAGGCTCCACTCGCCACTGATCTAGGTACAGTGCCTCCACGCCATGGACACCCCTGCTACACAGGGGAGACTACCCCAGCGCAGCCCCACCCTCCTTCACAGAGCAGCTACATAGTGTGGCCAGCTTGTGAGGGATAGAGGCAGGGGTGAATGGAGGAGCAGAATCCACTACAGAAAGGATACTACTGACAAGCCTGGTCCCTGGCTCAAAAGTGACAGAAGCACTACAACTGGAATATCCATTAAGGACATCCTAAGGCAGTGATAGGCAAACTCGGCTCTCCAGCTGTTAAGGAACTACAAGTCCCACAATGCATTTGCCTTTATGACTCATGACTGGGGCTGTCAGACACCTGCAATGCATTGTGGGACTTGTAGTTCCTTAACAGCTGGAGAGCCAAGTTTGCCTATCAGTGTCCTAAGGTGAGATCTGTCCTGGGCCGGCAGGCCAAATTGAGATATACACAATTTGATTGTGCTCTTTTTCCCATTGTCTACCTGATCTACATGTAATCATGAGTGTAATTTGATCTCAGCTGTGTCCGCACAGAAAATAGTCAATAGTCAGACACAGCTCATATGTAAACACAGGATGTTAACTTTTTGTCTGCTTCCATGAAAGCAGGAAGTAGACACTGCAGATTTATTGCAGGAGTTCTGTAATAAATGCCTCCCCAGGAGAATGCCACACCCCTCCCTCCATATTTCCCTGCTCTACCAAGCTGATCAGGTGACTCTCAGAGTTCTGGCCAGAGACTTTTCCTCACAGTACAATCAGCTGTCAGACTTGCTTCCACATTAATTTCTGCACGTTGTGTACTTCAAAAATCCGTCACATTTTTCTCTGCCAGTCACTGCCTGCTGTGTGCCGCGCACAGAGGGAACATTTATCCAGCCGTCGCATGATGCCTGCTGGACTTTGTCAGCGCCGTGCGGCCGCCAGAGCCAGCCAGCTGGCAGGACGAGAACCTTTTAGCTGCAGGGGGCAGTCATTTCCCAGATGGGGCCACAGCCAGGTTAATCCTGCAGGTGAAAGCAAGACAAAGTGTCGCAGTAAGTGGCGGGCGCTCCAACACACAACAGGTCCTCGAGGAGAGCTGCCAAACGGCCTTGCCCTCTGAGAAAATGATGGTTTTATGGGAAAAACACGACGTGAGGTGCTTATCAACTGGCTGGCCAAGTGGTGACTTTTATTTAAACGCTGAGGGGAGTGTACATTTGTCTCGTCTTGTTTAAAAGCTCTGCGCTCCCTGCTGCAGAAGCTGCCTGTCAAAGTGAAAACAAAAAAACAAAAACAAACAAAAAAAAAAAAAAAAAAAAAACACCCTATACAACATAATGGCTGCTTACGCTGCGTCACCTATGGTGAGAAGGTGAGAAGTCTGCAAGGTCCACCAAGTACAGTATAATCTCGTTCTATAATTCGGGTATAGTAAACTAAAGTCCTGGCCAAGCCCCATCATAAGTATATGGGTGTAGCACCTGCTATAGTAAACTGATAAAAGAGAACTTCTGTTACAGTAAGGTCTGGAGCACACCAGAGGTTTTTCTGAGCATTTTGAGTTTTTGAAACCTCCTGCTAATGTTATCCTATGTGTCTGTGCACACTGGAGCGATGAGGTTTTGGGAAAAAAAAAAAAAAATAAATAAAAACCCATAGCATTACATTGGGAAGAGCTTTTGAAACCTCTAGCGTTTGGGGAGCTTTTCTGGTGTGTCTCAGCCCTAAACCTGTTTTTTGCCTGAGGTATTCTATATCTGGCTGTAGTGGAAAGTGGGAGGGCACAGCATCATATGTCAGTCGGAGACCTATGAGTCGTGGTCAGTGGGCGGGCTGCCAGCCACTTTATCTACCTAGCAAACCAAAACCATAAAACCGTATATAAAAACGAAAACGCGTGTGGAGGAGGTGTACTTTGGTGCTAGGAGAATATAGCATAGGAAATATTTGAAGGGCAATGGCCAGGAGTGTTCTGCACACGCTCTGTTTTTGTCTTTGTGAACCACATACGCAGTAAGGGGAGGTGGCCAGGCGGGACTGCGCATGCCTCTAATCCCGAGCGGAGCTCTATGCACAGATCCGGCACCACATACCTGTGCTTGCTGGTTGCTTGAGCAACCAGTGGGGATGGTCAAAGAGATGCAAATGATTCTGAGTCTATGCAAATATAGCTTGAAAAAGAACCAATCAATTTAAACCTGGATTTAAATTGATTGGCCCAATTTCAAACTGCATATATTTGCATAAACTCTGAAGAATTTGTATCTCTTTGATCATCCCTAGCAACCAGCCTAAAAAGCACAAACCTCCTTCCCCCAAATACTCACGGAACCTCCAGCGACATCTTGCAGCCTTCCTCTTGCTCCTAGCAGCCCTGTGCATGGAAGCCGATGTCACCTGACCTGCATCAGGTCACGTGACATGCCGATAACTGCACGGGGGAAATTGAAAGGAAGGCTGTAAGACGTTGCTGGAGGCTTGGAGAGTATTTAAAAGGGAACCTAAACTGAGAGGGATATGGATGCTTCCTTTTAAAACAATACCAGTAAAAGGTTCCCTTTAAACTCCCTGGCGGTTTAATCATTTTGCCAGGAGGCTGAAATGGGGTTTTTTTTTGAATAAAAAAAAAAATATTTCATGCAGCCAACTGAAAGTTGGCTGCATGAAAGCCCACTAGAGGGCGCTCCGGAAGCGTACTTTCGATCGCCTCCGGCAATCGAAAGTAACAAGATAGGCCGCTATTGCGGCCTATCTTGTTTCGCTTTCCTCGTCGCCATGGCGACGAGCGGAGTGACGTCATGGACGTCAGTCGACGTCCTGACGTCAGAGCCGCCCGATCCAGCCCCTAGCGCCGGCCGGAACTGTTTGTTCCGGCTGCGCTGGGCTCGGGCGGCTGGGGGGACCCTCTTTCGCCGCTGCACGCGGCGGATCGCCGCGGAGCGGCGGCGATCGGGCAGCACACGCGGCTGGCAAAGTGCCGGCTGCGTGTGCTGCCTTTTACAGAATGCAAATCGGCCCAGCAGGGCCTGAGCGGCGACCTCCGGCGGCATACCCCGAGCTCAGCTCGGGATTACCGCCAAGGAGGTTAAAAGGCTGCAAACACCCCCAAAAACAAAGTTCCTATTATCTCTCAGGTATGCCGTTAGTTCAGACTTCCAGTTGCCAGAGTTCCCAGATCACAGGGAAATAATTATTATTATTATTATTATTATTATTACAACTGTGAATCCCTCCACTGGCTTCACCTAGTCCCATGCACGCCTCCAGGATTCAAGAGCTACTCCAACACTATGGAACTCCCTACCCTCCACCCATTAGGGCAGCCCCCTCCTTCAACATCTTCAAGAAGGCTCTCAAAACTCACCTTTTCACTCTGGCCTACCACCCCTCAATGGTGCCCTAAACCTGCAGCTCTGGTCCCCTACCTCTCCCTCTAGATTGTAAGCCTTTGGGCAGGGTCCCCCTCCTTATGTCTACCAGATCATGCACCTCCATTACTGTGCGCTCATCCTATGGATCTGAGTGAACTAGACTTGCCTAATCTCCATGCTCCATCCAGTGACTGACTAAGCATTACCTTGTACTTATACTGTGCTGCGTGATCTGGTCTGCATGTATTCCTGTATTGTCATATTGCTGTATGTCACCCCTAAATATTGTCTGTAACCTAAACTATTGTCCAGCGCTGCATAATATGTTGGCGCTTTATAAATACAATAAATATTAAGTTAACAGATTTCAGTCTGACCATACTGAGAGCTGTAGTCTTCTATTACAAACAGAAAGCATAAGTAAGCAAATAGAGCGTTGGTGGGAGTTCAGGGGCAATAAGAAGCCCCTCAATGTCGGTAGCGAGGCCGGGTAATGAGAGTACGCAGAAGGCCAGCGGGAGGGGGGGTTGGGGGCATTAGAAGCCCCTCCACATCGGTAGTGAGGCCGGGTAATGAGAGTACGCAGAAGGCCAGCGGGAGGGGGGGTTGGGGGCATTAAAAGCCCCTCCACATCGGTAGCGGGGCCGGGTAATGAGAGTACGCAGAAGGCCAGCGGCGGGTCCGTTCCTGGAATCAGCCAGCCACACATGTTCTCACTTACATGCGGCCCCTGACTGGCTGCCTGTCCAGTATGAAGGGAGGATTGAGAAAGCTCTGTTGTAATGACTCAGTCCTCAGAGGGATCATCAGACGATGAATGACAAGCAGAGAGGCCTCAGACACAGGAGGACCTGTCATTAGTATCACAGGAGTGGGATGAAAGCTGCCACACTGAACAAAAGCCATAAAAGCGCTACAATACAGACTTACACCATAACTATATAATAACACTTCAAACGCCGCTGTTCCTTCAGCGCAGAGGGAATTAATCACGGATGAGCTGATCTCTGACAGCCGGGAGAATCAAAGTGTCTGCAAGCAGGAACTGGGGAGCGCGTAATAGAGTCATCGTCTGCAGCGATCGTCTCAGGTGATAATCTAGCGTGGGTACCACGTCACTATATGAGAGAACCGCCATGTTGGCTCCCCATGATTATACTACCTGCAGAGGGGCACCTCCTACTTATCCTTCACTCTCCCCTCCCACAACTGGATTCCAGCAGCATGTCTATACAGCGATCGCCCCTAAACTGTCACCAGACATGATCACTATAGTTTTCTCAGTAGCAACAAATGCACCTCTGTACGTCGCTGAAGTCTGAAAGGACCACCTTGTCAATCTGGCGTTCAAACATGACAAAGGTGTAATCAGCAGCATTCAGTGGAGGAGCCCCAGACTTAGGTCAAAACTTAAAGCGGATCAGATATGAAAAACTATAACAAGTAACTTGTCTGTGATCTAAAGTTTAGATAGTTTACACAGCATATCTAGCTGCAACCAGCTTCAAAAGTTTATGAATATTTATTTCTGTAATACAATGAGGGCATTGTCACAGGCTGAGAGCTGGAGATGCCATCAGCTTGCCTGTGTGTAAATTCAGTCCCCTCTCCTCCTTCCCTCTGAAATCTCTGGATAGTAGCACCGCCCACTCCCTAGACTGAGCTCCCATAAGCTCTTGCTACTGTCTGAAAATGCCAAGGCACTGTGAAAAGCTGTGGGCGAGGCTTGTTTAGTTTATAGAAAATTAGAGTATCAAAACAAAAAAAAGTATTTGGCTTGAGGAATGCCCTATAAACTATATGAAAGGAACAAATTATGCAATGAGTAAAAGTTTCTCAGATCCACTTTAAAAAGAGTAATGGTAGTGAAAACTATGGATACAATTATTTTTTTTACAGTATTAACCTATAGATTTAGTCAGTGTTTGCCCATTATAAAAAAAAAAAAAAAAAAAAAAAAAAAAAAAACTTTTGCTCTCCCCGATTTACATTCTGACACTGGTGCTGCCAGGTGATCTCTACGGAATGTTCGTTACTGAGAGTTCTATGCACAAAGGGAGATCCTGCTTGCTTGGCAGTTGGAGAGAGCTGTTATTTCCCACAATGCAATGATGTTCACAGACAGCAAACTGTCAGGACCATGGACATGACATCACACTGGAGGGGTTTCACCACAATACCAGCCATACAGAACCTCCGATCTATTTGAGAAAAAGGTAAAGATTTCTCGTGGGAAAGGGGGCATCGGCTATATGATTGGGATGAAGTTCAACCCTTGGTTTAAAAGGGACACCTAAGTCAAAAAAAAAAAAAAAAAAAAAAAAAAAAAAAGTTTTACTCGCCTGGGGCTTCCAATAGCCGGCTGCAGCTGTCCGGTGCCCTCGCCGTCTCCCTCCGGTCCTCCTGGCCCCGCCGGCAGCCACTTCCTGTTTCGGTGACAGGAGCTGACAGGCTGGGGACGCGAGTGATTCTTCGCGTTCCTGGCCACAATAGTGCCATCTATGCTGCTATAGCATATATCATATACCATATAGCAGCATAGAGGGTGCTAATGTGTCTGGGAACGCGAAGAATCACTCGTGTCCCCAGCCTGTCAACTCCTGTCACCGAAACAGGAAGTGGCTGCCGGCAGGGCCAGGAGGATTGGAGGGAGACGGCGAGGGCACCGGACAGCTGCAGGGGGCTATTGGAAGCCCTAGGTGAGTAAAACTCATTTTTTTTGGGACTTAAGTGTCCCTTTAAGTTCCTCTATAAAGTGTACTTTCCCATATTTTTCTACCTTTACTCCTGTAATGTAATGCTGCCATGGGAATCGCACAAACACTGGCAATCCAGCGCAGGAGATTTGGGCGCAGCTGGCGCCACCATAGGCTGTAATAGGAATTACGGATATAGCGGCGCACAGTCAGTAACTTCAGCACAGTCAGAAGACGGAGCTGAAGTGAATTATAAAATACTATAACTCAGCCTCCAGCAATTGCCGGAAGCTGAATTTCATTATTCCCCACTATCCACATGGACTAGAGGGGGAATAGTATTTAAACGCCACCGGGAACTTGTGCAGCAGCAGGATAAGCCATACTGGCAAATTCTCTTATACGCAACTCGCAGGTGTTGTGCGCTAAAAAAACATTGTAAACACAGATAAGGGGAAATACAGGCAGGGATGCAATTTTGGGCACCCGGAGTCGTTGATTTCATAAACTGAGGAGTCGGATGATTTTTGTACAAAACCCACAGCCCTGTTAAGTATTGGACTAAGGAGTCGGAATCATTTTGGGTACCCGAGTCGGAGTTGGTGGTTTCATAAACTGAGGAGTCGGAGTCTGAGTCGGAAGATTTTTGTACTGACTCCTCAGCCCTGAAAAAAGGTGAAAAAGCTTTGTGAATCATGTCCAGTATTGTCAGATCAGACAAGATTAGCTGCACGCTTCTATCCGGTGCAAGTCAGACACTACTGCAGCCAAAGAGATCAGCAGGGCTGCCAGGCAACTGGTATTGCTTAAAAATAAATATGGCAGCCTCCATATACTTCTCGCTTCAGGTTCCCTTTAACAGTGTAAGGCGATCTGTACTCCATCATGGACTGCTGCACGTCAGAGGTAACAAGTTGCACAATATATGGTTATTGGTTTCCGGGAAGGTCTCCGGAGGAGAGACTGATGGATCGGCCCTCTCTGCTGTACACTGAGGACTCTGCCAACAGGAAGTCATTAAAGTAATGAGCACCATCTTCCCTCTGCTCTGGGGACGCCAGGAGCGGGGCCCCCCGGTGAGACAGACACGCTGCGCAGAGAGGTCACTCTGCTGGTAATGTCGGGGGCGCACTCTTGCTGGCAGAGGGAGGGGGGGGGGGGGTTTAACCCCGGAGCCCCCGAACACAAGTTACAAGGAAATGTCTCATTCGCAAAATGTTTCCTGACCCCCTGACCCAAATAAATGTGTCAGGGCAGAGGGGAGAGCCATGCAGGGCTATAGGAAGTTGGGCAGGAAGTAGCAGATAAGTAAAAGTGCCAACAAGACAAGGACACTGTGTTCCCACTGGAGCTGAGAATAGGACATTTGTCCGATCTCCGCTCATCACAAAACTGACAGTGAACGGCTGCCATTTTATATATAAGAGCCGTTCACACTTATCACTCTGCAACAGATCCATTGCGGTAAAAGCAGTCTGTGATAAGCGTACGAGAGGAATCGGCGCAGGAGACTTGGGCGCAGGACACAGCCGGTATATGGCTGATCCTGCTGCTGCACAAGTCCCGGCCGTGTTAAATACTATTCCCCCTCCAGGCCACCATGGATGGTAGGGAATGAAATAATTCATCTTCCAGCAATTGCTGGAGGCAGAATTATAGTGTTTTATAAGTAACTTCAGCTCCGTCTTCTGATGGCGCTGAAATTACTCACTGCTGCGCCTAACTCTCCTGCGCTCGAATGAGAGTGTTCGCGTGATAATGCTGGAAGAGCAGATATGTTGCTCATATAGCCTATGACGGTAACGCATGAGCCCTGAGCTACAGCCGGACCTCAGCCGACCATCAGAGCTCCCACTCGCCATGTGTGATCCGCCGCAAGTGGGAACCGAGCCTAGTTAGGGGTTGGCTGTGGGTCCATCGGTCAGCGGGAAATTGAATGCCGCTACCGGACACACACTCAACCAAGTGAGATATTTCCAGCATGCCGGTTAACGACCTGGCGGCCATGTTGCGGCATTGATCTCTGTCATGTTCAGACGTTCGGATTATATCTGTGGGATATTGATCATGCAAATCGAGTAATGTACAGAGTTTTCTATGTTTTCAGACACAGGGCTAGTGCACACCTAGCGTTTTTGGTAGAGTTTTCAAAACCGCTGCCGCCTGTGAAAACGCTTGGCTAATGTATCTCAATGGGATGGTGCACACCAGCGGTTGGAGGTTTTTAGCAAACCGCAAACGTGGCTCCTGCTGCAATTCTGCGGTTTGCAGACGCGTTTCTGCCTCGATGTAAAGTATAGGAAAAGCTCAAACTGCTCTGAAAAACGCTAGATCAGAGCAGTTTTCCAGGCGTTTTTGTTAAAGTAGCTGCTCAGTAACAGCTTTTACTGTAACAATATATGAAATTTGCTACACAACAACGGTCCAAAAATGCTAGGCATGTTTAGAAAACCTCTCTATACATGCCTAGAATCGCTCTGAAAATCTGCTTCACAAACCTCTAGCGTTTTGCGGATTTTTGGTGTGCACTGGCCCTCACCTGAGGTCCATACGCAGACCAGACAGAAGTTGGCAGAGGCGGTCGCTATTGCCCACCTCAGCTGATTTTAATATAGCTTGTGTACAGTAGCCACTAACCATCCAGCATTCCGCCAGTCGGATGTAAATCAGCCAGGTAACGGCCATTAGCTTTGATCACCCTGTGATGTCACATTTGCCCGAGGGATTAAGTCCCTATTCCCTATTGGGCAGCCTTTAGTCATCACATGTACGGGCCTCCACTCAATAGCTGTGACTCGGAGTTAAGATTACCATTAAGTGGGTCAAATATTGGACTTGACATATGAGGATATACGGTAGATCCTTTCCAGGGAGGGTTTTTTTTGGGGGGGGGGGGGGGGGGGAACTAGTCTAAAAATCTATCAGATACTTTACTGCCTACTGTATTTACTCAGAGAGGGGAAAAACAAAAGAAAACAAAAAACAAAAACAAAAAAACAGACATCTTATGTGTATGGGGACCGGGCAAAAGTGAACAGAGGACCGGACACACAGAGGAGTTTAGAGCCAGTTAGACTATTCACATTATGACTGATGTGAATTAAGGACTTTTTTTTAGGTTATAATCACTTGTATGACCATTTATTGGCATTACCTGGCAATAGGGCTTAACAATTTTCGGATTAAAACCGAAAATCGTGATCAGAGGAATGACGATCTTGGGATCGTCAAAGCGGCGGTTTTGCAGTGGTTTTAGCCGCTGCTACAGTTACATCGTCTGCTCCGCGCCCTTCCCCCTCCTCCAGCAAGTTCTGATTACATTCGAGCTCACCGCACGATGAGCCACACCGAGTGTTCGGGGGCCTGTAGCAGGAAGTGCGACATCACTTCCTGGTGGCCACCGTTACCAGGC
Organism: Hyperolius riggenbachi; assembly: GCF_040937935.1. Classification (NCBI taxonomy): domain Eukaryota; kingdom Metazoa; phylum Chordata; class Amphibia; order Anura; family Hyperoliidae; genus Hyperolius; species Hyperolius riggenbachi. Next base: position 292,499,040 of record NC_090652.1, read on the forward strand.
AACACTAGTTGCCTCTTCCCTGTGGCTCACTGCACGTCAATACAAATGCGGTGAGCCCGAATGAAATCAGAAGTTACTTGAGGAGGGGGCCGCGAGCGGAGGAGGGGGAAGGGAGCGGAGCAGGTAAATGCAGTGGTGAGGTGGATCTGGAGGCTGTGGCACCTATACACAAGCTAACCCCATTCTGTGGCACCTATACACGGGCTAACCCGTCCTGGGGGGGGGAACTTCTACTCACCATCAGTATACAGATCCATCGTTGGCTATTGAAAATCGTGAATCGAAATCACAACTTCTGACAGAAATTGTGCAATTCAATCTTTTCCTAAAATCGTTCAGGCCTACTTAGCAAAGAGATTTTCAGAGCAATTTTTGGATGAAGGAGCATTTCGCCGAATCAAAAAAACAAAACAAAGCTACATGCTGCGCGTTTGCGATTTTAGAAAAATCCCAACGTTGCTGTGGGAACACCATCATAGGGTTACAGTAGCCAAGCGCTTTTTAAATCGATGGCGATTTGTAAAGCGCTCAGAAGCGTTCTTGGTGTGCACCAGCCCTAACTTACTTCAGTTTTGGCTTGGAAAGTTAGGGCAAATACCTGCAGAGCTGCCGATCTGGCCCGACATGAGAAACTTGCTCCGAAATATTCAGAAGGCAATTTGTTTCACAATAACAAAACCATCTGCGTTGGACGTGTAGAGGGTTTTTTTCCTTCACGCTCATCAGGTACAGTATCCGGAGCGACAGGAATGACATGTGTCTGTACAGAGCGCAGACAACTGGAAGACGCTCCTGCATGAGATCTCAGATCTGCTGCCAGCAATCGGCTATGCTGATCCCCACTCTATATCAGAGCACTACGCTCATTCATAAAATTACCCAACAGCAGATGAGGAACAGCCGGAGAACATGTGTTTACACTTTACTACATGTGCAGAGTACATGATATCAGTGCTTTCCATACAGGACTCCATGAGATGCACAGATGCTGAGGATCTTTCAGTGATAGCTTAATATTTGGGTTGTCAGCGGCGCTGAAAAGAGAGAAGGCCGATAGTGCAGCCCATACTACAAAGTAACAATATAATAAATTAATCAGTTGTTTATAGACGGAGATTCAAGCAAGAGACAAATTGTGCCCGCCTCTTCCTCCATAAGCCCCTCCCACTGAGCAACTGTCACCATTTCTAGTGATGCAATGGTCAATGAGATTCTAAGGATTCCGGTCTTTAACCTCTTGGGGACCACTACTAGTAAATCCTACGTCGCACTTGTGGCTGTCTAAGCTTGATGCGGCGTAGGATTTACAACACCTGCCATTTTTGCTCCTGACGCGTTCATGTGCACCCGAGAGGGAAGATTGTTGTCATATGACGGCTGACATCTCCCCTCAGTGATCAAGATCCACCACGATTGGCTCCTGATTACGACGATCGCCGGTGGATTGTAGTGATCACTATTGGAAACGGCGGTCTAAGGGGAAGAAAAGGATCCACTCACCTTCCTGACGTTCCCCAGTGATAGTCGCTCCACTCCACTCTGGCTGGCATCTCTGCTCGCTTTGACTTAAGTGTCGGGCCCAGCTTGATGACATCAAGCCGCGACCTGGAGCTTAGCGGCAGTGAGAGCGAGGATGCTGGCCAGAGAGGTGGGGGCTAGAGCTGCTCATTGCTGGAGCCTGGAGGTGAGTAAAGGCTGCTGGCAATACAGGGGACACCTGGCTACACTGGAGACACCATGCCCAGCTAGCCCTACAAGGGATCCGGCTGCCTGACCCCCCAAATGCGAACCCCCTCCATGTAAAATGGCCTGGTCCTTAAAGAGAACCAGAGAGAGGAAGCAACCTCATGTATTTTACCATATATCAATGGGAACATGTAGGTAAACACCTACCCTGCTCTCTGTTTCATAGTTCTCTGCTAAATCTGCCTGTTACCAGCCCTGATAAGAATCCCCGACTGAGCATTCAGTCTGGCTTTCATAGGAATGATTATAGTGGAGTCAGTCTTCTGTGATGTCTTTTCAAGGCCAAGCCTGCCCTCTTGTGGCTTTGCTTTGAGGTTAAATAGCAGGAAATCAGAGCCACAAGGGGGCAGACTTGGCCTTGAAAAGACTTAACAGAAGACTGATTCAGCTATAATCATCCCAGGCCAAAGCCAGACTGAATGCTCAGTCAGGGATTCTTATCAGGGCTGATAACAGGCAGATTTAGCAGAGAACAATTAAACAGAGAGCAGGGTATGTGTTTTCTTGAATGTTCCCACTGATCTATATGGTAAAATGCATGAGGGTGCTTCATCTCTGGTTCTCTTTAAAGCAGTAGGATCATCCATACTATGCCAGAGGAAAAAAAAAAAAAAAAAACAACATGTCCTCAACGATGAGATGGAGGAAGATTGCGAAGATGTGGAGTCCGTTTGGGTAAATATTCATGGTGGAAATAAAAGTTGCCAATTGCTTATTGGGGTATGCTACAGACCACCTCATATTAATGAAGCTGCAGAACTGCAATTACTACAGCAAATTGAAAAAGCGGCAAGTAAAAATGAGGTCATAGTTATGGGCGACTTCAACTTTCCAGACATTGACTGGGGTATTGAGGCTACCCATTCTGGTAAAAGCAGCAGATTTCTGGCAGCACTACAGGACAATTACTTGACTCAAATGGTAACGGAACCAACTAGGGGGAATGCGTTACTGGATCTGATCATTTCGAATAGACCAGATAATGTATCAAATGTGCAGGTTCAAGAACATTTGGGAAATAGTGATCACAACATGATAACGTTTGATCTGGTGACTGATAGGCCACGGGGCAGCGGGACCACTAAAACTATGAATTTTAGAAAAGCAAAGTTCAATCAAATCAGGCAGGCACTAAGTTTGGTGAACTGGGATAATGTACTACAAGGGGAGGACACTGAAGGGAAATGGCAAGCTTTTAAACGTATTCTCAATCAATATTGTAGTATGTATATCCCATATGGAAACAAAATGTCTAGGAATAAAAAAAGGCCTCTATGGATGAATAGAAAGGTTAAAGATAAAATGAAGAGGAAAAAGAATGCCTATAAGGTCCTAAAACAGGAGGGGACCGAGGCTGCACTAAGCAATTATAAAGGAGTGCAATAAAAATTGTAAAAAAGAAATTAGGCTGGCAAAGATCGAAGCTGAAAATCAAATCGCTAGGGATATCAAATCTAACCCAAAAAAGTTTTACAAGTACATCAACTCTAAAAAAAGAAAGGTTGACTGTATAGGACTCCTAAAGGATGAGGGTGGGAACTCAATGGTGGATGACCAAGGTAAGGCAGAGTTATTAAATGCTTTCTTTGCTTCTGTCTTTACAAAGGAAACAGCACTGTTGCAAATTACAGAGGCGGAAGAGTCTCAATCTTCTAACTGTAATATTAAATACTTAACGCAGGAAGAAGTAAAGGCAAGACTAAATAAATTAAAAATAGACAAGGCACCTGGCCCGGATGGCATGCATCCTCGGGTCCTAAGGGAATTAAGTTCAGTTATAGATAAACCCCTTTATCTTATCTTTTGTGACTCTCTTGCGACTGGCAGAGTCCCAGTGGATTGGCGTACAGCCCACGTTTTCCCATTATTTAAGAAGGGCAAAAAATCAGATCCAGGAAATTATAGACCTGTAAGCTTAACATCAGTTGTATGCAAACTATTTGAGGGGTTACTAAGAGATACTATACATGACTTCATAGTAGAAAATAATCTTATTTCTCAGCATCAACATGGGTTTACTAAAGACAGGTCCTGTTTGACTAACATGCTCAGCTTTTATGAGGTAGTGAATGCTAATATGGATATTGGGAATGCTGTAGATGTGATATACTTAGACTTTGCTAAGGCATTCGACACTGTTCCCCACAAAAGTCTGGTGCAAAAGATGAGGATGCAAGGACTGGGGAAGAGTCTGTGTGCTTGGATAGGGAACTGGCTAATGGACAGAAAACAAAGAGTTGTGGTCAATGGATCATACTCAAAATGGGAGACTGTTAGCAGTGGGGTCCCACAGGGGTCTGTACTGGGTCCAGTGCTCTTCAATTTATTTATTAATGACCTAGTGGATACAGTAGTGAGCAATGTTGCTATTTTTGCAGATGATACAAAATTGTGCAGAATCATCAACTCTAAGGAAGATAGTGTTATATTGCAACAGGATCTGGATAGGATGGCTATATGGGCACATACATGGCAGATGAAATTCAATGTTGACAAATGTAAAGTCATGCATTTTGGTCGTACCAATGGTCTAACACCATACAAAATAAATGGGATACAGTTGGGGACATCAAACTTGGAGAAGGACTTAGGAGTACTCATCGACAACAAGTTAAATAATCGTACTCAATGCCAAGCCGCTGCAGCTAAAGCTAACAAAATTTTGGGATGCATTAAAAGGGAAATAAAAACTCGAGATGCTAGCATAATATTGCCCCTGTTTAACTCTCTAGTAAGGCCACATCTGGAATATGGAATTCAGTTCTGGGCACCACATTACAAAAAAGATATTGCAGTTTTAGAGCAGGTGCAGAGACGAGCAACAAAATTGATACGTGGGATGGAAGGTCTCACTTACCAAGAAAGGTTAGATAAACTGGGTTTATTTAGTCTAGAGAAAAGACGCCTTAGAGGAGATCTAATTAACATGTATAAATACATCAGAGGGCAATATAATAGCTTGGCGGATGAGCTTTTTGTCCCTAGGCCTTCTCAAAGGACTAGAGGACATGATCTGCGCATGGAGGAAAAACGTTTTAGCCATTTATTTAGGAAAGGGTTCTTTACAGTAAGAGTGATTAAGATGTGGAATGCATTGCCACAGGAAGTCGTTATGGCAAACTCTATACCTGCATTTAAAGGGGGCTTAGATGCTTTCCTTGCGTTGAATGACATCCATGGCTACAATTACTAGGTAATGCCAATGATGTTAATCCAGGGATTTTATGATCAACAGGGATATGTGAGGGAGCAGGCTGGAGTTGTACTTTGTACTGGTTGAACTCGATGGACGTATGTCTTTTTTCAACCAAAGTAACTATGTAACTATGTAACACACCACACATATATAAGTAGATAAATACTTGATCTACTTACATAACACATGTATTATAGTTATACTGTCCACGTTTTGATTTCAGTGAATGTTATATAGTAAATGACGAGAATTCTGTTCCTGGTGGGGGCCATGTCTTTTGCCCACAGTTAAGGCTAACTCGTGATGTCATTTCTGCCCTTTACTTTTTTTCTTGTCTCCTCCAATCGCTGAGTCGCCTCAGCCTTGCTTGTAAACATAAGTGAGTAAGGGATTAGGTTTCAGATAAGAAGCTGGCAGGGAAATAAAGGGAAGAGGAGGAATAGATTATAGATAAATAGAACCCCCAGCATGCAATTTTTTGGCACGACTACTAAAGGGCCAGTGTTCCTTAAGTATGTGATAACTCCAAATCATAACATCAGAAAAAGTTTTGAAAGTTTTGAATGCAGGTTTAGCATTTTCACTGTGGGCAAAAGACATGGCCCCCACCAGGAACAGAATTCTCGTAATTTACTATAGAACATTCACTGAAATCAAAAACGTGGACAGTACAATACATGTGTTATGTAAGTACTAGTAGATTAAGTATTTATCTACTTATGTGTGTTTTTTTCCCTGGCATAGTATGGCTGATCCCACTGCTTTAAAGAGAACCAGAGATGAAGCACCCTCTTGTATTTTACCTTATAAATCAGTGGGAACATGACAGTAAACACCTAATCTGCTCTTTGTTTCATTGTTCTCTGTTTAATCTGATTTATCACCTCTGATAAGAATCCCTGACTGAGATTATAGCTGAGTGTCTTCTCTGGTGTCTTTTCAAGCCCAAGCCTGCCCCCTTGTGGCTCTGCTATAATGACTCAGCTATAATTATTCCCTGCAAAGCTAGACTGAATGCTCAGTCCGGGATTCTTTTCACAGCTGATAACACTTTTAGCAGTGAGGATGAAACAGAAAGCATG